>NC_141876.1:246283913-246586943 GCF_056163025.1 Triticum urartu | reverse complement strand
CTCAATCCAGGCATTTGCTTGAAATATTAACTTCAATTCCTGGAACATCTCATATGCTCCATGACGTTCAAAACGTCGTTGAAGTCCCGGTTCTAAGCTGTAAAGCATGGCACACTGAACTATCGAGTAGTCATCAGCTTTGCTCTGACAGACGTTCATAACATCTGGTGTTGCTCCTGCAGCAGGTTTGGCACTTAGCGGTGCTTCCAGGACGTAATTCTTCTGTGCAGCAATGAGGATAATCCTCAAGTTACAGACCCAGTCCGTGTAATTGCTACCATCATCTTTCAACTTTGCTTTCTCAAGGAACGCATTAAAATTCAACGGAACAACAACACGGGCCATCTATCTACAACAACATAGACATGCAAAATACTATCAGGTACTAAGTTCATGATAAATTAAGGTTCAGTTAATCAAATTATTAAAGAACTCCCACTTAGATAGACATCCCTCTAATCATCTAAGTGATCATGTGACCCATATCAACTAAAACATGTCTGATCATCACGTGAGATGGAGTAGTTTTCAATGGTGAACATCAATATGTTGATCATATCTTCTATATGATTCACGCTCGACCTTCCGGTCTCCAGTGTTCCGAGGCCATATCTGCATATGCTAGGCTCGTCAAGTTTAACCCGAGTATTCTGCATGTGCAAAACTGGCTTGCACCCGTTGTATGTGAACGTAGAGCTTATCACACCCGATCATCATGTGGTGTCTCGGCACGACGAACTTTTGCAACGGTGCATACTCAGGGAGAACACTTGTACCTTGAAATTTAGTGAGAGATCATCTTATAATGCTACCGTCGATCTAAGCAAAATAAGATGCACAAAAGATAAACATCACAGTACAAAAAAAGACACATCCGTGACATTTTGGGCCGAACGAAATTTTTTTCTGTCATACATATGACACTTCTATGACGATAATTGTGACAAAACCTGGTATCATCATAGATGTGGTGGGCTCCTACTTCTATGACAAAAAATCATGACAGAAAATGGGCTTTTCGTCCTGGGCGGGCCGGAGACACAGTTGCATGACATTCTTTGGGCTGTCCATGATGGAAAAAACCATGGTAGAAGCGAGGGGGAGGAAAATTTCGGGGAGTTCCCAATTACGGTGGGAGGTCGGGGGCCGAGTGATGCGCGTTTCTCTCATACACGTACGCGCGTGTGTGCGAGGCGTTGGGCTCTAACTGAACCCGAGCAATTGCATTGCAGGCTACGCGTTACTGAACCCGAGCGATCGATCGATGGCTGTTAACTGAACCCGATCGAGCGATTCCTTCGCTACTTCTGCTAACTGACACCGATCGATTGGATGAACAGTGAGCGTTGCGGGGGGGTGGATGAACAGTGAGCGGTGGCGTTGCCTCTGGATGAACAGGACCCCATGGTGTGGTGGAGGGCTGGATGAACAATAGACGGTGGAGGGGTGGTTGAACAGGACCCCGTGGTGTGGAGGGCTGGATGAACAGTAGACGGTGGAGGGGTGGTTGAATAGTAGCCGGTGGAGTAGCACGCGGTGGAGGATGGATGAACAGGAGCCCGTGGAGGCTGGAGGAGGTCAACGGTAGCCCGTGGAGGCTGGAGGAGGTCGACGGTGGAGATGAACAGTATCCCGTGGAGTCCCGTTTTGCGGTACGCCACACCCCTCCCGATGAACAAGACCCTCATTTCGACCGTAGGAGGTCCGTTTCGTCCGTTTTGCGGTACGCCACACCCCTCCCGATCAGCAGGACCCCCGTTTCGACCGTATGAGGTCCGTTTCCTTTGTTTTGCGGTACGCCACACCCCTCCCGATCAACAGGACCCCCGTTTCGACCGTAGGAGGCCCGTTTTCTCCGTTCTACGGTACGCCAGGCCTCGTTTCCATCGCCTGTTCCATCCAAGCCCTCCCGATGAACACGACCACGCATTCCATTTCGACCCAACCGGTTGGCTCCCATGCGTTCCGTTGCCTCCCGATGAACACGACGCATTCCGTTGCCTCCCGATGAACACAACGCATTCCGTTGCCTCCCCATGAACACGACGCATTCCGTTGCCTCCCCATGAACACGACAACGACACTGTTTCTCCGTTCCGATCCAGCCATGTACACAAGCCCTGGCCGTACGTATGCGCGAGTAGGCATTCGAGACCCCGCCCGTATGTACACATATGTGGTCGTATTTTCTTTCTTGCACCCTGGCCGCTGTACGTACGTGTACATGCTACGTGCGCGCCTCTACTACGACACGTGCGCGCCTCTACATCGACCAGTATGTACGTACACGTTTGCGACCAGAATGACAACGCTGCGTACGCTTCGACCAGGTGGGTCCCGACTGTCAGGCACTTCCTTGCGTGCGAAGATGTAGCTGGTGGGTCCTGGCAGTCAGGGGGGGCGTATCGTTTTGTTTTTTTGCTCGGACGCACTTCCTTGCGTGCGAAGGTGTAGCTGGTGGGTCCCAGCAGTCAGGGGGGAAACGTTTTTTTCATGAAATACGGTGGCCCGTTCGGTGGGTCCCCGCTGTGAGGTGGAGGAATAATTATTTTGCACGTAATAAGGAGGCACTTCCTTGCTGCGGTCGTGGACCCAGCTTTCAGCCTCTCCACGTACAGTCCACGTCCGATGGAAGCTGTTCCTTGACCATGTTGACCATGCCGTGCCGAGAGCACCGTGGCGGTGGACGACGGCGAGGCCTAGGAAGGGGACGACGCGGAGCCGAGGAAGACGCGGTAGTGGATGCCCATGCGTAGAGGAGTACGAGGGTTCACTGGTTCGCTGCGGTGTGAGGCTGCCGTCGCCGCAGAATAACAGGGGGTGTGCGTGAGTAGAGGGATGGCCTGGCCACCGGTGGGAGTAGTAGGGGGCGGTGAGGCCTCCGCCGCATCGCAGACGGCCACAGGAGGCAGGAGCACGAGGCACGACCGGCACTGGTTTGGGCGGTCGGAGCAAGAAGACCAGAGGTTGAAGAAGCACTACGGCCGTTGGATGTACATCATACGGTCACTGGAGCTAGAATCGTGCATATTGACTAAGTTGACAAAGCCCTCCTTCCCCGTCAACTTAGTAGGCCCACAAGTCAGCCTGCCACTATACTGGGTCCCAGCTAACAGGGGGAGTATTCATTTTTTTGTGCGTAATAAGGAGGCACTTCCTTGCGTGCGAAGATATAGCTGGTGGGTCCGAGCTATCAGCGGTGGTAATGTTTTTTTCGCGAAATACAGAGGCCCTTTCGGTGGGTCCCTGATGTCAGGTGGAGGAATCATTATTTTGCGCATAATAAGGAGGCATTTCCTTGCGTGCGGCCGTGGACCCAGCTGTCGACCTCTCCACGTACAGTCCAGTTCAGATGCATGTCGGTCATTGACCATGTTGACTAGGCCGCGGCGAGAGCACCAGGGCGGTGGACGACGGCGAGGCCTAGGAAGGGAACGACACAGAGGCAGGGAAGACTTGGCAGTTGTTTTCCACGTGGAGGGGAGTACGTGTAACGCCCCGAGACTGATGTGTCAGTTGTCCTCCAGTTATTCGCTGTTGTTGCCTTGTCATTGCTTGCGTGTCATGCATTGCATATCATGTCATCATGTGCATTTCATTTGCATACATGTTCGTCTCATGCATCCGAGCATTTTTCCCGTTGTCCGTTTTGCAATCCGGCACTCCTATGTCACCCGGTGTCCCTTTCTACCTCTTTTTCTTGTGCGGGTGTTAAACATTTCTGGATTGGACCGAGACTTGCCATGCAGCCTTGGTTTACTACCGGTAGACCGCCTGTCAAGTTTCGTACCATTTGGACTTCGTTTGATGCTCCAACGGTTAACCGAGGGACCGAAAAGGCCTCGTGTGTGTTGCAGCCCAACACCCCCCCATTTTGGCCCAAAACCCACCAAAACCCTCTCCATCATCTAGAGCATTCGATCACGATCGCGTGGCCGAAAACCGCACCTCATTTGGACTCTCCTAGCTCTCTCTACCTATAAATAGGTGGCCTCCCCCGAAAATTTCACGGTACAAACCCTAGTCTCCCCCTTCCTCGCGCCGCCGGACATGTCCGCCACCGTCCCTCGTCCAATCCGGTGCCGCCATGTCACCCCGCCGCCGTCTCCACCGCGCTCCACCGCGGCGGCCCTCCTGGCCCAGATCGGGGCCCGCCCGAGCCCATCGGGGCCCGGACGAGCCCGCGCGCGCCGCCAACCGCACCGGACCTTGCCGGTCATCCCCGCCGCCGTCTCGTGCCATCTCGCCGGACCTCGCCATCAGCGCCGCCGCCTCGCGCTCCACCGCGCGCCGCTCGCCGCCAGGTCGCCGGCCCCGTCGCACCCTCTCCTTCCCCCTCTGCCTGCCTCACCTCTCTCTCCCTCTCCCGCAGGAGTCCCTGACATGGTCGTCCCGCCCTCGCCGTTGCCAGATCCCGCCTCCATGGACGTCGTCGTCATCCACCACGCCCAGATCCGGGATCCACGTGCTCGGATCTGCCCATTTCTGGCACCTCCCGCTCGTCCCCGGCCTTCGCAGTCTCGCCGGAGTTCCCATGCGCCGCCGCGTCTCTGCCATGGACGTCTTTCTTCTGTTCGGGCGGAAGGAAGAGGACGAGCGCCCTCTCGGGCCCCGCTCGTTCTCTCGTGGGCCACAGCTCCTTCCGGCCCAGCAGCGCTGGCCTGCCAGGGCTGCCCGTCCTTCCCCGTCCTGGGCCGAGCCCATTGGGTGAGCGCCCGCTATATCCCGCGCGTGCGCGTTTTAACTATTCGACGCTCACTGAAATTTTACTAAGTCCCAGAGATTTCCAGATTCAAATTCCCATGTTCATCATGTCATAACTTTGCATCCGTAGCTCCGTTTTGGGCATATAGCATATCAAAATGTTCATCTCAGAGAGTACATCATTTCAACTCACTGCATCATTATCATTTGAGTTCATCTTGATGCCCGAAATGCTGTTGGAAGAATGCTATTTGAGTTAATTGTCAGATCTGTTGCTCCAATTACATATTTGTCTTTTTTGCCATGATTATTGTGTGCATGATATGCCCCTGAGTTCTACATATGTCTTGTTATATGTTTTGCCATCTTTCCAGAGGTGCAACCCATGTATTTTTGTGATGGGTGTGGTGACTAGAACAAGCTTGCAAAGTGGTGCATTCGTTAATGCTGATTTTAGGGACTTAGCAATTCCACTAAGCCCTTGATCTGTTTATCTCAATATGCCATATGTTCATGTTGTTTCCTAGTGATCCGTGCCTCTTTTGAGGTTGATTAGTAAGGATGTTTTGTTAATATTGTATTGCTCTATCCATCCATGTCTTTGTTTGCATTTATGGAGCACCCTAGCTTGAGTCAATCGAGCTCTACTTTTGCTATTTCATGAATCTGGGCAGATTGTCTACTTGTTAGCGATTTTGTCGAGGATGTCGTAGTTGATCCATGCATGCTATGTTATTGTTCTTGCCATGTCTAGCTTGTATAATGTGTATTCTTGATGGGTGTATGCTTAGATTGTCATGACTTGCTCTGTAGTGAGTGCATCGAGCTCGTAAACATGCCTACTTGATATCTGTTTTGCATGCTCCAGTTTTCACTAAGTCTGAAAACTGATTATGTTTTTGCCATGTTCACATGCTTGCAAATGTATTTTATGATCCCTTTTGGCTCAAGGTCACTAAGAGACTTTTGTTAAGCGCTTTGAGTAGCTCCATGACATGCTTTACTTTGCCATGTTCAGGTCCTGTAGCATATAGTTTTCATGCTCCAAAGTGTGCTACCTAATCTGAGATTCCAGACAAGTGTTAATTTCACTAAGTCTGAAATATGTTTACCAAATGCATTTTTGCCATGCGTGTTTGAACCTGTTAATGGATGAATTGGCCATAGCTCAGTGTTCATCTTTTGTTAAGCATCATGAATGGATCCCTTCCATGTATTTTGTTGCCATGTTTGAGTGCGGTAGCATGTTCATCTTGTTGCATTTAGATGGCTACTTGCTGCATATCGCAGACCAGTGCCATATTTGAATTGCTTGCCATTTCCAAACCGTGACTCCGATTCCGGTGATCTTTATATCGTTTTCAAGCGATTTCATCTCACCTTTACAGTGGCACACTTGGATTTCCAAGTTGAGGCCAGGTTCATTCATTCCTTGTCAAATCTTGCATATGCATCACATATCGCATCTCGCATAGCATACCATGTTTGCATCATATTGTTTGAGCTTTGCACGTGGTTGATTGTGTTCCATTTGCTTGTTTTGTCTTGTTTGGGTAGAGCCGGGAGACGAGTTCGCTAACGAGGAGCCCATTGAGTTTTTTTTCGAGGATCCAGTCGACTCTGACAACTTTGCAGGCAAGATGATCATACCCTCGAAATCACTACTATCTTTGCTATGCTAGATGCTCGCTCTTTTGCTATGCCTATGCTACGATGCCTACCACTTGCTTATCATGCCTCCCAAATTGCCATGTCAAACCTCTAACCCACTATGTCCTAGCAAACCGTTGAATGGCTATGTTACCGCTTTGCTCAGCCCCTCTTATAGCGTTGCTAGTTGCAGGTGAAGATTGGAGGCCGTTCCTTGTTGGGATATCATTATATTATCTTGTTATCTTAAAGCATCTATATACTTGGTAAAGGGTGGAAGGCTCGGCCTTATGCCTGGTGTTTTGTTCCACTCTTGCCGCCCTAGTTTCCGTCATATCGGTGTTATGTTCCCGGATTTTGCGTTCCTTACGCGGTTGGGTTATAATGGGAACCCCTTGACAGTTTGCCTTGAATAGAACTCCTCCAGCAATGCCCAACATTGGTTTTACCATTTGCCACCTAGCCTTTTCTTTCCCTTGGGTTCTGCAGACTCAAGGGTCATCATTATTTCAACCCCCCCGGGCCAGTGCTCCTTTGAGTGTTGGTCCAAACTAGAGCCCCTTGCAGCGCCACCTCAGGGAAACTCGAAGGCTGGTTTTAGTTGTACGGACTGCTCATCTGAGTGTGCCCTGAGAACGAGATATGTGCAGCTCCTATCGGGATTTGTCGGCACATTCGGGCGGTGTTGCTGGATTTGTTTTAACTTGTCGAAGTGTCTTGTAGAACCGGGATACCGAGTCTGATCGGAACGTCTCGGGAGGAGGTCTATTCCTTCGTTGACCGTGAGAGCTTGTCATGGGCTAAGTTGGGACTCCCCTGTAGGGATTTGAACTTTCGAAAGCCGTGCCCGCGGTTATGGGCAGATGGGAATTTGTTAATGTCTAGTTGTAGATAACTTGAACCTTAACTTAATTAAAATGAATCAACCGTGTGAGTTACCGTGATGGTCTCTTTCCGGCAGAGTCCGGGAAGTGAACACGGTGTTGGAGTCATGCTTGACGTAGGTTGTTCTAGGATCACTTCTTGATCATAGTTTCTCGATCGTGCTTTGCCTTCTCTTCTCGCTCTCATTTGCGTATGTTAGCCACCATATGTGCTAGTCGCTTGCTGCAGCTCCACCTCATACCTTTACCTTACCCATAAGCTTAAATAGTCTTGATCGCAAGGGTGCGAGATTGCTGAGTCCCCGTGACTCACAGATACTTCCAAAACCAGTTTGCAGGTGCCGATGAGTCCGTGCAATTGACGCAACTAAGCTCAAGGAGGAGCTCGATGAAGATCTTGTCCTTTGTGTTGTTTCGTTCTAGTTGATCAGTAGTGGAGCCCAGTTGGGGTCGATCGGGGACCTTGTCGCATTTGGGGGTTCTTCTTTTATTTTGGTTCCGTAGTCGGACCTTGATTGTATTTGGATGTTGTAATGCTTTATTCATGTATTGTGTGAAGTGGCGATTGTAAGCCAACTATGTATCTCTTTCCCTTATGTATTACATGGGTTGTGTGAAGATTACCTCACTTGCGACATTGCTTTCAATGTGGTTATGCCTCTAAGTCGTGCTTCGACACGTGGGAGATATTGCCGCATCGAGGGCGCTATAGTACGACTGTACGAGGGTTTACTGGTTCGTCTGCCGTCGCCGGAGAATAACAACAGGTGTGGGTGAGTAGAGGGATGGCTAGGCCAGCGATGGGAGTACGGTGGGGCAGCGCGGCAGCACAGCTGGCCGCGGGGAGGAGGGAGCAGGCAGTCCCGCCGGTGCTTGTTTGAGCGGCTGGAGCAGGAAGAGTAGAGATTTAAGAAGCACGACGGTCGTTCGATGGACATCGTACGGTTACTGGAGCTAGAATCGTTCATATTGACCAAGTTGACAAAGCCCTCCGTCCCCGTCAACTTAGTAGGCCCACAAGTCAGCCTCCCACCATGGTGGGTCCCAGCTAGTAGGGGGAGTATTCATTTTTCTGTGCGTAATAAGGAGGCACTTCCGGTGGTCCGAGCTGACAGTGGGGGGAACATTTTTTTCGCGAAATATGGTGGTCCGTCCAGTGGGTCCTAGCAGTCAGGGGCAAACGATTTTTTTCGCAAAATATGGTGGCCCATCCGGTGGGTCCCAGCAGTCAGGGGGAAATGTTTTTTCCATGAAATACTGGTGGCCCGTTTGGTGGGTCCCTGCTATCAGGTGGAGGAATAATTATTTTGTGCGTAATAAGGAGGCACTTCCTTGCGGCTGCCGTGGACCCAGTTGTCAGCCTCTCCACGTATAGTACTCTTCCGATGGAAGTTGGTTGTTGACCACATTGACCACGCCGCGCCGAGAGCACCACGGCGGTGGACGACGGCAAGACCTAGGAAGGGGACGACGCGGAGCCGGGGAGACACGGCAATGGATGCCCACGCGGAGAGGAGTACGAGGGTTCACTAGTTCGGTTGCGGTGTGAGGCTGCCGTCGCCGCAGAATAACAGGGGGAGTGGGTGAGTGGAGGGATGGCCTAGCCAGCGGTGGGAGTAGTATGGGGACGGTGAGGCCTCCGCTGCAGCACAGCCGGCCACGGGAGGCAGGAGCATGCGGCACGACCGGCGCTGCCTTGGGTGGCTCGGGCAAGAAGTCCAGAGGTTGAAGAAGCACTACGGCCATTGGATGGACATCGTTGACCACGCCGTGCCGAGAGCACCAGGGCGGTGGACGATGGCGAGGCCTACGAAGGGAACGACACGGATCCGGGGAAGACACGGCAGTGGCTGCCCACGCGGTGGAGAGTACGAGGGTTGACTGGTTCGGCTGCCGTCGCTGGAAAATAACAGGAGGTGTGGGTGAGTAGAGGGATAGACAGGCCAGGGATGCGAGTATGATGGGGCCGTGAGGCCTGCCTGGCAGCACTGCCGGCCATGGGAGGCGGGAGCAGGCGGTTCCGACGGCGCTGGTTTGGGCGGCTGGGGCAGGAAGATCAGAGACCGAAGAAGCATGATTGCCGTTAGATTGACATCTAACGGTCTGATGCTGGTAGAGTCGATTGTTGACTAAGTTTCTTTTTTGAGAAACCTTGTGTACGCATGAACTTAGTAGGCCCACAAGTCAGCCTCCAAATCTGTGGCAGACAACATAAAGCCCATTTGCTATTTTTTATAATTTGCAGCCCATTTGCTAATTCTTAAGTAATTTATTACAGCCCATTTTCTGCCCAGGACCACGGTCAAAAAGTTCAACCTTATTTTGCATATTTCGGTGGAGTCCGAACTATTGTAATCCCGAAATGATAAACATTTTTTAAGAACTTATTGATTTGCCAAAAAAATCGTCTTGTTTTTGTAAGCAAATAAGACGTGGGACAATTGAGTTGGTTTAAGGGAAAACCAGTGGTAAAAAATCAGCGCTGGTTGGGAAAAACAACAAAAATAAGGATGTAAATATGAAAAGGGAATTTTATGTGTTTTCAATATAATGATACGTGTATATGAACTAGTAAAACTATAGGTAGAGATTAGAAAATAGATGTAGGACATGCGTTTCAAGAGGATAATAGAACCGGGCTATGTGTTTGATTCAGTAAAAAAAACTGCCTGCGGATGTTGTAAGACAAAATATAACTAACACTGGCGGGCCAGAGGCCAGTAGATACCTGCTGGATCTTTGTGCCCCGTTGTCGTCATGTGTTGGGCCTGTTAAAAACAAAACCAACCAGCGCATGAAGACAACGGGGCCTGTTAAAAACAAAACCAAACAAAACCAAACAGCCCAGTTGAGACTTGCTCGACCTGAAAAAACAATATACGTGCTCAATAAACGAGGGAATTCTGCAAGTATAGACTGATAACAGGGATGCAACATGGATATTGTTTTTTTATCGTGATAATAAGTGCATGCACTTGTTTCGAAAAAATTGGAGAACTGGGAATTCGAACGGCGAGTGCTTATGCTACCCGTCAAATAAAAATCAGGTGCCTGAAAATTCGTTTCTAAACAAATGATTCAGCTTTATATCCACGTCGACCCTCGGCATGATGGTTGGAAGCAAATGCAAGTTCATACCAAAAGATCGTTAACAACAATACCAACTTGCGGATGACAAGGTAGTACAACTACCAATACCAAACTAACTTATAATCTTTTTACTCCTGGCCCTAGTGTTCGTCTGGCAGAAAATCTTGCAGAGGACCAGCTCCCGCTCCTTCTCTTGCTCCAGGTCCCCGAGGTGGTACTGGTGCATCACCCAGTTGGTCCTCTGCTAGTCGAAGTTCTTGTTGGTGTGCAGCACCAGAACCTTTTTTGTTGCCCGTCTGCCGGCCGTTGACCATCATCAGCAAGGTATTGCCGGTCTTGTGCCACATCGCGTGCATGCCGCACTCCGACTGTATCTTGCGACGCGTCCACGTGCCCCTTTTGAATGCCCTGGAATTGCGCTGGAAGAAATGCTTCCTTAGGCCACTCAGTGTGATACCTATAGTATTGTGGAATACAGGTTTTAGTGTACCTAGTTGGCATTTTCATAACATCTTTGGCATGTTGCAGTCACTTGTTTCACTTTTTATTAACTATCAAATTGTAATTGCTTCACCAGGTCTGCGTCTAAAAAGAAAAATAGAGCTATAAACAAAGGAATATGTTTGTGCAAGTAGACAGCCGATTGGTGTCTTAACTGGAAGTTTCTCAGGTTGGGTGTAGCATATGCCGTGCTCGCTGTCGATGGTTGGTATGAACAAATCGATGAGAGACAGAAATCTCGCGCTGTCAGCACTCACTTTGGCCTCAAGGTGCTCGATCAGCTCTTGATCCGTGGGATCGAACTTGACGCCAGCCAGCAGCACCGGCCAATCCTTCTTCGACTTGCATCGGTAATTCCAGTTATATGGTACTCAATGTATGATCAATCGACTGTTTTAAGTGAATGATGAAAGATTTCGACAGATAAGTGGTACTCCAAATCTGAAGTCCAGAATACCCGAACACGCCGCTGGGATTCTTGTGTCACCTCACGCGCAGCGTGTTGTCACGTCAATTCAATGGGTGGACATGATGAATAATTTGACCGGCGTATAGTAGTACTGCTACTGTACCGGAGTACTTACTAGTCGTATTTAGTGTCACAATTTATACATAGGTTTAACTAACAAGTACGCACTTGAAGCCCCACACGCCGGCGCCACCCTGGATCCCGTCGTGCCACTGCCCGCCATCACCGGACCTGGATCCCGTCGTGCCGCCGCCCGCCGCCGCCGGCCCTGGATCCCATCGCGCCGCCAAAGACCACCACCACCAAAGCGCTGCCGCCTGCGCACCGCCGCGGCCGCGGCCCGCCCACACCAACCACCCCCGGCGCTGAGTAGGTTGGCCCTGCCCAGGCTCCATCGCCGCCTTGCAGCCTCCTCCCAGTGGGGCTCCACAGCCACAACACCAAGGGCGTTCATCACCGCTACCTCCGGCTGTTCAGGTACGCAGCCCCTGGAGGTACCGCAGCTGCAGCTTGGCGAAATTACTGCAGCGTTTATCGCCTCCACAATGTACATTTGATTTTCCACCCTTTTGTCATTTTTCACCCATTTTATTTCAGCAAGATGGTTGTTGAATGCTTGACCTGCTAGGCTACTACAAATCTGCAGGCAAAAGTTGAACGTCACCAAAATATAGAAAAAAAGGATGAGCACGGACGCAGTTGATGTCCGACGTGTTCCCCTGCTGATGAAGTAATTCAAGGAGTAGGTGGTTTCATTCGTATGAAGCACCAGCAACAAAATCTTCAGTTTTTCTTCTCTGTAGTAATTTCCCCAAGCTGGAGGGAGCATCAACCATCTTTTCTACCTTTTTATGTTCAGAGTGTGGAGAGAAAATGAGAGATGGGGACGAGCTTGATAGTCTGCACCTCATATGAAGCACCAATCATCTTCGTGTTCATTCCTCGCCGGCGTGGCTGGCATCCATTCCCGCCCTAGTCGCCCCTACATATCCATACACCGCCTCCACACAAAGCTCTTTGGGCCTCTCGCCTGTTGCATTTGTTGCTACTTCTTCACCTCTGTTTTAGCTAGCTCATGGTGCTTCTTTTCCTCCCACGCAGTTTCCTTTCCAGCCATTGAAGCTACAGATGGAGTGCGCCATGCAACAGCTTCACCCCAACGGGCATGCGATGGCCGACGATGGCTGGGTGTGGCATGCGTCTCTCTAGGGTGCTGGACGAGGCTGAAGTTCGAAGTGGTCGGGGATTAAAGTTCAGAGAGTATTTTTTTAGTACATTCAGAAAGTTGCTTTCTTCCTTGTAAATTTTGGCTACAGACATACTTACTTCAGAGAGGCTGTGACCTTGGCAACTTGGCTCCTGTCACCCTGAACACTTACACCATTTTGTTAAGTACACATAAAATGACTATAGTAAATAGCACAAAAAAATGAATTCAGAATAAGTACACATAAATATGCTCTAGTACTTACTCATATGTTAAACTATATAATGATGGATGGAATGATCAATTTGTAGAAAAATGTTATCCTTATACCAGTCTTGCATTGGTTCAGATTTTTTGTAGTAGAGAGTAATATTATATATCTTTGAGCTGAATTGGAAGTAATACATGAAGGGAACAAAAATGAGTTCGTAACTTTCAAGGGCACTTGAGAATTATGTGTTCATAAATTTCAGCTCGCTCACATCATATCCAGGCAGTGGGGGTGGTCAATTAGCAACAGATCCTGGTCGGACTGGGCTAGGGATGACCTCTGCGGGCATTGTGGTCGCCATGGACTGCGCCCAGCCGTCGCCGCGGACTGCTCCTCTGCACTTCCTCACGGCTACACATATAAATTCAACAACCATCCATTCCATCTCTCCCTATCTCTGTCTGAAATTCATATGAACCTTGTTGATATGGTGAGGTGGTTTGTTCATAGCAGACACATGTACTTTGCTTGGTGCAATCCCGAATAGAAAAAAAGAAGAAATGCATGGAATTTATTTTCTGTATTTTGTAATCTTGCTCTTCAGGTGTTCATGTGTGTGACGGAACAAAAAAACTGAATGCATTTTGTGATTGTTTTTGGCATAGTTTTGCAGCACGGTCTCTTAAAAAAAGGAAACGACGTTTGTTTGAAACATCAAACGAGTTCAAAAATCTTTACAAATTCAGGTAGAACACAAGTCCCGATGTCCATCTCTCCCGTCCTATTCATTGTTTGTTGTGTTCTTCAGTGTCAACAGCAAAAAGTGAATGAAGATATCATCTCCAAAAATGGATATAGAAAAAATATTGTATTACTGTGCAAAAATAATTGACTTTTAATTTTTTGTTTATGCAAAGGTCAAAATGTTGTGTTCGGGAAGGTAAAGTATGTTAACTGAAGGACAGACGTCGTATTCTCTAGGGAGTAATACAAGAAAAAAAGACTATGTACAAAAATAGTTCGTGTCTCACTTCCGTGAGAGTTCTGTATTACTCCCTAGAGAGTTTGTGTATTGATATCTAGTTTGTGCACACATAATTCTCTCGCCTGTATGTGTCTATGTTTTTCCAAACTACAATGATACAAAAAAAATCACATGTAACCAAACTGTAAAACTTTTGCAATTGCTACTGTTTGAACTCTCTAGATATTAAAAACCTTTGCAATTGCTACTGAAAAACTACAATGATACAAAAAAATCACATGTCTAAGCAAGAATTGAGTTTTCACTAAAGCTCAAATAAATAAATATGAGTGGTTCTTTGTTAAAATAAATAATTGAAAAGGCCCAAAAAGTCCAAATTAAAAAAGGAGCAGCTCGATGTTTATACAAAATTCATATTTTCCTTATTATTAAAGAATGAAAAATAAGAAGTTCAAAAATAAAAAAACTAGAAGTTCAAATTTTAAAAATAGAGCAGTTCAAAATTCATAAAAAATTCATGATTTCTAAATAAAAATACTCTAGTTAAAATTTAATTAAAGAACTGGTTGAATATTTTTTACAAATCCTAGGATTTTTCCGTTACTAAAAGAAATAAACCAAGAAGTCCAAATTACAAAAATTGAGAAGTTCGATATTTATAAAAAAACTCAGATTTTTCCTTGTTACTAAAGAAAAAAATGATGAAGTTCACATTAAAATAAAGGAGTAGTTCGATGTACACGGAAAACTCAAATTATTACCGTTTCTAAGAAAAATAAAACTATGAAGTGCAATTTACAAAAAAAGGTTTGATGCTTATTTAAAAACATATTCGCTTTCTAAAAATACGACTAAGAAGTTGAAATTAAAATAACAGAGAAGTTTCAAGTATATAAAAAACTTAGATTTGTTGTAAGAAGTTCACGTGCACCTCCATGCACGGTTCAGAATTTTATATTGCGGGACGTCCGACCTCCAATTACATGTTTTAAAATGGCAAGAAAATGGCGTCCAACTTTCAATTGCGTGTAATTCGACGTCCACACAAAATTGCGACAGAAGTTCGTAGTGAAAACAACGAGAAGTTCAAGTACTGCAAGGAATGCATTTCAGGTGAGAATAAAAACATAGAAAAATAAAAGCATAAAAGGTTTGTTGAAAGATGTTCAAGTGCTCTGTACAGGGAAGTTCAAAAATTCTTGCGAGAGAGGTTCACCTCGTATTTCTATGTTCGATTTTTTCCGTATAAAAATCGAATACAATTCTTTACTCAAAAATATAAAAAGTTGAAGTTCAAATTGAAACAACACAGAAGTTTGTAGTTTATTAAAACCTAGGATTTACCCGTTCAAAAAATAAAAAACACAACACCATTTTTTGCACTTTTAAAAACAACCTCATAAACGAAAAAATGGTTGCTAGAAGTTCAAGTGCTCGACGAGGAAAAGTTCGAAAAATTCTTGTGAGAGAGCCTCACCGTGTATTTAGATGTCTAAAAAACATAAAAAATATGTTGTTTTTTGTGTTTTAAAATAACTCTCTCAAAGTAGAGAGAAGTTGAACGTGATAACAACCGGAAGTTCACATACTACATGGTGTGTGTTTCATATAAGAAAAATACAATAAAGTGAAACACAGTGAAGTTCAAACAGACATGCCCCAGAAGTTCAACTACTTCATGCAGTGCAAAAAACAGCACGTCAAAAACAAAGTGAAGTTCAAACAGACATGCCCCAGAAGTTCTACTACTTCACACAGTGCATTTCCGTTCGCAATGAACGCAGAAATCATGATCTCGCCATTTTCTAATTAACCTCAAAGCGGCAGGAATATTATTTGTGTAAATTCAAGTCCTCGGTCGAAGAAAGTTAAAAAATATTGTGAGAGAGGTTTGTACAAAAGAAATATCATTTGAGGAACACTAACGAAAATGGATGGGAAAATTAAAAACGAAAATACATCACAGAAGTTCAACGTGAAAACAGCACGAA
This sequence comes from Triticum urartu, assembly GCF_056163025.1. Lineage (NCBI taxonomy): Eukaryota > Viridiplantae > Streptophyta > Magnoliopsida > Poales > Poaceae > Triticum > Triticum urartu. Next base: position 246,571,251 of record NC_141876.1, on the reverse strand, counting down.
GTTTAACTACTATAGTGAATGAATTTGAGATGAAAAACTTTTAAAATCATCGCGAGTATGAAAAAATGATCAACACGGGAATGTAGCGTGTTTACAGCATCTTTCCATCGGTATATCACTTGCTCAATTCCGGTGAGTGGATGGAGAGCTACGAGCAGTGGATGGAGAGCTGAGAGCAAAAAAATCCCGTGAAAAACAGAGTGAAGTTCAAGCACACACGCTGAGAAGTTCAGGTTCTTCACGCGGTGCATTTTCGAAGAATCTGTTTCACGATAAAGGCAGAACACATGATCCCGCCATTTTCGAAATTACTTGAAAACGGCTAGAAATCAGAGAAAACCATCAACATGAAAAAGTTTCGCATTTTCTGTAGCTTTTCAGCGGTATATTATTTGCCCCATTCCGATAAAGTTTGTAGAAATTACGGTGAAAATACGTATTTTGCCATTTTCGAAACTGACTTAAAACCGTAAAGAATTGGGAGAAACAATACATACCAAAAGGTTTCGCATTTGTTCAAGCTTTCCAACGCCATATCATTTGCTGCATTCGGACGCACGATTAAAAAATTAGCTCGAAAATACGAACTCGGTAGAACTTGGACCATTTTCTAAATTACTCTTAAACCATTCAAAATTAGAAAAAAAACTTTCAAGATGAAAAAGTAGCGCATTTTCATAATCTTTCCAACGCCATATCATATGCCTCCATTGGATTAGCCGTTTAGAAATGACATTGAAAAAACGAACTCAGCTGTTCGGTTTACGAAATTTTACGTTTTTTGAAATTACTATTTAACAATAGGAAATTGGAGAAAACTTTCAACATGTGGAAGAAGCGGTTTTGCAGCAGCTTTCCAACGCCATATTATATGCCTCATTCCGATAAACGATTTAGAAATGCGATCAAAAATACGATTCACGTTTTTTGTGCGAAGAAAAAACGGTTTTCAAAACTGCTATTAAACCGCTTATATTTTGCCAAAAATTTAAGTTGGGTCATGATATTGGTGTCCATAGCTTTCCAACGGTATATCGCAAGCCCCATTTGGGCAATGTTGGCGGAAGTTCAACCTAGTTCACACGGAAGTTCAACGTACTACTAGTGGGGCAGGTCAGGTTGTGATCAGAATATTATTCTGATCCCATGATCAGAATAGTGTTTATGTATATATATGGCTTCTGCGTAGAATATATATCCTTCTGCACAGCATATATATGTGGCTTCTGCACAGTATATATATGGCTTCGGCATAGCATATATATGGCTTGTGATCAGAATATATATGGCTTCTGCACAGCATTTCCATCATCATTATCAGTACATCCTACGCAGGTGAGTTAGGATGCACATGATCCCAGGAAGGTATCTATCCTTCAAGCCAGAGGAGTGCTTCAAACTAACAACAATACATAATATCCAACAAAAGAGGGTCGTGCTAGAGCAGCAGAATACATGGCTCAGTCTAGATATCAGCAAGAATCAAGTTGTGCATATTTTCTGTTGGCATGAACCACATCGCCGCATGTCGGGTTTGCAAAAGCCATCCATCGCATGGAAGCTTGATGCCTTTCACACACTGAAGATTATCTGGCAACAAGTTGTGTCGACGAATCTCTGGATATGATGATTCATGAAACCCATGGTATGATGTGTAAACACAGCCCCCCCTCGCGAATGGAAGTTGCATAGCACAGTAATCATCGCCGGTGATATGATCGATGATTGGTTGGATGATCAGATAATTGAGCCCGAGGAACAAGGAGTGGTTGCCGAGGCAGTAAACTCGCCTCCAATTGAATACGCCCGGCCCAACGGAGCTGGGATCTTTCTCGAACACGAAGCAGCCATAGCCATCAATGTCACAGACGCCCCACGCATTGTACTTCATGTGGTTTGATGTAATGCTTTGGTCAATTTGGTACGTGCGAATGAGCATCAAATGACCGCCGTCAGCTGAACGAGCGATAAACCACCACCCATCGGCTGGTATGATTCCAGGTCCTGGAATCATGAAGGCCAACGCATTTGCTTCTGCTGCAACAATTCAAATTGGAGACCAAAAGGACAAAAATGAACAATCATGTTCAGAGTATGTGTGGAATTAAGATTATTATAACAGTGACACATATCATAGACAGAGAATTGCAATGTCGTGGTCATAATTATACCCCAAGTTAAAAAAATAAGCCAATGGCTTTCATATTCTAGCAATATGTCATGGTTCAAACATCATGTAACAATGATAGTAAAACAACTATGACAGCGCCTACTCATATTCTACCGTAGCACTTATTACTACTGTTCTCATATCAACTCTAAGCAATAACATGCGTTGTTATAAAAATATTGTAAACGAGAGTAACATATATTAATCATGATGTTATGCTCATAATATGTATTCTAACAATCATTAGATGCCAATTGTTCTCATATCAACTGTAACAATAACATGTGTGGTCATAAAAATCTAGGAAATGAGAGGAACATATAGCAATGATGTGGTTATAGACATGCTATGCATTCTAAATTTGTAACAAATGAACATGCAGTCGTATTCATAAGGTAAAGATGAGATGAGATAAAACAATTACACGATGATAGATTCCACCAGTATAGGCAGCCAATCTGTGCGTCGACCGCATAAACGATGCCATCATGCACTATAGCATCAGACAGAAATGTTGCCTCAACAGGATTGATGATGAGCCATAACCATGTATGGCGACCGGATTCCAGATAGACTAATCCCATGTTGAACAAGGCAATGAGCTTGTAATCCATGTAGTCTTTTGATGGTGTGGGCACTTCGCAGATTACAACTTTCTGCAAATAGATGTCGAGCCAAAAGCTTGACGCGTCTCGTGTGTAGTAGGTAGGAGTGTCCGGCGGGCCGCGAGGCTCGATGGCGGCTGTATCCAACGATGGAAGGGTGATCTCTCGCTGGGTGTAGATATCCACGAGACGCCATGGACTACCGGTGTGGTGGATGAGGATGATCCAGTTGGCCTTCATGCCCGCCCAGTAGTGGCCGCGCCTGAAGGACAGGTGGACGGGTGGTGGTAGCATGTCGAGGGGCACCACGGCAACCTCCGTAGGATCGCCAAGTCGGTGTCTGGGCCACCTGCGAGGATCGGGCATCAGCAAGCAGGGTGTCTTGAAAAGAGCCGGCCAGTTGCAGACGAGTAGATGGTACAAAGACACCGAGCATGTGGCCAGACGGACGGTGCTGAGTAGGTCCATACGACTACAGATCTACTCCAAGAGAACATCGGGGAGGGAATTCTAATCGCAGCTATGCGTGTCAGTCGGTTCTGCCATTGGGGTTTTCGGTGCCTGCGAGCCAGTGGGGAAGTGGATTCGGGCGGGCGAGCGAAGAAGCTTCTCCTCGTGTGGCCGAGCAGTGAGCGGGGGGATATGGTACACGCGATCTACCAATGAAGATGGCGCGGGCGGACGAGCAGTGAGTGGGGGTAAATGGTGTGCGGCCAACGATGGGGAAGAGAGGAGGAAGAAGAAGAGAGGAGGAAGAAGAAGAGATGGCAGTACTGGGTAAGGCTGATTTAGTAACACCAACACGCTGGTTCAGCTTATTAATTATGTGTCCCATCTGCTGCAGCGTGTATTGTCACTTCACTGCGAAGACTAGTTGAATAGTTCTCTCTGACCGAGATGGGGAATAATGGATCGCGAGGACTTCATTTCTACAGTATCCCTATGCCTCTACGCTCACTTCACTCATTTTGCTCCGTACCTAGTCACTTGTTGAAATCTGTAGAAAGACAAATACTCTGTATTTGGGAACAGAGGGAGGCTTTTACTCCGTACTATTTGGGAACAGAGGGAGTATCACCATATGGAGGGAACAGAGGAAGCTTGAAATATGAACATGTCAATGGGAGGGAGTAAGCCCCATGCATGCATGCAACATGCAACACTCACACGTACACATGGACGCATGCAACACTCACGCACCCATGTGGCACACAACACACGAACGCAACACACACACACTCACGCTTAAGTGCTCAACCTACTCCCTACGTCCGTGAAAGACTGTACATTTAGAGATTTACACATTGACCAGGGCATAATTAACGCCCAAAAGTAGAAGACTTATGTGTGCATGCGACCATTGAGATAAGAAGATTAAATGAAGGCCGTTGCATGTTGTAATTAAGGATAGACATGTAGCCTATACCTACAACACAAGGTGGTGCATTAGTCAATCAATATCGATTTAGATTAAAGGCTAAATGCATTGGAAGTGTAGATGTACATCATGTACTACACTCTTTGTTTTATAGCCGATGTACACTCTTTGTTGGAAGACCGAGGGAGGACACGTGCATGCACTCACATACACAGCCACGGCGGCTTGCGCGCAAGGGTTGGACTTGTGTCACGCCTGCGTAAAGTTTTGTTTAACTGATTTCTTTGCTCTGCCAACTGACAGGCGGGACCCAGAAACCAGGTGACAATTTAACCAGTCAACAAAGTGCCACGTCGACTATGTGGCCAGTCTATAGGGTGCAATACAGTGCTCTATGATGAGCTAGTGATCATATAATCGCCGCAAAACTATATATAGTGACCGTAAAGAGCGTATTGTTACATACGTTGACCGCCAGTGTATTTTCTCGTTTTAAATTAAGCCATATTAATCGGAAAGGACGCAGTATGGACTACTACTACTAGTACTAGTACTGCTTTGATGTGTCCCGTCAACTCGCCGAACGAGGAGAAGCTTGCTTACTACGCCTCTCCCTCGCCCACGCGCGCGGTGGTTCGCAGGATGAGGAGAGGGTTTTGACTACATCGCCCTCTCCCTCTCCCTCTCCCTCGCCCTCGCCCTCGTGGTGGACGTGCAGCAGTTCAATCAGTGTCAGATTGCCAGAAGCATATTGTAATGTAGTATCATCATTGTTGGACCTTCCGAAGAGGCGAAGAGCCAAGTGCAAGGTTCAAACGAGTATGAACTGTTGAACCTCCTGAAGAGGCAAAGAGCCAAACACAAGGTTTTATAGGACTTGTCGTCCTAGTAGGAGTATACTACAACTATACCAAACAATGCTACTGTATGATACCGCCACATCACGTATATCCAAAGCTGTGCCACCTTTTTTTCTCAAAGAGCATGTTGGAGCCCGTGCAACAACTACACAAGTTGCACGTACACATAACGTATTTACTAGTAATAAATTCTAAAGGACAAATGCCAGTATGCCACACAAGTTCATCTCCAATTCATGTGATAAATTTGTGCACGACTAGTCTACATATATTCACAGCACTACCGTTCACAATTACCGTACTCCACTTACACGTTATAGATGGGCTACATGTCCTCCTCCAGGTTCCAGTCCCAGGTGTTCTTCATGGATGGCACGATCCATAGCGGTGGGCAACGGGAATCATTGTCGCATCTTTCTAGTCCGGTTCCACACTGTAACACCCTCGATGCGACTATAGCTCCCACGTGTCGAGGCACGACTTAGAGACAAAATCGCATTGAAGGCATATGTCGCAAGTTAGGCAATCTTCACAACATCCCATGTAATATATAGATAATAAAAGGGGAGATAACATAGTTGGCTTACACTCGCCACATCAATCAAGTACATAAATAACATTACATCATTAAAACACTCATGGCCCGACTACGGCGCCAAAATAAAAGATACCCAACATGCGACACGGTCCCGATCACCCCCAACTGGGCACCACTACTGATCATCAGGGAAAGACACGTAGTATCATTGAGAGTCCTCGTCGAACTCCCACTTGAGCACAAGCGTGTCACCTGGAGCGGAATCATTAGGCCCTGCATCTGGTTTGGAAGTAATCTGTGAGCCACAGGGACTCAGCAATCTCGCACCCTCGCGATCAAGACTATTTAAGCTTATAGGTAAGGCAAGGTAAATATGTGGAGCTGCAGCAAGCGACTAGAAAATATGGTGGCTATCCTGTTCGCAAAGGAGAGCGAGAAGAGGAGGCAAAGCGCGAGCGAGAAACTAGAGGGCAACCTGCGCAAGCATTACTCCAACACCGTGTCCACTTCCCGGACTCCGCCGAGAAGAGGCCATCACGGTAACTCACACTGTTGATTCATTTTAATTAAGTTAAGGTTCAAGTTATCTACAACCGGACATTAACAAATTCCCATCTGCCCAGAACCGCGGGCACGGCTTTCGAAAGTTCAAATCCCTGCAGGGGAGTCCCAACTTAGCCCATGACAAGCTCTCACGGTCAACGAAGGAATAGACCTCCTCCCGAGACGTTCCGATCAGACTCGGTATCCCGGTTCTTCAAGACACTTCGACATGTTAAAACAAATCCAGCAACACCGCCCGAATGTGCCAATAAATTCTGATAGGAGCTGCACATATCTCGTTCTCAGGGCACACTCAGATTGTCTAAACTTCCGGTAGGCCAGCCCAGAGTTGCCCCTGGTAGCCACCGGCGGCTGACGAGTTGGACCAACACTCAGAGGAGCACTGGCCCGGGGGGGTTTAAAATAAGATGACCCTCGGGCTCCGGAAACCCAAGGGAAAAAGAGGCTAGGTGGAAAATGGTAAAACCAAGGTTGGGCATTGCTGGAAAAGCTTTAATCAAGGCGAACTATCAAGGGGTTCCCATAATAACCCAACCGCGTAAGGAACGCAAAATCCGGGAACATAACACCGATATGACGGAAACTAGGGCGGCAAGAGTGGAACAAAACACTAGGCGAGAGGCCGAGCCTTCCACCCTTTACCAAGTATATAGATGCATTAAGATAACAAGATAATATAATGATATCCCAACAAGTAAATAATGTTCCAACAAGGAACGGTCTCCAATCTTCACCTGCAACTAGCAACGCTATAAGAGGGGCTGAGCAAAGCGGTAACATAGCCAATCAACGGTTTGCTAGGACATGGTGGGTTAGAGGTTTGACATGGCAATTTGGGAGGCTTGAAAGCAAGTGGTAGGCATCGTAGCATTGGCATAGCAAAAGAGTGAGCATCTAGCAAAGCAAAGATAGTAGTGATTTCGAGGGTATGATAATCTTGCTTGCAAAGTTGTTAGAGTTGACTGGATCCTCGAAAGCAAACTCAACGGGCTCCTCGTTAGCAAACTCGTCTCCTGGCTCTACCCAGAAAATACATTTGCAAGCATGTGAACATGGCAAAAACATAATCAGATCACAGACTTGGTGAAAACTGGAGCATGCTGAAAACAGATATCAAGTAGGCATGTTTACGAGCTCGATGCACTCACCACAGAGCAAGTCATGACAAAATAAGCATAAATCCATCAACAATACACAAAATTCAAGCTATACATGGAAAGAACAATAACATAGCATGCACGGATCAACTACAACATCATCGGCAAAATCGCTAACAAGTAGACAATCTGCCCAGATTCACGAAGTAGCAAAAGTAGAGCTCGATTGACTCAAGCTAGGGTGCTCCATAAATGCAAACAAAGACATGGATGGATAGAGCAATACAAGATTAACAAAACATCCTTACTGATCATCCTCAAAAGAGGCACGCATCACTAGGAAACAACATGAACATATGGCAACATGAGAAAAACAGATCAAGGACTTAGTGGAAATGCTAAGTCCCTGAAATCAGCATTACCAAGTGCCTCACTTTACAAGCTTGTACTAGTCACCACACACATCAAAAAAATACATGGGTTGCACCTCTGGAAATATGGAAAAACCCTTAACAAAACATATGTAGAACTCATGGGCATATCATGCACACAATAATCATGGCAAAAATGACAAATATCTAAATGGAGCAGCAGATCTGACAATTAACTCAAGTAGCACTCTTCTAACAGCATTTCGGGCATCAAGATGAACTCAAATGAAAATGATGCAATGAGATGAAAAGATGTGCTCTTTGAGACAAACATTTTGATATGCTATATGCCCAAAACGGAGCTAGGGATGAAAAGTTACGGCACGATGAACATGGCAATATGAACTAGGGTTTCGGGAGAAAGTCAACGAGATTTAAATCTCAGATCCAAATCCGGGCTTCACGTGAAACGAGGTTCGCCGGAACTTCGCCAGAATCATCGAGGAACTTTCCGGCACGCCGGATCCGGGCGGTGAGGGGCCGGAGCGCTTGCCTGAGTGAGGAGGACGGCGAGGCGGCGGCGGGTGCGGGCACCGGCGGGCGGCGGGGCGAGGCGCGGGCACCGGCGGGCGGCGGGGCGAGGCGCGGGCACCGGCGGGCGGCGGGACGAGCTCACGCCGGCGCGGGGCGCGTCGGCGGCGGCGACCGGCGACGCGGCCGGAGCCGGGGGAGAAGATCCCGGGCGGCGGCGGGCGGCAATGGGCCTCAGGGGCCCCTCCTGAGCCTCCCGGGCCGGCGGCGACGGGGGAGTGGGGCGGCAGCGCGGCCAACCCACGGGCGACACGTGGCGGCGGCGGGGCTAGCCGGACATGTCCGTCGGTGGCCGTTTTTGTCCGGCGGCAGCGGATGAAATGGATCTAGGGTTTCGGGGGAGGAGAAAGAGAATTTCGGAGGGGGTTCTTTAAATAGGCATAGAGGGAGCTAGGAGAGTCCAAATGAGGTGCGGTTTTCGGCCACGCGATCGTGATCGAACGCTCTAGATGATGGAGAAGGTTTTGGTGGGTTTTGGGCCAACTTGGAGGGGTGTTGGGCTGCAACACACACGAGGCCTTTTCGGTCCCTCGGTTAACCGTTGGAGTATCAAACGAAGTCCAAATGATACGAAACTTGACAGGCGGTCTACCGGTAGTAAACCATGGCCGCTTGGCAAGTCTTGGTCCAATCCGGAAATGTTTAATCTCTACACACGAAAAAAAGGTGGAAATGACCGCCGGAGGAGAACGAAGCGCCGGAATGCAAAACGGACAACAGGGAAAATGCTCGAATGCATGAGATGCACACGTATGCAAATGCAATGCACATGATGACATGATATGAGATGCATGACAACGATAACAACACACGGAGACAAAGACCCGAACCCGAGAAAATAAAATAACTTAACGTCGGAAACGGCAAGAGTTGGAATACATATTGGGTAAGTTACATCCGGGGTGTTACACACACGATGGAGACTCATCCAAGCTGAAGCGGCATAAATCAGGGATAGCGTGTCCCAGCATGTCGTTCATCCGGCGGTGCGCACTGAAGACACAACCATGCTTCATGAACGGCAGGCCTTCCGTGTCGTGCACGGAAGGTGGCATCCGCTTCACAATGGGATAGATGTCCCCGATGAAAAGCGAGTACTCTCCAAGAGTGTTCCTTGACACCCACGTAGCAACACGGGGGTCGAACTCGGCACCGTTCATCTGGTACACGCGGCATCCCAGATCTGGACACATGGTGACGTACATAGTCAAGGTCCATGCATAATAATGGTGTGCTCAAATATGGCGGTCAGTAATACTGTGCAGCAAATAGTACTACTCCGGTATAGAGGAAGTAAAATAACTGGCTTATTATATATAGCCACTCTTGGCTACATAGATGAGATAGTAAGACATGGAAAAACAAAAATTGTGGCAGCTAGTGGGTTCAAGTCTTCAAGGGCCTAGCTAGCTATATGCGTCCTCCAAGTTAAAAAGTACTCCTACTAGTACTACAAAGTATACTACTAGTACAACAATGAAAGAGAAGGAGAGAGGGTTAAAAAATGGAATACCTGGGTAGATGGTGACGGTCTGATCGTGGTAGATTGTGTGACCATGTTGCACATCAGTGGTACCATGGGTAACGACTGCTAAGATAGTTGATCCCAATATGCCAAAGTCAGCTACAAGGTTCCAGGTTAGACCGAATTGCGGATGCAAATGCACATCCAGGATCGGCGATCTTATTTTGATCGGGGGATGACTGGTCCCTGCAAAATAATGGAGTACCGTTAGGGATGCAAATGATGGTTTGTGCATTCCGTTTGTAATCTCCCATACCGTAGGTTGGCAACCATATGAAACAAGTCCCCTGGCTTGTCACCGCGAAGATGCGGCCTAGATGGCGCACGGCGTCTTCGAACGTGTAGGGGTACAAATCTGCCGTGGCCAACATGCGCCAGCCTCTGCCGTTACTGCCTCTTGCATTGATGGCAATCCTTATGTCGAACACCGCGATGAAATAGTAATCGTCGTAGCCGCGTCGCTTTGTTGGCGGGTCCGCAATTGCTATCTTCTTCAATCTCATGTAGGCATCATCATACGTATTCAAGCCCAGCCAGTCCGGAAGGCTGATCCCAATAGTGGAGAAGGGGTCTACCGGAATGGCCGCACTGCTGTGGATGTTGTGAAAAATGATGGTGGTATCCGGCCGGAGGTATGCAAGCCAATCTTCGTTGGCACCGACCCAGACCTATATATAAGACGGTGGGCAGCGGATAAATTATGGGATGGAAATGGAATAACTAAGTACTACATGATCAAACTCCATTACTGACCTGCTCATCGGACAAAATCTGACTACCTCTCAATGTCGGCAACTCTAGCGGAGTCAACGTGCAACCATGGCAAGGGAGCGGTGGACTGTTTGAAGGATTGTCCCATAGAAGAATCTTCTCCTCGAGGACGCATGGAAGACCAACAAGCATGGCATGTTTAAGCAGTGTCTTGAAAAAGTTAGTGCAGGAAGCACCGAGTCTTGCGGCGGTGAGGACGTCGGAGCGGCGTGCGATTTCTCCCATAGGATCGTCGTCCAAGGTCTCCCAACCCCGACGAGGAGGATAACCACCTGGCGAATCCATGGGAGCAGCGATGAACTGCCTTCTCTTCGGGGGGAGGGGAACTGGCGAGGAGGAGATAAGAGCGTAGTAACCGCAGGGCCACGTCCCTTCCAACTGTAGATCGTTCCTCAGCGAAGGGGTGAGGCTATTATTTACTACTACTACTCCCTCTGATTCTTTTTACTCTGCGCATAAGAGCAGACCCGGATACCAAGGCAGGGGCTCGCTGCATGCTTTCTGGACAGAAATACCCCTGTCGCATGGATGGGAGGAGCTAGCAGCTATAAATGCCCCATGCAGCCCATTGGCTGTCCGTCCGCGTTCTCCTCTCTCTACATGCTGCATGGATGTCTCCCTCTCTCTCACATGACTGCATGCGGTGGCGCTGGCCTATGAGAAGCTCGTGTGGAGATAGCAATCTTCTCTCCAGAAGAGATTTTTTTGAAAGAAAGGGATTATGGAACATTATGGGATCGCATTATACTGTAAATAATAGCACTAGTAAGAAATTTTTGGCACTAGGTAGTAGTTTTTGGCGTGGATTAAGAAATTTTGGGTATATTTTTGCCATTTTTTATACATGCCAACTAGTGTCAAAAAACGTCTTACATTATGTGACGGAGGAGTATGTACTCATACTGTAGTAGTACTAGTACTACTTTTCTCAACTAGTAGTGCGATGTACTGTACTTCTAGTCTAGTCTAGTATAGTGCACCAGTTTTGAACTCTTGAATCTCAGAGCCAAGGAGCTACAGTTGGAAGTGGAGGGTACTACTTTTCTCTAGAACCATCGTTGTACTATCAATGCAGGGGAAGTACACCTGTGTAGTGGCTAGTGGGTACTCTCGGTGCTCTATTCAGTCGCTCCTCTCACGTAGCTGGCCTACTCAGCCGCTCCTCTCACGTAGCTAGCCTACTCAGCTGCTCCTCTCATGCACACACTAGCAGCCTATTTATCAGCGACGGTTACTGCGGGGGCAGAACATTTGAGTTATTTGATACAGCGAGACTAGGCTTTTCGCTTCCATTTGTGGAGGTGTAATGGATCTCGTCGAACTTTGTTAGTAGTTCCTTCTTTATGAATGAGATGAAGCAAAGCTTTTGCCTCCGTTTTAAAAAAACACGTCAAGAGGAATTTCTTTTATAGTAGAGCCGATAATGGAGTGAAGTCCATGCGTGCAACGCCACAAGCTATAGAGTAGTAGTACTTCCTCCGTCTAGGTGTGTAAGTCATCTTACATTGTGCATCGCGACCAAGGCGGAGTGGAAAACAAGAAAATTTAATGTCTTTTTGCTAATTAATAGCATTGCATGCAATGAACTAACCACTGCATGTTATGTTTGGTAGTCTCAAGTCATTGAAAGCATGCACAGCCCACATATCTTATTGGTTGATATGCCATAAAACAAAAAAACGAGAAGGGAGTTAGTGTATGGTGCCTAAGTGTTTTGTGATTATTTGGTTTTCGTAAGGTGACTTACACACCTAGATGGAGGGAGTAGAGCACTTTACGTACAGAGCCATATTGCATAGTTCCCAATGCCTCGCCAGGCTTTTCCGGCTCCTCGGGCTTAATTGGGAGGCGCTAGTTTAAATATGCTACTAGCTGATGAGGAAGCTGCAAGCGAGGTGCGGCTAGGGCGAGCACGCGAGCCACGGGATGCTGGGAAGGAAAACCCGTTCACGTGGCTAGGCTGTCTAGTGCACCCAGATTGTGGGGCCGCACGTCCATTTGACTTCAAAACTCAAACTACCCATGTAAAATATTGGCTCACAGCGAAGTGTAGTAGTACTATTTTTTAAAAAAAGGCCGCCGTGTGTTCGGCCGGGATCGAACCCACAAAACGAGGTATACACTCCCGAGACCACTAGTAGTACTCATTGGAGTACAACGCAACCTAGAATCGCCTTTTGTCGCTAGTAGTGCGTACATTGTTCCTTACAAGAAACCCCTATCATCTGCCGCTGGCTATAAGCCATTGCCATGTCATCTACAGCCCATCTTATAGCCAACATGTACAATAATACGTAGATCAAAAGAGTGTACTACTTTTTTATTATGTGGCCCACTTCTCATTCTCACAAAGTGCCCAGGAGCACGTGCTAGAGCTGGCTCTTCAAGAAGAGCCCACTTACCTTCTCTCTCCTCTTCTCTTTCCTCCAACTAAGCAGAAATATACTAGTTTATTACTTATAACCCACTGACTCGGCTCTATTGTACTTGCTCTAATAATGCAAGAAACCACTAAAATGCCAAGAAACTACTACCACTTGCATACGTGGTAGACTTAAGATAATACTACCTTATCAACCATTGTACATGCTCTTACCAACAAAAATCCTAGAGTGACCTCCTACCTCCAGCCCATCCACCTAGTCATCCTTGGCCATGGGACGCAGCTATCGCCGCTGGCAGAAGGCGAGGTCAAAACCGCCGGCGGTGCGGAGCCCATGTTGCGGCAGCCCGGATGTCAGCTCCGTCCGGCGCTCGCGACCACTAGCTAGCCAAGATAGCTCCGTTCAGCTGCTTGTCTGCAAGGTTTGCTAGCTAGATTGGCACGGCAGCGCGGCGGCTTGCTCACGCGCGTCGCGCTAAGGCCAGCCATCTGGCTCGAGTGAAGGCTAGCGCGACGGCTTGCTCGATCGTGAGTCATGCTCGGGCCAGCCTGCCAACCCGTGCGGAGGCCAGCGCGGCGTCCGGCCCGTCCGGCGGAGCGGCGGCCAACTCGCTCATCACCGGCGCCACCGACGAACACGCATCAGTACTGTTTGAAGTAATGTTCAGGAAAAATAATGATTTGAGGGGGAATAACAGGATAGAAGGTCATATGTGGGTCCCTCGTGTCAACGGTCAAACAAAATGTGTTGGTTTAAGCTGCCTCGTCAGCACGGACGTGTGGGCCAACCCTGTCATAAATGGGTTTAAACGAACCTAATCGGTAGGAGTACTAGGTAGTTTTTGGCATGGATTAAGAAATTTTGGGTATGTTTTTGCTATTTTTTGTATAACAGATTCTTCCTAGGGCTGGTTGAAAGTGGTAGTTTTTTGTTAAATGCTCTACATATTGTAAGTAGGAGTGAAAGTTAAGCTTTGGAAGCCAATAAGCAAGGCTAGTTACATAGTGCATATGTGTACATGATTGAAAGTAAATATAAATCATGAGTGACTAATATCTTGATGGAAAACTCGAAACTATGGAATACTAGGAAAAAAATGCATGGTTGGAAATACTAGCAATGTTCATGTCCGTTGCAACGAATCATAATTAGAATAATACTTATTCACAAACTTGGTACAAAACACTCTAATTTTTATATACATATGTCACTAGAGATATATTATGTTTCAATTAGAATACATTCCTTGGGCTGTTTTGGTGAGGTCAGGGAGGGAAGTGGTTGGTTTTAAGATTCTAATTATGGGTTTTTCTGCAAATTGGTAGATAAGTGGGATGTTGGTGAGAAAAGGCAACAACTTACCTCACAATCGTTAGATGTAGATCTAATGGTCAGAAACGATGGATGGCAGACACACCAGCATCACCAACTTAGTCTTGTGTAGGAGTACTAGCAAGATCTGTGCATTGCACGAAACATCAAGATGCATTTTTTTACAAAACACTTGTTGTGATTGACCCTTGCGGGAGTAATCCCATGTGTAAAAACTAATGATATCTCGAGAAATATGAGATAAGGTGAAGAGGAGTGGGGTGTGGTGGTGGTTGGTGGTCGGACTGAGCGGAGGCATGGGGATTGACGACGCCGGCAGCGGCCACCAGGCCAATTTGTTCCAGAGGCTTCCTTTCTTAATTGTTCAACAATGAGGTTTGTTGGAGATAAGGATGAACGAGGGAAGGCCTTGTCTGCAAATGTGGAGAGGGGTGCGGGTATCTTTTATTTTAATTTCCATCCGTCAGATATAGATCGGACGGTCTATATTGCAAGATGGCACATGTACCATCATCACCAACTCAGTTTTTTATAAGAGAAGAAATATAAGTATGGAGATACAAACGTATTATCGATACTTTCTTCCGTAAACTAGCATCTACATTCTATTCAACGACTCGGCATGTGGGGCCTTAGCACAATGACTTCTCGACTGTGTAAAACAAAGATTTTCCCATCGCCGACAAGGAGGGGGTGACGGCGGCGTGCTTTTTGGCTTGCTCTAGTCCTAGTAGTCATACTAGGTGGTCTAAGCACGTGTAGATTTATTCTTTTTCATGTCTCGTGTTCACCATACTGCCACGATTGTTGATGAATAGACAGTAAGTTATTCACGGGGAAACCCTTGTTGAGCGTGTTTGCGAGAGAGAGAGAGACAGTGTGCGTGTGTGATATGTTAGAGACTGAGGCAATGATAACAGATTCTTTGTGTATGTGTGTGGAGGATAGAGAGAGACATGTACATGGGGCTTTGTGTTGTGTAACGTGGAGACACATATACATAATTAGAGAGTGAGTGTGTGAGATACACATGCGGACATGAGGAGAGATGAGGATCCAGATAAATGGGTGTTTGTGCGTGTCTGTGTGTGTTTGTGCACGCATTTGTGTGTGAGAGGGAGAGAGAATGTATGTGGAGTAGAGAGACCATTGATGATGTAAACCTAGTATAAGGGAAGGGGGAATGGTGTGACATTTGTATTAGCGAGATAGCACGGGTGCGGGCGGGGGGAGCAGACTATTTGGAAGAGACATCGAGTGTGTGTGTGGGAGAGGGGTGTGAGAGCGAGAGAAAGAGAGAGCTAGCGACGGAGAGAGAGAGAGAGGAAGAGAGGGGGCGAGAGGGGTCGTTTGTGTCCATAAATGGCTTATAGATAGGAGACAATGTTGATGTTGTCCGAAATTGGCCTATGAACGGAGGGGCAAGGGAAGCGAGTCATCGTGTGTGTGATAGGGACTTCATGAGAGATCTAGAATAGATGGTGTAGAGAACAATGTGCGAAATCGAGAACGATTACACATTAGGGAGCTATGCAAAGAGTCACGACATATATGTATACAGGGAAGGAGCTGGGGTGGGTCCGCATGTGGGAGAGATAGAAAAAGGAGAGTGGTGCACAAGGAGACAAAGTGTGCTTGTTTGCAGTGGGGGTGGTGTGTGAGGTGAGTACGTGAGAACCACATAACTAGGGAGATAGACGTTTGGGGGCGACGTTTTGTGTGTATGGGAAATATACACTCTACATAGTGCGTTTGCTTGGGTAAGAGAGATAGTGGGAGACCTAGAGAGTGAGGGAAGAGATGTGTGCATGCCCGAGAGACAAAGTGATAGAGACCTATGTTGGGGTCCGGACTTTACAAGAGAAAGGGGTGTTAATGTGCTCGTGTGTTGGTGTTTGGGGGAGAGAACGACTTCTCTATGTGTGTGTGTGTGTGTGGTGGTGGGGGGTTGACTTAAGATAAAGAGTGAGGTGTCTATATTTGAGGGACTTTAGCGTAATTGAGATATTGTGCACTCATGGTTGATCAATTTGTTTCACAGTTTGTACTATGAGATAACGATACTTTTGAACATGCGTGATATACCTTGATGTACCAGAATTAGAAACCTAATATTGGAATTTTGGAATTCGACTCCATCATTAGCTTTTGTAATTCATTTAAATGGAGGTACATTTTTTAAGCCGGGATTTCGTGATTTCAAATTCATATATCAAACCTAGAGATATACACATACGGGCATGTTCAAACTTTATAATCATCCACTTTATTCATACACATACACATTTTTGCTTTTGTCATCATATTTAGGATAAACACATTTGGAATTTCATGTGAATTGGATCGTATGATGGTATTTTCTTGTAGTAGCTCAATGATCCATATTTGAATTGAATGGACAATCTAAGTTTCGAGTTGGAGACATTGATTTTCAAAACTTGCACATTTTTTGCGTGCAAAACAAAAAAATTGTCGGCCATGATATCATAGTCGGCCGTACGAGAGCAGAATACTTATAATTTTAGGCGCCAAAAGCTTTCAAACTTCCCGCTCACATCGAAATATCACGCGCCCGAAAGTTTACCCTGCGATATTCCTGTTTTACCCCTGCCACATGAATGGAAAAGGGTTGCTTTGGTAACTCCATTATTTTCCCCTCTTTGCCCCCAACATTCTTCCCTAGAGCCCCTCCCCTTCCCCTCCCCGACCCCCCCAACCACGGCAAGCCGCCGAATCTAGTCCTCCGCCGCAGCAGTGGACCTCACACCCCGCCGGATCTACCTTCCGCACCTTGGAACCCCCAACTGCCAACTCACCACTTCACCGGAGCCGCTTCAGCGACTGGCTTGTCCACCGCGCCAGATCTCCTTGACCGCCATCATGGTCCACCGCACCGGATCTGCTTAACCGGCGCCCTCGTCCACCACAGCGTAGGCCCTTCACTGACTCCCTCGTCCGCCCCTTCGCTGGCCCTTCATACAAGCCCTCGTCCGCCGCAACAGATCCGCCTCACCGAAAGCACTGTACAACGCGCCCGCCGAAGCCTTCGTCCACTGCACCGGACCCGCTCCACGGACGCCATATTCAAATCCACCGGCCCTACTTTACTGATGCCGTAGCCTCATCAGGTTATTTCGATTTGTACTCCTTCGGTTTTTCTCTTTATCGTGCAACTGTTCACTTACCACAGATGAGCTTTCTTGTATGTCGACAAGCGCCGGAACCGTAGCACCGGAGCCGCTTCAGCGACGGCGACAGCCGGCCCAAACTCAACCACAACACGAGCACCATCGACGATCCTTAGCTATCAAGTATGACAACGATACTCATACACCGCTGAGAATCAGGTACTATTATCCAACGGCCGGCGCCTACATTCACTTTCCTAGCATAAGCACCGCACCTTTGAATTTCTTCAGGGCATCATTCAGTTTTTCATGAGACGCGTTATTCTGCTTGCACCTGTAGGGCCATACTTCTGGCAGTGAACATGTTACATGTGCTAAATTACATACCAGTGCACATATAGTTAATATGCTTTGGTTTTGTTTTGATGCCACTTGTTGGTTCCATCAGACTGCTTAATGTTCTCTATGCTTAATTACACATCAGCAAACTAGCATGTGGTTCCGCTGCTTTTTGTTCGTTCTGCCCTACATTTTCTGATGCTAGCTATTACATCACTGCTTCGAGCCTCTGTTCATTACTTGTTTGTGTGTTCTTGATCTTCCCAAGTTGCATGACTAATTTGATGCTTCTATTAATTATGGAGCTGCCAACCCCATCAAGCAAAATATTTGTTCTTTTGGGGCTGGCACCTCGAACAAGCATAAAAATAGAGGGAAGCAGATATATTGTTGTGTATGCACACACCCTTCTTTCATTAGTTTAGATGAACCATTGATGATCAATTCGGACCAGTGCATGCGATTAAAATTAATTTTACCTAAATAGATGGTGCAGAATAAACTACAACAACTAGATTTGCAACCACGAGATGCTGACGATATCTTCAAAGAACATTGCAATAGCAGCTGGGCTTCACAGCAACATATGGTAAGCCAGTGTGTTTTAGTACATGTGAAATGTAATGCGAGTGGGATGCTTTCTTGGCTTGTGCCCTCAACGTGTAATCCTACCGAATTACAAATAGTTCAGTTGTCTGCTTTGCTGTATTGTTTGATTCGAATGCTTATTTGTTGTTACGCTATACCTGAGTTGGCCAATATGTCAGCAGTGCCTGATGTACTATCGTAAAGAAATGCATGCCTATTTCATTTGAGTCCTTAACTTCTCCTCTCAACTTCATCACAAGACTGTCTTCGTTGTTTATATGAGGCCGCACTGTTAAGTGCTTTCTCAGATTATTTCAACTGCTTAGATGCCTTGGCAACTTAAATATAGTGGTTGTACACTCCCTTTCAACTAGGGATGTCAACTGGGTCCCGTTTAATCCTGATTAAAGCCCACTAGTGGTATGATAGTTCAAAAGAGTTTTTGTTTTTTGGGGAAAATGAACTAGGGAGGTCGCAAAAACTAACTAGATGGGACTGGCGGATGTCGTTTATTTGCCACTTACATCCCTAGTTTCATCTTACCATTTTAATTTCTTTTCGGCTGATGCTGCTTCGAACCATTTAAATATAGTTTGCCATGCTCGGCAATAATTCGTTCGTCGTTTACCACGTAAGCTTACTGCATGGATCATACGATAACTATCTCTTACTGATGTCCAGCGGAAACCTTTTAGGATACCGTTCACACTAGGACACAATGTACAACCCCAGAATCTATTTGTGGAAGCAGTGCGCCATCCATGTTACCAGATGGTAGCAGTTCAGAGGCAACACCGCCGGAGAGCAGTCTGAGCACAGATATTATAGTGCTTGAGGCTCTACTAGAGGCAGAAAGAGATGGTGTGGCTGCCATGAATGAGGTAATCTTTATCTTGAGGCAGGAAATTACGGAATTAGCGGCACGCATTATGCAAGCAACCCAAGAATTGGAGGAAGTAAGAATGTTGCATTTGAAGACGGAGGACGTCCTGCTGTTTCTGCTATCTAAAGCCCAAGGTAATCCCGGTTCTTCTTTAGATACCAGTTGAAATTGTCATTAGATTATTGTACTTGCATATTGTGTCATGTCTCTGAATGGATTATGTTGCAAGACCCCCTATGTTGTCCATGTGTTGTAATGATCCGAATTTTTTAGGCGAGGTAATCCTCAGTACTTGTATGATTGACATAAGGTGAACTGTTTTTCGTGTGAGCATATTGTATTGGATGAAATAACTGTTTGACTCAGAGTGTATCCAACCTACTGAATTCGAAGATCACGGCATTTCTAAATCATAATCATATATAAAGGTGGAATAAATCTTTGTTGTGGTTTTGAAGAAATAAATAAAAAACATATAATTATCTGTGGATATTTGTAATCGAATACAAATTGAATTTGAATTTAGTTTGCCAAGTCCCAGGGCAAACGTGAATGCTAATTCTCCCAAGTTTTGAACAAAGCGGCTAAACACCTACTATAATTTGTGGGCTGCCCGAAGCAAGTGTTTGCGAGATGGAAATTACTGTCTACCCCTGACACTTGACATCCTTATCGCCCGGATTTACACTGCTGTCGATAGGGGTAGACTAGTAACTTCAATCAGACGTGACACGACGGCCTCTGAGCCCATTCAGACACGGTGGGCGCCAAACGTGGGCGGCAAAACACATTTGATTCAAGCTCGTCTGAAAGACATGTGCCTCTTCCTCCATTTCCCCATTCATACACGGTGGGCGGCAAAACAAACTCTCCTCGTCCAAAATCGATGTAGGCTAATATTTTAAATAGGGGCAGATGTGTAACTTCCATCAGACGTGACATAACTGCCCTACCTGTCAGCCCCGTTCATACACCGTGGGCGCCAACCATGGGCGGCAAAACACCCTCTTCTCGCCCAAAATAGTTACCCGCAAATATTTCAGAGATGTGAGATTACCGTCCTATCCCCAACCGACGCGATGTCCGAAATTTTAAACGGGGGATAAGTTCGTAGCTTTCCCCCATTTCAGAGAAGCATGTCCCAAAGTTTGAGATCCCCCTCCCCTCCATTTCCCCATTCATACACCGTCGGCGGCACGACAACCTCCGCACTGCGGCCAACCTCCTCCCCCTGCCACCCCATCCTCCACCTTGCCGGAGCCGCTACCCCTACCCCGTCGTCCACTGCAAGAGATGGACGTCTCTCATCCATGACGCTGGACCAGGATCCTTTCATCGCCTCCTCTCGCTTCATCGGTGCCGTTGTCCACCTTGTCGTTGCCGCTCCTACGACCGCCTCGTCCACGTCAACAGGATATATCCTCAGACCCGGCCGTCTGCCGTCTAAAGTCTTCTTCCCCGCCGCTGGCAGCCATCGCACCCGCAGCACCCTCAACGTATCAGCATAAGCCTACACGGCGTCGCAAGAGAAGTGGTACTCTTCCATATGTGCTTAAGTTATTGATCTCACCCGGAAAATAGATCGTAATTTGTTTACTGTACTTTTCTTGTCCGTGCCAAATCGTAGTGGCTAGTTGAAAGCAAACATTGGTTGCGAAGTAGCATTGTCCGGTTTGCACCTTCAGATCCGCCATGGCACGGGCACTATACTCGTAAAGCTTATGGTTCCCACCTTTATATTCACTACCATCATCGTAGGTGCTTCGTGTCGTGCTAGCACTACTCCTCAAGACCTCAACCCAAAGCTTATGTGTTGAAATACGAATCTGATATGATGCTCATATCACTAAAACAGAGAATGTTTAATTGGTCACCTAATGTTCCTATATTCGTTTTGAAAAGCATGTGCGCCACCCACTGGTCCAGCTAGTTCCACTTTCCTGATTTTTCTCTTGATGCTTAGGGTTTTCCCCTTTTGTCTACTCTGCTATGATCTGCGTAGGTGCTTTCTGTCGTACTAGCATTACTCCACCCTTCAAGCTAAACAACACAACACTCAGAATTCAAAAGCTTAGTTGTTCAAATATAATTGTGATATGATACTGATATTAGTTAACCGGCACATTTAATTGGTTAGCTAAAGGTCCCACTTGAGTTTCCAAATGAATGTGCGACATATAGAGAGACAACATAATTGCATTTCTTTGTGACTTGTTGACCGTACTTTCTTGTCCATACCAAATCTTAGTTGTTATTTCAAAGAAAACATCGGTTGCTAACTACCCTTTGCGCGGTTTGCAGCTTTAGATCTGCTATCCCACTGCCACGGTCAACACTGTACTCATCAAGCTTATGTTTTCTCCATTTTATGATGACCACAATCAGCCTACGTGGTTCGGGTCGTAATAGCACTGCTCCACCCATCGAGCTAAACAAGCTTAGTTGTACAAATTCATATCTGATATTATTGTTGATATTAGTAAAACTGAGAGATGTTTAACTGGTTAGCTAAATGTTCCTAATTTAGTTTCGAAATGCATGTGAGTCACATATGGAGAGACCGGAAAGAATAGTATTTCTCTGTGCGCTCTGGTTCATCATGGGTGGCCAACCGACATTGTATTGAAAGACTTGTAATATCTTCAATCTGCTTGCTCTTCTGCTCTTCTTTAAGATGATACTCTTCTCTTGCGGTCGACTGGTCAGGTCGAGTTGTTCTCCCTTAGTATATTTTGAATCTGTCAGGTCAGGTCGACTTGTTCTTCTTTACTATATGTTGAATCTATCATCTGCGAAGTGTCATCACTTCTGGAGCTCTCATATTTTGAGTAGTAGGCCACATTATATTAATGCACACAACAAATTACAGCATGCATGGCATCTTTTAAAAGAATTTCAGAGATAGTACAAAGGGGTTTACAGGGAGGCAGTATTGGATTAGAATCACTTATGCATTACAAAGAGAATCTCACTTGTTTTTATGTTTTCATGCATGTCAGATATTGAACATTATCAAAATGAATATGAGAATGGGCGCACGAGAGGAATATTGCGGAATGATCCACTGGCTAACAAACTTGGCATGGTGGAGGATGGCCTATCTTATTCACCCATCAAGGTGCTTGCTCTAACTTTGCAAAGTTGTATTGGTCGCACATATTTTGCATCTGACCTCTTGCATTACTTCTACTTTGTTACACCATCTGCTTAGTTTAAGCATCATATATGAGTATATGCCATACCTATCCATTTTCTATACCTATTCCATGTGTCGTCACACTATGTTTTTCTAGTCAAATGTTGTTCTTTCGTAATAGATGTCCAAAACGTAGAGGGTGAGTGCAGATCCTCAAGGAGTACAAACTAGGTATTTGGAAAAGGTAGTGATACCTGTTAAATCTGATAGATCGGCAGCCACAGAAAACACAGGCCCAATTGTACCACACTTTACCCCTACTCCAGTGGCCAAACCCCTATTAGAACTGCTGGGAGCCCAGCGTCAGGTACTATCTATGATATCAATTCAAAATTTGAACTCCTAAATTTCTGCTTGTGCCTTACCTTCTCTCTTGTATGAAAACTAATTTCAGATGAATCTCCTTGCTCAAAGGATCATACGATCTCAAAACAATAATGGGCTCTGCATTGCTCTTGTCAGTACCTCTCTCCCTTTTTGTAACATCCCAAAATTCTAAATTTTGGAATGTTATAATAAATAGATAGATTGGATGGATTGTTTGATTGATTGACTGAAAGTGAGTGAATTTGAAACTTTTGAAAGTTAAATGAGAGGGAATAAAAGGACTTTCCCAAACTTTCATTTTTGCATTTTATGATCTCCATGAATTCAAATTCTTTTCACCAAGAAACCCTGGAGAGAAGATGACATGACTTCTTCCATTTATTAAATGACAAGGGGTGTTGAAAATATTTGAATTTCATTGGGAGAATATTTCCAATTCTAAAACTTTATGCAACTCAATGATTTTCACGAGAGAAGATAAAATGACTTCTTCAAATTATATGAAATATGACTTGGGAGTTTCAAAGAATTAAATTCAAAGTTCTTTTGAATTTATTTTCAATTTGGAGTTATTTGAGTTTTTTTCAAATTATTTTTCTCCAAAAATAAAATATATGGAAATTAGGGTAACATGATTCCCTACAATAGAAAATTGGAGAAAAATTAATTTGAAATCATTTTGGTATTTTAAAAATGATTTTTGTTGGATTTTAATAGACCAGTAGCACTCTTTGATTTATCTGAATTTGTGTGGATTTGATTTGATTTTACAAAAAATGTTCATGTCGTAGAGAATCTTTTTCTGAAAATTTTGATATATTATATGCCTATATAATATTTTCTTTTAATTTGTTTTATTATTTTATTTGTCTAGAAATGTTTTTTTTAAATCCCGACTAGGCCGGCCCAGCCGAAGCCAGGCCAAGGCCCAGCTCCGCGCCGCCTTCCCCGTCGTCCCCGACCGGGACTCTCCCTGGAGTCCGGCGCCGCCCTGCATCCATCGCCCCTCGCCCAAGCCGCCCTCGCCTTCCCTGACCCCCTTTAAAGCCCCGGGCCTCCTCTCTCTCTCTCTCTTCTCTCCCCGCAACCGCCGCCTCCCGCTGCTGCTGGCTGCCCGCGCCGCCGACGCACATCGCCACCGCCGCCGCTAGCTGCTGCTGCTTTGCCGCCTCTGCCGCGACGCCGCAGCTGCGCCTCTCCGCCTTGCCGCAACGCACCGCCGCTGCCCGCGTAGCCTCCGCCCTCGCCGCCTCGCTGCCGCGCCAGATCTGCCGACGCCGGAGCTCGCCGGACTCGCCGGAGTCCGCAACCTCGCCGAAGAGTCTCCGGTTTTTCACCGAAGAACCGCCCCGAACCGGTATAAAACCGCCCCGGTTCGCCGGTTTTCCTTTAGGTTTAGGTTTACTTCGGTTTTCGTTTTTAAAAACCGGTATAGTTTTTTTGTTAGATCTATTTAGAGAACGTTCTCTGTTTAGAACTAGTTAGTGAACGTTCATTATTTAGATTTTTCCTTTTTCTTTTTATTTTCGGCCAGGGACCTATCTGTGATGATTTTATTTGCAGAATAGCCCCTGATCTTCAAAACACCGTAACTTTTTACTCGTTAGTCCAAATCCAACGAAACCAACGCTCACATCTTCGTTATGATCCCCTCTATCCATTAATCCAACTCAAACATGTTTTTGAAAAGTTTAAAATTTGAATTAGATCAGATTTGAATTCAAACATTGTTTGTTCATAACTTGAGTTCCGTAGCTCCGTTTGAGTTGATTCTTTTTGCAAATCGAAGCTCTTGACCTAAACATTCTAATAAGGCCAAATTCACATAATTTTGGTACTGTTAGAAATTGTTCTATGTTGCAAGAGTTATTTGTTTAGTTTTGTTGTTTTCCGAATCGTCTTCTTTGTTCTTTCTGATCTTTTGAGTGATTGCTCATGTGTGGTTACTATTGCTTGCTTACGTTAGATTGACCGGAGTGTGACGAGTAGAACTATCAAGAGTTATGCGTGCGAATCATCTTCATCAACATTGCAGGCAAGTTCACACCTTGATCATACCTCTTTCATACCCAGTTTTTGTTGCATTAGATCAAACCTCAAACATTGCATGATTAGGATCTAATTAAATTGGGGGTATTGGGAAGTAGTTGATGAGGTAGGAACCTATTGCCCTGCATTCAAACCTTGGGAGTTACTTTTACGTTATGCTTACATGGCCATGCTATGCTCGTAGACGTGGATTGGGTTTTGAGAGTATCCATGACAGATGTGAGATTGTTAATTAATGGTTTACTTAAGGTGGCAACTTAAACACACATCTGGGTGGATTGAGGCACGTGGTTATTCTAGGATTGCCTGTCTAGGCATCTGGGTAATCCAGGACTTGCCTGTTTTCTTTTGGACCGCCACCCAGGCTCAAAGGGATCATGAGACTATTCATACTAGAAACTTCCGTGTGCAGCCACAAGCTATTATGGGCTCTAGCATAGTTGACTAAGTCGTGTGAACTCTTACAATGGTAGACTAGCAGATGTAGGGGTTGTAGGTGGTACGGTCTACCGATCGTAAGGTGCAAACGCTTCTGAAAGACTATGTCTCGGTCATCCATTTCTCAAACACCATGTAGTGCGAGAAATCCAACGGAGGAGATCGAGTCTTGTGGGGAAAAGTGCGCAAACCTCTGCAGAGTGTATACACTAATCATGATTAGCCGTGTCCCCGGTTATGGACATTTTGAGTATCTAGTACCTGGATTATCCTGTTGATCTCATCACGTTACTTTAAATGAATATTGTTGGGTTTTAATGATGATGCTTAATTGGGATTGAGAATGCTGTCAACCATTCTCAATGTTCAACAACCACCATGATAGTTAATTAAAATGTATTCCTTTGCAGTAGGGAAAATTTGGCTTTTCGCAAAAACCTTATAACCATAGAGCTTTTCCACCAGCCAAATATGCATGTAGTGATAGCCTTTATTCATCATTCTCTATGGTGTGAATTTGCCAGTACATTCAATGTACTGACCCTCTGTTGATGCAACGTCTCATGTTGCAGGATTATCTTACGACGAGTAAGTGATACGTTAGGGTTACGATTTCTACACTCAACTTTGCCGTTGGTGTTGATGGGAATCCACAACCTTGTTACTTCCGCTATTTTGGATTTGAGGTAATAGTATTTACGTTACTTTTACATGTGATTTACCTCTGTTATAAATCCTCGAGTACTGTGTGTGTCAGCATACCGATCCAGGGATGACACTTATGCACAGAGACTTGACCCATTCAGGTCAGGTCGCTACAAGATGGTATCAGAGCACATGTTGACTGTAGGACGTGACCCTAGAAACTGGCAAGCCCATAGCAAAGATTTTTCTCTACAACTTTCCCTTTCAAAAAGATCTTTTACCTCTCTTCTCTTCTGAGCTTATTCAAAAATTCTCTTTAGTGAGACCATACCTCTTTCCACTTTTGACCACTCGAAGATTCCACTGATGAGACCACTCCAAGAAGTACAAGATATCGGACAACTAAGACCACTTCGGAATGAAGAGTATTTTCCGTGCATCTAAATAATGGAAACTACAACGGTTGAAGGCCGAAGACAAGTAGAATATGAAGGCTCTGAAGAATTCCCAGATTTATATGACCTAGGAAGGCTACCCTTATGGAACTTGGCAGACTATGGAAGTTGTCAATACCCGAGATCAAGGTGTATTGGAGAAAGACCAAAACATGGAGAGTTGAGAACTCAAAGTTTTGTCAAGAAAACCCTAAGGCAGGAGATATCAACTATGGAAGATAGCTCATGGCAATGACAAGGGCAGAAACACGGTTATCCGTGATGTCATCGCCGCTGATGCTATTGTCACCGTGCTGAGTTAAGGATGCTTGTGTTCAGAATGGATTTGATGGAAGAAGGCTGATGGAGCATCTATCAGCAAAGGATGCAGTTTTAAACTTAGCTGGTGTATCACCAGGATCTGGAGTAGTACATCAAGAAGTTAAGATGGAGCCACAAGAAGCCGTATTTGAAAGGAAGCATTTCGTGAAGAACTCAGGACCCAAAAGTTGAAAGTAGACAAGCTAGAGTAGAAAAACCTCGAGATACCGAAGATTCGTCAGGAACGGAAGGATCGTAGTGCCAATGGTTCATGTCAAGGATGTTGAAACCCGGAAGTTTTGAACACAACTCCAGAATATTAAAGGACGTCATGAGAGACTTCGCGTCAACAGAGTTGATCTGGCAAAAGAACTTGAGAAGGACAAGCATGATTGGAAGAAGCCATTGGAGGCTTGAACAAGGCTTGAAGAGTTTGGAGACGTTGAAGATTTATTGACCTTTAGAAAACCAAACCCCTATTATATACCTACGTTAGATGCGACATTTGTGAGCTCTCATTTGTTTGATACTTTTCCCGACAGCCACAAATAAAATCTGTCTTTTCAAAACTTTTGTTTGTATTGTGTGTATCCCTCTCTATATCTCTTATCTCACCCCAAACCCATGGACCCAATAGAGGACGAATGGAGATGAACTCATGTTTTCCTGGACCGATAAGTCAATTGGAGACGGACCGATGGATTCAAAACATGGAGGATCACATGGAGAATAACCCTATAGTTGGAAATGATATGACCCAGCATGCTCTTCAGTGCTTTGAAGGAGGTGCTGCTACTTGGTGGAGAATGTACCAAACCATGAATGGGTGGCAAGGAGTAACCACTTGGAGAGAATTAAAGTTGACTTTGCCAAAGTCTCGGCTTGTGTCCCAGAAGTTGAAGCCTTATGGAAAGGATATGAGGAAACCTTGTGCATGCAAGATTTGTGGAGAAATAGGACACACTCATAAAGAACACAAGGATGAATGCCCTAATTGTGAAGGAAGTCACCCAGTTGAAGAATGCCCAACTAGGAAGATTACTTGTTTCTTGTGTGCAGGGACTACCCACTATCCTGCTCAGTGCCACATCTACCCCATGGTACAACGAACCATCCAGCAGAAGAAAGAAGAAATGAAAGGAGCCCTCATGGAAATTTTAGAAGAAGCTGTGATGGAGGACACACCTAAAGAAGACCCGAGTAAACCCTGCACTAAGTCTTGCTATTCATGTGGAGAAGAAGGACACATCTCCCAAAATTGTTTGAATGGGGATCTAGTAGAATTCCCAACAGAGGAAGTAGAATATGACCCAGAGAAATAGAAGCCATGATTGGCATGGTAAGGTCCAGGAAGAGAAGCAGATTGGATTC
The DNA here is from genome assembly GCF_056163025.1 of Triticum urartu. Lineage (NCBI taxonomy): Eukaryota > Viridiplantae > Streptophyta > Magnoliopsida > Poales > Poaceae > Triticum > Triticum urartu. Next base: position 246,543,346 of record NC_141876.1, on the reverse strand, counting down.
CAGGAAGAATCTGAGTCATATCACCTGTTACAGGTGCAAGGAGTCAGGACACTACCTCAACAATTGCCCAAAAAGGAAACCTCGATACTTGTCAGAAGTAATATGTTTTAGTTGTAATGGAGCAGGGCACTTTGCCAGAGAATGCCCCAAGGAGAAGGAGACTTGTGCTAGATAGTTGAGTTTGCAACAAAAGAAATGGAGTAGTAGAAGTGAGAACATTCTCTTTTATATTGAGGTGTTGAGTTGAGACATGTAATGGAAAAGCGAGAGATTTTAATCACTTGAGAATGAATAAAGTTAGCATCGTTGGTGCTGATATGGATTTTATGAGTTGTTACTCTATGAAGAAGGATTTTGACCATTTCTGAGGATATGAGAAATATGGTCTATGGAAGATTTGTGCATTTTAAGGGTGGTAGTACCCTGTAAGAACCTTTGACCCCTGGAAAAGATAAGGATACTCCACTGAGTGGATTTCGGACAAAATGAATACGAGTTTTGTCTTGATATGTGTGATGCCCCAAGAGTATGTGGGATGAAGTTGGAGACCGTCGGTTGTTTGGACCAAATGTGATCAAGGAGTCAGAAGAGAATGTTAAGTTGATTCGAGATAGACTGAAGGTAGCTCAGTCCAGGCAGAAGAGTTATGTAGACTCAAAAACTCAAGGAGGTGGTCTATGAAATTGGAGACAGGGCAGGTCTTCATGTGTTCCCTCTGCGAGGAGTTAAACGAATTGGAGTTAAGGTAAAGTTAGCCCCGAGATTTGTAGGACCATACCGAGTTTTGGAGCGTATGAGAGAAGTGGCCTACAAGTTGGAGTTACCCGAAGGACTGTCAGGAGTTCAAAATGTGTTTCACGTTTCCCAGTTGAAGAAGTGCCATGCCGAGATGGCCAATACTCCCTTGTAAGGATGCTTGACGCTGGAAAGGATAATGATGTTCCACGAAGTGGAATATGGACTTCATAAGTATAAGTTTTTATCTCGGTATGAGGGATATCCCACGAGGATGAAGAGATGAATTACTATTGGATATAAAGGAGGTACGATGTTGCAAATATGGATCAATGGAAACTCCATGATGAGTCTGAGTAATCATGTCCTAGTTTGGTGCCAATAGAAGGAAGGAAGACAATACAATTGGATGGATTTAAGAATACTAGGAAGTTGGATGTTGGAATAACGATCAGTTTCCCCGATGATGAGTTCAAGGTTTGCAAGTGATGGGATGGGCCATAACCCACAGGCCCCAGGACCTGCCAAGAAGCAAGCACATTCTTGCTGAAGGAAAAACCCTGGAAGAGGTTATACCTTTATCGATAGACGATTTTATAGTAGTTTACGCAAAACCTGAGAGTTGTGAAGGAATGATAGATGTTTGTTTGACTTGCAGAATCAATGGATTTATCCGAACTTAGTTCATTGACAAGAGAAATTCTGCAATGCTTGTGAGGATGACCAAGTGTTAGAATGCGAGATTCGCTAAACCATATACAAGGTAATGATTTGGGTGCGGGATGGATTGATCACCATACCGACTTACTCTTATTATTCGCCTTGCTGTATGGAATGGTAAATCTGAGCGACTTACCTATAGTAGAGAGACGACGATGAAAACCTTGTTTAAACCTTAGAATGGTATAGCAATTTTTTTCCTTGTACAAGGCAGCTTTTGCCAACCGTAGGTTATACGGTGAGGATCAACCCAGACCCATTTCCTGCAGGAGAAACCATAAATTGTTGACCACCATGAGATATCGATAGTTGTTTAGTTTTGGCGCCCGACCCGTCAGCTAAGAAGACCCAATCTCGGAATAACCTTACCAAGAGGAAAGGACAAAAGAATTGAGGAAAAGGTTATGCCACTACCGGAAGAGCCAGAGAAGGAATTATCCTTATGATCTGAGAAGACCGACACTGTCAAGAATAAGGATGGAGTATATGAGTTTGATGGAACCGTAACCATGCTTCTAAGGGTGGTAGCACCCCAGACCCCGGAGACGATTGATAGAATTTTGAAGAGACCCCGAACCTAACCTATTTCTTTCTAGCCTCTCCGAATCTCGAGGACGAGATTCATTTTAAGGGTGGTAGGTTTGTAACATCCCAAAATTCTAAATTTTGGAATGTTATAATAAATAGATAGATTGGATGGATTGTTTGATTGATTGACTGAAAGTGAGTGAATTTGAAACTTTTGAAAGTTAAATGAGAGGGAATAAAAGGACTTTCCCAAACTTTCATTTTTGCATTTTATGATCTCCATGAATTCAAATTCTTTTCACCAGAAACCCTGGAGAGAAGATGACATGACTTCTTCCATTTATTAAATGACAAGGGGTGTTGAAAATATTTGAATTTCATTGGGAGAATATTTCCAATTCTGAAACTTTATGCAACTCAATGATTTTCACGAGAGAAGATAAAATGACTTCTTCAAATTATATGAAATATGAGTTGGGAGTTTCAAAGAATTAAATTCAAAGTTCTTTTGAATTTATTTTCAATTTGGAGTTATTTGAGTTTTTTTTCAAATTATTTTTCTCCAAAAATAAAATATATGGAAATTAGGGTAACATGATTCCCTACAATAGAAAATTGGAGAAAAATTAATTTGAAATCATTTTGGTATTTTAAAAATGATTTTTGTTGGATTTTAATAGACCGGTAGCACTCTTTGATTTATCTGAATTTGTGTGGATTTTATTTGATTTTACAAAAATGTTCATGTCGTAGAGAATCTTTTTCTGAAAATTTTGATATATTATATGCCTATACAATATTTTCTTTTAATTTGTTTTATTATTTTATTTGTCTGGAAATGTTTTTTTTAATCCCGACTGAGCCGGCCCAGCCGAAGCCAGGCCAAGGCCCAGCTCCGCGCCGCCTTCCCCGTCGTCCCCGACCGGGACTCTCCCTGGAGTCCAGCGCCGCCCTGCCTCCATCGCCCCTCGCCCAAGCCGCCCTCGCCTTCCCTGACCCCCTTTAAAGCCCCGGGCCTCCTCTCTCTCTCTCTCTTCTCTCCCCGCAACCGCTGCCTCCCGCTGCTGCTGGCTGCCCGCGCCACCGACGCACATCGCCGCCGCCGCCGCTAGCTGCTGCTGCTTTGCCGCCTCTGCCGCAACGCCGCAGCTGCGCCTCTCCGCCTTGCCGCGCCGCACCGCCGCTGCCCGCGTAGCCTCCGCCCTCGCCGCCTCGCTGCCGCGCCAGATCCACCGACGCCGGAGCTCGCCGGACTCACCGGAGTCCGCAACCTCGCCGGAGAGTCTCCGTTTTTCACCGAAGAACCGCCCCGAACCGGTATAAAACCGCCCCGGTTCGCCGGTTTTCCTTTAGGTTTAGGTTTACTTCGGTTTTCGTTTTTAAAAACCGGTTTGGTTTTTTTTGTTAGATCTATTTAGAGAACGTTCTCTGTTTAGAACTAGTTAGTGAACGTTCATTATTTAGATTTTTCCTTTTTCTTTTTATTTTTGGCCACGGACCTATCTGTGATGATTTTATTGGCAGAATAGCCCCTGATCTTCAAAACACCATAACTTTTTACTCGTTAGTCCAAATCCAACGAAACCAACGCTAACATCTTCGTTATGATCCCCTCTATCCATTAATCCAACTCAAACATGTTTTTGAAAAGTTTAAAATTTGAATTAGATCAGATTTGAATTCAAACATTGTTTGTTCATAACTTGAGTTCCGTAGCTCCGTTTGAGTTGATTCTTTTTGCAAATCGAAGCTCTTGACCTAAACATTCTAATAAGGCCAAATTCACATAATTTTGGTACTGTTAGAAATTGTTCTATGTTGCAAGAGTTATTTGTTTAGTTTTGTTGTTTTCCGAATCGTCTTCTTTGTTCTTTCTGATCTTTTGAGTGATTGCTCATGTGTGGTTACTATTGCTTGCTTACGTTAGATTGACCGGAGTGTGACGAGTAGAACTATCAAGAGTTATGAGTGCGAATCATCTTCATCAACATTGCAGGCAAGTTCACACCTTGATCATACCTCTTTCATACCCAGTTTTTGTTGCATTAGATCAAACCTCAAACATTGCATGATTAGGATCTAATTAAATTGGGGGTATTGGGAAGTAGTTGATGAGGTAGGAACCTATTGCCCTGCATTCAAACCTTGGGAGTTACTTTTACGTTATGCTTACATGGCCATGCTATGCTCGTAGACGTGGATTGGGTTTTGAGAGTATCCATGACAGATGTGAGATTGTTAATTAATGGTTTACTTAAGGTGGCAACTTAAACACACATCTGGGTGGATTGAGGCACGTGGTTATTCTAGGATTGCCTGTCTAGGCATCTGGGTAATCCAGGACTTGCCTGTTTTCTTTTGGACCACCACCCAGGCTCAAAGGGATCATGAGACTATTCATACTAGAAACTTCCGTGTGCAGCCACAAGCTATTATGGGCTCTAGCATAGTTGACTAAGTCGTGTGAACTCTTACAATGGTAGACTAGCAGATGTAGGGGTTGTAGGTGGTACGGTCTACCGATCGTAAGGTGCAAACGCTTCTGAAAGACTATGTCTCGGTCATCCATTTCTCAAACACCATGTAGTGCGAGAAATCCAACGGAGGAGATCGAGTCTTGTGGGGAAAAGTGCGCAAACCTCTGCAGAGTGTATACACTAATCATGATTAGCCGTGTCCCCGGTTATGGACATTTTGAGTATCTAGTACCTGGATTATCCTGTTGATCTCATCACGTTACTTTAAATGAATATTGTTGGGTTTTAATGATGATGCTTAATTGGGATTGAGAATGCTGTCAACCATTCTCAATGTTCAACAACCACCATGATAGTTAATTAAAATGTATTCCTTTGCAGTAGGGAAAATTTGGCTTTTCGCAAAAACCTTATAACCATAGAGCTTTTCCACCAGCCAAATATGCATGTAGTGATAGCCTTTATTCATCATTCTCTATGGTGTGAATTTGCCAGTACATTCAATGTACTGACCCTCTGTTGATGCAACGTCTCATGTTGCAGGATTATCTTACGACGAGTAAGTGATACGTTAGGGTTACGATTTCTACACTCAACTTTGCCGTTGGTGTTGATGGGAATCCACAACCTTGTTACTTCCGCTATTTTGGATTTGAGGTAATAGTATTTACGTTACTTTTACATGTGATTTACCTCTGTTATAAATCCTCGAGTACTGTGTGTGTCAGCATACCGATCCAGGGATGACACTTATGCACAGAGACTTGACCCATTCAGGTCAGGTCGCTACAAGATGGTATCAGAGCACATGTTGACTGTAGGACGTGACCCTAGAAACTGGCAAGCCCATAGCAAAGATTTTTCTCTACAACTTTCCCTTTCAAAAAGATCTTTTACCTCTCTTCTCTTCTGAGCTTATTCAAAAATTCTCTTTAGTGAGACCATACCCCTTTCCACTTTTGACCACTCGAAGATTCCACTGATGAGACCACTCCAAGAAGTACAAGATATCGGACAACTAAGACCACTTCGGAATGAAGAGTATTTTCCGTGCATCTAAATAATGGAAACTACAACGGTTGAAGGCCGAAGACAAGTAGAATATGAAGGCTCTGAAGAATTCCCAGATTTATATGACCTAGGAAGGCTACCCTTATGGAACTTGGCAGACTATGGAAGTTGTCAATACCCGAGATCAAGGTGTATTGGAGAAAGACCAAAACATGGAGAGTTGAGAACTCAAAGTTTTGTCAAGAAAACCCTAAGGCAGGAGATATCAACTATGGAAGATAGCTCATGGCAATGACAAGGGCAGAAACACGGTTATCCGTGATGTCATCGCCGCTGATGCTATTGTCACCGTGCTGAGTTAAGGATGCTTGTGTTCAGAATGGATTTGATGGAAGAAGGCTGATGGAGCATCTATCAGCAAAGGATGCAGTTTTAAACTTAGCTGGTGTATCACCAGGATCTGGAGTAGTACATCAAGAAGTTAAGATGGAGCCACAAGAAGCCGTATTTGAAAGGAAGCATTTCGTGAAGAACTCAGGACCCAAAAGTTGAAAGTAGACAAGCTAGAGTAGAAAAACCTCGAGATACCGAAGATTCGTCAGGAACGGAAGGATCGTAGTGCCAATGGTTCATGTCAAGGATGTTGAAACCCGGAAGTTTTGAACACAACTCCAGAATATTAAAGGACGTCACGAGAGACTTCGCGTCAACAGAGTTGATCTGGCAAAAGAACTTGAGAAGGACAAGCATGATTGGAAGAAGCCATTGGAGGCTTGAACAAGGCTTGAAGAGTTTGGAGACGTTGAAGATTTATTGACCTTTAGAAGACCAAACCCCTATTATATACCTACGTTAGATGCGACATTTGTGAGCTCTCATTTGTTTGATGCTTTTCCCAACAGCCACAAATAAAATCTGTCTTTTCAAAACTTTTGTTTGTATTGTGTGTATCCCTCTCTATATCTCTTATCTCACCCCAAACCCATGGACCCAATAGAGGACGAATGGAGATGAACTCATGTTTTCCTGGACCGATAAGTCAATTGGAGACGGACCGATGGATTCAGAACATGGAGGATCACATGGAGAATAACCCTATAGTTGGAAATGATATGACCCAGCATGCTCTTCAGTGCTTTGAAGGAGGTGCTGCTACTTGGTGGAGAATGTACCAAACCATGAATGGATGGCAAGGAGTAACCACTTGGAGAGAATTAAAGTTGACTTTGCCAAAGTCTCGGCTTGTGTCCCAGAAGTTGAAGCCTTATGGAAAGGATATGAGGAAACCTTGTGCATGCAAGATTTGTGGAGAAATAGGACACACTCATAAAGAACACAAGGATGAATGCCCTAATTGTGAAGGAAGTCACCCAGTTGAAGAATGCCCAACTAGGAAGATTACTTGTTTCTTGTGTGCAGGGACTACCCACTATCCTGCTCAGTGCCACATCTACCCCATGGTACAACGAACCATCCAGCAGAAGAAAGAAGAAATGAAAGGAGCCCTCATGGAAATTTTAGAAGAAGCTGTGATGGAGGACACACCTAAAGAAGACCCGAGTAAACCCTGCACTAAGTCTTGCTATTCATGTGGAGAAGAAGGACACATCTCCCAAAATTGTTTGAATGAGGATCTAGTAGAATTCCCAACAGAGGAAGTAGAATATGACCCAGAGAAATAGAAGCCATGATTGGCATGGTAAGGTCCAGGAAGAGAAGCAGATTGGATTCCAGGAAGAATCTGAGTCATATCACCTGTTACAGGTGCAAGGAGTCAGGACACTACCTCAACAATTGCCCAAAAAGGAAACCTCGATACTTGTCAGAAGTAATATGTTTTAGTTGTAATGGAGCAGGGCACTTTGCCAGAGAATGCCCCAAGGAGAAGGAGACTTGTGCTAGATAGTTGAGTTTGCAACAAAAGAAATGGAGTAGTAGAAGTGAGAACATTCTCTTTTATATTGAGGTGTTGAGTTGAGACATGTAATGGAAAAGCGAGAGATTTTAATCACTTGAGAATGAATAAAGTTAGCATCGTTGGTGCTGATATGGATTTTATGAGTTGTTACTCTATGAAGAAGGATTTTGACCATTTCTGAGGATATGAGAAATATGGTCTATGGAAGATTTGTGCATTTTAAGGGTGGTAGTACCCTGTAAGAACCTTTGACCCCTGGAAAAGATAAGGATACTCCACTGAGTGGATTTCGGACAAAATGAATACGAGTTTTGTCTTGATATGTGTGATGCCCCAAGAGTATGTGGGATGAAGTTGGAGACCGTCGGTTGTTTGGACCAAATGTGATCAAGGAGTCAGAAGAGAATGTTAAGTTGATTCGAGATAGACTGAAGGTAGCTCAGTCCAGGCAGAAGAGTTATGTAGACTCAAAAACTCAAGGAGGTGGTCTATGAAATTGGAGACAGGGCAGGTCTTCATGTGTTCCCTCTGCGAGGAGTTAAACGAATTGGAGTTAAGGTAAAGTTAGCCCCGAGATTTGTAGGACCATACCGAGTTTTGGAGCGTATGAGAGAAGTGGCCTACAAGTTGGAGTTACCCGAAGGACTGTCAGGAGTTCAAAATGTGTTTCACGTTTCCCAGTTGAAGAAGTGCCATGCCGAGATGGCCAATACTCCCTTGTAAGGATGCTTGACGCTGGAAAGGATAATGATGTTCCACGAAGTGGAATATGGACTTCATAAGTATAAGTTTTTATCTCGGTATGAGGGATATCCCACGAGGATGAAGAGATGAATTACTATTGGATATAAAGGAGGTACGATGTTGCAAATATGGATCAATGGAAACTCCATGATGAGTCTGAGTAATCATGTCCTAGTTTGGTGCCAATAGAAGGAAGGAAGACAATACAATTGGATGGATTTAAGAATACTAGGAAGTTGGATGTTGGAATAACGATCAGTTTCCCCGATGATGAGTTCAAGGTTTGCAAGTGATGGGATGGGCCATAACCCACAGGCCCCAGGACCTGCCAAGAAGCAAGCACATTCTTGCTGAAGGAAAAACCCTGGAAGAGGTTATACCTTTATCGATAGACGATTTTATAGTAGTTTACGCAAAACCTGAGAGTTGTGAAGGAATGATAGATGTTTGTTTGACTTGCAGAATCAATGGATTTATCCGAACTTAGTTCATTGACAAGAGAAATTCTGCAATGCTTGTGAGGATGACCAAGTGTTAGAATGCGAGATTCGCTAAACCATATACAAGGTAATGATTTGGGTGCGGGATGGATTGATCACCATACCGACTTACTCTTATTATTCGCCTTGCTGTATGGAATGGTAAATCTGAGCGACTTACCTATAGTAGAGAGACGACGATGAAAACCTTGTTTAAACCTTAGAATGGTATAGCAATTTTTTTCCTTGTACAAGGCAGCTTTTGCCAACCGTAGGTTATACGGTGAGGATCAACCCAGACCCATTTCCTGCAGGAGAAACCATAAATTGTTGACCACCATGAGATATCGATAGTTGTTTAGTTTTGGCGCCCGACCCGTCAGCTAAGAAGACCCAATCTCGGAATAACCTTACCAAGAGGAAAGGACAAAAGAATTGAGGAAAAGGTTATGCCACTACCGGAAGAGCCAGAGAAGGAATTATCCTTATGATCTGAGAAGACCGACACTGTCAAGAATAAGGATGGAGTATATGAGTTTGATGGAACCGTAACCATGCTTCTAAGGGTGGTAGCACCCCAGACCCCGGAGACGATTGATAGAATTTTGAAGAGACCCCGAACCTAACCTATTTCTTTCTAGCCTATCCGAATCTCGAGGACGAGATTCATTTTAAGGGTGGTAGGTTTGTAACATCCCAAAATTCTAAATTTTGGAATGTTATAATAAATAGATAGATTGGATGGATTGTTTGATTGATTGACTGAAAGTGAGTGAATTTGAAACTTTTGAAAGTTAAATGAGAGGGAATAAAAGGACTTTCCCAAACTTTCATTTTTGCATTTTATGATCTCCATGAATTCAAATTCTTTTCACCAGAAACCCTGGAGAGAAGATGACATGACTTCTTCCATTTATTAAATGACAAGGGGTGTTGAAAATATTTGAATTTCATTGGGAGAATATTTCCAATTCTGAAACTTTATGCAACTCAATGATTTTCACGAGAGAAGATAAAATGACTTCTTCAAATTATATGAAATATGAGTTGGGAGTTTCAAAGAATTAAATTCAAAGTTCTTTTGAATTTATTTTCAATTTGGAGTTATTTGAGTTTTTTTTCAAATTATTTTTCTCCAAAAATAAAATATATGGAAATTAGGGTAACATGATTCCCTACAATAGAAAATTGGAGAAAAATTAATTTGAAATCATTTTGGTATTTTAAAAATGATTTTTGTTGGATTTTAATAGACCGGTAGCACTCTTTGATTTATCTGAATTTGTGTGGATTTTATTTGATTTTACAAAAATGTTCATGTCGTAGAGAATCTTTTTCTGAAAATTTTGATATATTATATGCCTATATAATATTTTCTTTTAATTTGTTTTATTATTTTACTTGTCTGGAAATGTTTTAAAAAAAATTCCCAACTGGGCCGGCCCAGCTCCGCGCCGCCTTCCCCGTCGTCCCCGACCGGGACTCTCCCTGGAGTCCGGCGCTGCCCCGCCTCCATCGCCCCTCGCCCAAGCCGCCCTCGCCTTCCCTGACCCCGTTTAAAGCCCCAGGCCTCCTCTCTCTCTCTCTCTCCTCTCCCCGCAACCGCCGCCTCCCGCTGCTGCTGGCTGCCCGCGCCGCCGACGCACATCGCCGCTGCCGCCGCTAGCTGCTGCTGCTTTGCCGCCTCTGCCGCGATGCCGCAGCTGCGCCTCGCCGCGCCGCACCGCCGCTGCCCGCGTAGCCTCCGCCCACGCCGCCTCGCTGCCGCGCCAGATCCGCCGACGCCGGAGCTCGCCGGACTCGCTGAAGTCCGCAACCTCGCCGGAGAGTCTCCGGTTTTTCACCAAAGAACCGCCCCGAACCGGTATAAAACCGCCCCGGTTCGCCAGTTTTCCTTTAGGTTTAGGTTTACTTCGGTTTTCGTTTTTAAAAACCGGTTTAGTTTTTTTTGTTAGATCTATTTAGAGAATGTTCTCTGTTTAGAACTAGTTAGTGAACGTTCATTATTTAGATTTTTCCTTTTTCTTTTTATTTTCGGCCAGGGACCTATCTGTGATGATTTTATTTGCAGAATAGCCCCTGATCTTCAAAACACCGTAACTTTTTACTCGTTAGTCCAAATCCAACGAAACCAACGCTCACATCTTCGTTATGATCCCCTCTATCCATTAATCCAACTCAAACATGTTTTTGAAAAGTTTAAAATTTGAATTAGATCAGATTTGAATTCAAACATTGTTTGTTCATAACTTGAGTTTTGTAGCTCCGTTTGAGTTGATTCTTTTTGCAAATCGAAGCTCTTGACCTAAACATTCTAATAAGGCCAAATTCACATAATTTTGGTACTGTTAGAAATTGTTCTATGTTGCAAGAGTTATTTGTTTAGTTTTGTTGTTTTCCGAATCGTCTTCTTTGTTCTTTCTGATCTTTTGAGTGATTGCTCATGTGTGGTTACTATTGCTTGCTTATGATAGATTGACCGGAGTGTGACGAGTAGAACTATCAAGAGTTATGAGTGTGAATCATCTTCATCAACATTGAAGGCAAGTTCACACCTTGATCATACCTCTTTCATACCCAGTTTTTGTTGCATTACATCAAACCTCAAACATTGCATGATTAGGATCTAATTAAATTGGGGTATTGGGAAGTAGTTTATGAGGTAGGAACCTATTGCCCTGCATTCAAACCTTGGGAGTTACTTTTACGTTATGCTTACATGGCCATGCTATGCTCGTAGACGTGGATTGGGTTTTGAGAGTATCCATGACAGATGTGAGATTGTTAATTAATGGTTTACTTAAGGTGGCAACTTAAACACACATCTGGGTGGATTGAGGCACCTGGTTATTCTAGGATTGCCTGTCTAGGCACCTGGGTAATCCAGGACTTGCCTGTTTTCTTTTGGACCGCCACCCAGGCTCAAAGGGATCATGAGACTATTCATACTAGAAACTTCCGTGTGCAGCCACAAGCTATTATGGGCTCTAGCATAGTTGACTAAGTCGTGTGAAATCTTACAGTGGTAGACTAGCAGATGTAGGGGTTGTAGGTAGTACGGTCTACCCATCGTAAGGTGCAAATGCTTTTGAAAGACTATGTCTCGGTCATCCGTTTCTCAAACACCATGTAGTGCGAGAAATCCAACGGAGGAGATCGAGTCTTGTGGGGAAAAGTGCGCAAACCTCTGCAGAGTGTATAAACTAATCATGATTAGCCGTGTCCCCGGTTATGGACATTTTGAGTATCTAGTACCTGGATTATCCTGTTGGTCTCATCATGTTACTTTAAATGAATATTGTTGGGTTTTAATGATGATGCTTAATTGGGATTGAGAATGCTGTCAACCATTCTCAATGTTCAACAACCACCATGATAGTTAATTAAAATGTATTCCTTTGTAGTAGGGAAAAATTGGCTTTTCGCAAAAACCTTATAACCATAGTGCTTTTCCACCAGCCAAATATGCATGTAGTGATAGCCTTTATTCATCATTCTCTATGGTGTGAATTTGCCAGTACATTCAATGTACTGACCCTCTGTGGCTGCAACGTCTCATGTTGCAGGATTATCTTACGACGAGTAAGTGATACGTTGGGGTTACGATTTCTACACTCAACTTTGCCGTTGGTGTTGATGGGAATCCACAACCTTGTTACTTCCGCTATTTTGGATTTGAGGTAATAGTATTTACTTTACTTTTACATGTGATTTACCTCTGTTATAAATCCTCGAGTACTGTGTGTGTCAGCATACCGATCCAGGGATGACACTTAAGCACAGAGACTTGACCCATTCGGGTCGGGTCGCTACACTTTTGCCTTGTAACGCTGTACTTAATTAATTGCTATTTGATTATGTATCATCAGTCTGCACCTGAGCTTCATTATCCTCTGTTTACTCTTTGCAAAATGTAGAATAATGGCAACGCTTATAAAGAATTTTCTTTGGGGAATTTATTGAATTATCCTTCCATCAACATGGAGAAGGGCTTTGTCCAGCCCGTGTTAACATGTAATGTAAGTTCATCCTTCTCAAGCCTTCAAACTTTGTTCTAGTATAGATTTGGATAGGCATCATTTCCTCCACTGTTGTTTGCTTTGCTGTTTACATCTGATTGGATGTTTGCAACAACTACCAGTTTCAAATTGTAGTTGTAAAAACATGTTCCTTATGCAGAACAGATCCATTTATTTGCTTATATAATTGTGAAACCTGTTACGTGTCTCCTTGTTTCTCTTTCAGACTCGTATCTCTTACGCCAGGCAGAACTTTAGGGAAGATAGTGAGCCAAACCATCTTGAGGACAACGAGATGACCCCAAGGTCCTGTCTTGATGAAGACGGTGAGTTGAAGCAACTCACCAGCAGGTGTGAGACAACCTCTGTGCGGTCGCTGCCTCAATCAGTTCGACTTCTTCAGTCTCAACTTAAAGCGGAAAGGCTTGCTTCAGCTCAGCTCTGACTTGAAGTCAAAGATGCAATGAAGATGTCAGAGGACTGCCGTGCGCACCATCATGCCTTAAATCTAGTGTTGATGCATCTATCGTTGACACAACTAAGGTCTACTCAGCTTCTTCAGCTGTTTGGGGGGGCCCGACCTGGCCAGGCCTAGTGCCTTCTGAAGTGCTCTCAATTTTGTATATTCTTTTGTCGGCGCGTTTATTTGCACTGGTGGCGAACTTTGATGCCTAGTGGATGTAATATGTGTGATAGCCGTGATAGCCTAGCGTAAGTTGCTTTCTTATTTATTTCCTTGTTGTCTTGTTTATTTGTTTGCTTGTAGTCATTGTAGTTCTTTTTCCACGGTTTACTAGTGGCTGCAATAACCTATTTTTTAAAACTAGACCACAATAACCATGGGCTAATATTTACTGTAGTGACATTGGGCCTCCTACGGGCCGTTGAAACAGTGGGCCTTCTACGGGCCGTAGAAACAGTGGGCCTTGTATGGGTCGTATCATCAATGGGCCTTATACAGGCAGTATGATCGATTGGCCAAACATGGGCCAATAACAGGACGCATTATGGTCGTAAACGGGCTAGAGTTGGAATCATCCGTTCATGGGCCGACCATAATGGGCCATCGTTAATAGGCCGTATTTGATGACGCTATGAAAACGGCCCAACGTATTAAAGGACCAAAAATGGGCTGACTGTAACCAGTGGATGAATTTGTCCCACAAGCAGAAAATGACAGTAACGGGTCGTAAGTAAACGAATGCTGGAAATGAGCCCAAGAATAAATGGGCTCTGAGAAGGCGGAAAGATAACATGGGCTGGAAACGGCCCAACGGAATAACGGGCTGTTAATGAGTATAAAGTGATACACTATTCATTACGGGCCAGTTTCACCACGGGACGTTAATGGGTGTAGAGTGATACACTGTTCATTACAGGCAAGTTTCACCACGGGCCAGTTACATAGAGCCTCGTATGGGCCGAAAGACGTCATGGGCCATACATGGGCCAGAAGTGAAAACGGGTTGGAATCATATTGGGTGGCCCAGATGACGCTACTGGGCCTAATTCGGATAGGGCGTAACGGGCCTTGGGTTAGCGGGCTGTAAATGGGCTATATGCGAGCATGTCGTTAACAGGCTTTACATGGGCCAGTCCGCCACCTTTTGACCAAGTCAAACGGGGCGGCCTTTTCACAGGAATGGGCCTCTATTGGGCCGTGCCACGTGTCGATGTATCATAGGCGCCTTCTATCCAATGAGTGGATGACATCTGTCCCAATGATGAGCTGACACGTGTTTCCTCCAGCCAATGATGATTTTACACGTGGAAAATCCCCATTGGTCGGGGCTATTAATGGGTTATCGGATCCAAAACCCGACCCGATAGCTTAACGGTGTTCCGTTACTGTGGATGCCACGTGTCGGTCACCCTTGACGAAAGCACTTCTATGACGCAGGATTTATCATCATGGAAGTGGACACTTCCGTGATGATAATTTTGGTAATGTCATGGAACACTTCTACGATAGCACAGGTATCACTATCTTGATTCTGTCATAAAATCGTCATGGATGTACATGCATGACAGAAAATGTGACCTACTATGACAAACATGTATCATCACGAAAGTGTATTTTTTTTGTAGTGTCACATGCAATCAATATAAGTGATATGATATGGCCATCATCGTCTTGTGCTTGTGATCTCCATCTCCGAAGCACCGTCATGATCACCATTGTCACCGGCGCGACACCTTTATCTCCATCGTAGCATCATTTTTGTCTCGCCAACTATTGCTTCTACGACTATCGCTACCGCTTAGTGATAATGTAAAGCAATTACAGGGTGATGGCATTGCATACAATAAAGCGACAACCATATGGCTCCTGCCAGTTGCCGATAACTCGGTTACAAAACATGATCATCTCATACAACAAAATATAGCATCATGTCTTGACCATATCACATCACAACATGCCCTGCAAAAACAAGTTAGACGTCATCTACTTTGTTGTTGCAAGTTTTACGTGGCTACTAAGGGCTGAGCAAGAACCGTTCTTACCTACGCATCAAAACCACAACGATCGTTTGTCAAGTTAGTGATGTTTTAACCTTCTCAAGGACCGGGCGTAGCCACACTCGGTTCAACTAAAGTTGGAGAAACTGACATCTGCCAGCCACCTGTGTGCAAAGCACGTTGGTAGAACCAGTCTCGCATAAGCGTACGCGTAATGTCAGTCCGGGCCGCTTCATCCAACAATACCGCCGAACCAAAGTATGACATGTTGGTAAGCAGTATGACTTGTATCGCCCACAACTCACTTGTGTTCCACTCGTGCATATAACATCTACGCATAAACCAGGCTCGGATGCCACTGTTGGGGAACGTAGTAATTTCAAAAAAATTCCTATGCACACGCAAGATCATGGTGATGCATAGCAACAAGAGGGAAGAGTATCGTCCATGTACCCTCGTAGACCGTAAGCGGAAGCGTTATGAGAACGCGGTTAATGTAGTCGAACATCTTCATGATCCGACCGGTCCAAGTACCGAATGCATGGCACCTCTGAGTTCAGCACACGTTCAGCTCGATGACGTCCCATGAACTCCGATCTAGCAGAGCTTCACGGGAGAGTTCCATCAGCACGACGGCGCGTTGACGGTGATGATGTTTCTACCGACGCAGGGCTTCGCCTAAGCACCGCTATGATATGATCGAGGTGGATTATGGTGGAGGGGGGCACCGCACACGGCTAAGGGATCAATGATCAACTTGTGTGTCTAGAGAGTGCCCCCTGCCCCTGTATATAAAGGAGCACGGGGGGGGAGGCCGGCCGGCCCTCTATGGCACGCCAGGAGGAGGAGTCCTCCTCCTAGTAGGAGTAGGACTCCCCTCTTTCCTACTCCTACTAGGAGGGGGAAAGGAAGGGGGAGGAAGAAGGAAAGGGGGCGCCGCCCCCCTCTCCTAGTCCAATTCGGACCAGAGGGGGAGGGGCGCGTGACCTGCCCTAGGCCAGCCCTCTCTCTCTCCACTAAGGCCCATAAGGCCCATTATTTCTCCGGGGGGTTCCGGTAACCCTCCGGCACTCCGGTTTTCTCCGAAATCACCCGGAACACTTTCGGTGTCCGAATATAGTCGTCCAATATATCGATCTTTACGTCTTGACCATTTCGAGACTCCTCGTCATGTTTGTGATCATATCCAGGACTCCAAACTACCTTCGGTACATCAAAACACAAAAACTCATAATACCGATCATCACCGAACTTTAAGCATGCGGACCCTACGGGTTCGAGAACTATGTAGACATGACCGAGACACGTCTCCGGTCAATAACCAATAGTGGAACCTGGATGTTCATATTGACTCCCACATATTCTACGAAGATCTTTATCGGTCAAACCACATAACAACATACGGTGTTCCCTTGTCATCAGTATGTTACTTGCCCGAGATTCGATCGTCGGTATCTCAATACCTAGTTCAATCTCATTACCAGCAAGTCTCTTTACTCATTCTGTAATACATCATCCTGCAACTAACTCATTAGTTGCAATGCTTGCAAGGCTTATAGTGATGTGCATTACTGAGTGGGCCCAGAGATACCTCTCCGACAATCAGAGTGACAAATCCTAATCTTGATCTATGTCAACTCAACAAGTACCATCAGAGACACCTGTAGAGCACCTTTATAATCACCCAGTTACGTTGTGACGTTTGGTAGCACACAAAGTGTTCCTCCGGTAATCGGGAGTTACATAATCTCATAGTCATAGGAACATGTACAAGTCATGAATAAAGCAATAGCAGTAAACTAAAATGATCAAGTGCTAAGCTGACCAAATGGGTCAAGTCAATCACATCATTCTCCTAATGATGTGATCCCATTTATCAAATGACAACTCATGTCTATGGTTAGGAAACATAACCATCTTTGATCAATGAGCTAGTCAAGTAGAGTCATACTAGTGACAATCTATTTGTCTATGTACTCACACATGTATCATGTTTCTGGTTAATACAATTCTAGCATGAATAATAAACATTTATCATGATATAAAGAAATAGATAATAACTTTATTATTGCCTCTAGGGCATATTTCCTTCATGCACAATTATGTTAGTGTTATGATTGTGTTTTTGTGCTTCAATTAGTGTTTGTGCCAAGCAAAGCCTTTAGGATCATGTTGGGTGATAGTTGACTTGATCTTGCTGAAAAACAGAAACTTTTGCGCTCACAAAAATAATTCTCATTTTTAACAGGAGCGTGATAAAATACCAATTAGTTTTGCAGAAGATTAATACACAAATTGTTCATGTGGTCCTAATTTTCAGAATTTTTGGAGTTACAGAAGTATTCGAAATATCCAGATTGCTACAAACTGTTCTGTTTTTGACAGATTCTGTTTTCTTTGCGTTGTGTGCTTGTTTTGATGATTTTATGGTTTTATTTGAAGAGTTTTTGCCATAGAAAAGTTGTAATACAGTAGATATAATGCAAAAATAAAATACTAATGGTTTTGCAACAGTACTTATAGTAGTGATTTGCTTTTTTATACTAACGGATCTCACGAAGGTTTTGTTGAGTTTTGTGTGATTGAAGTTTTCAAGTTCTGGGTGAGATTATGATGTATGAAGGAATAAGGAGTAAGAAGATCCTAAGCTTGGGGATGCCCATGGCATCCCAATCTATTATCCAAAGAGAATCAAGCAACTAAGCTTGGGGATGCCCGAGTGGCATCCCCTCTTTCTTCTAACGACCATCCGTATTCTACTCGGAACTATATTTCTATTCATCACATGCTATGAGTTTTGCTTGGAGCATCTTGTATGATATGAGTCTTTGATTGTTTTTCTTTTTATTTTAAGTCTTGTATCCTTGATGGACACGCCTATTTGAGAGAGCCAAAATTATGCTATGACTTGTTAGAATTGTTCTCTATGCTTCACTTAAATGTTTATGAGCTATGGAATTGCTCCAGTACTTCACTTATATCTTGTTGAGCATGGTGTGCTTTGTTATTTTTGAAAAAATGCTCTCATGCTTCACTTAGATTTATTTGAGAGTTAGTAATTTTTTTAAGAAATTCTCTCTTGCTTCACTTAAATTATTTTGAGAGAAAGAAATATTATGCTCATGATCTTCACTTATATTTGTTTGAGCTTATCAAAAGCAACACATGAAAATTAGTCCCAAAGTGATAGATATCGAAGAAGGATATAATAAAAACTTTCATGAAGATCATTGGACTAAATAAACTTGATTCCTTGTAATAGTTTTGAGTATGATGATGTGATATGTGAGTCATGTTGATGAGTAATTATGCTTTAGTAAGAATATTGGTGCTAAGGTTTGTGATTCCCTATGCAAGCACGAAAGTCAATAATTATGCAATGAAATTAAATTATATCCTACTTGTGGTGCATTATTCGGTGTTAATTATTCTTAATGCTCGCTTATGAGATTTTTCGTTTCTTGGTTGGTCGCTTCTCAATCTTTTCGCTAGCCTTCATTTGCACTAAGTATGATCACTACTTGTGCATCCAAAATCCTTTAAACCAGTTTTGCCACATGAGTCCACCATACCTACCTATATGCAGCATTTCCGTGCCGTTCTAAGAAAATTTGTATGTGCCATCTCTAATTTTCAAAATAAATTTCTCTTTTGTGTGCTCGTACTGCTCATGAAACGGTAGGGGGTGGCTAATATATTTCCATGCTAGATATGTTATTCTCACGATGAGTGTTTGATCACTTGTCATTGCACGAGAGTAAGGCAAAGGTATTAGGGATGCCCAGTCCCGAAATGAAAAATGTAACTTTATGTTGTCAAATAATAAATTCCTTGGAAAGTGTTGGTATGGAAGGCACCCGTGGATACGGCTAGCCATGGAAAGTGAAAGTATGGTTGAAAAAAGGAATAAACTTTAGTTTATGTTTGGGAACCTCCTATGATATATCTAGCATGGAAAGTATTGGGAACTACTCGGTCATTCTCGTTGACAGGAAAAGCATGCCTCCCAAAATGTTATTATCTCTATCTTTTTCGCTTTGAGCTCTGGCACCTCTAGAAATCCCTACTCCCCTCTGTGAAGCGCCTTTCTTTTACTTTATGCAATTTTTATTTTTATTTGAGTCTCCATCTCCTCTTATAAAGCACCAACTAAGGGGCACTATTATTGTACTTGAGCATTGGGTGTAGCTAATATACGAGTGTGTTCCATGAATGGATCAATGATTGAGCATAATGGGCCAGGGATAACTTATTTAGCATTGATATTTTGAAACACATGGTTGCATGTTGATATGCTTGATTACTTAAGTCCTCATGTCAAAACTAGACTATTGCTTTGAACCATATAAAAGTCCAAATGTCCATGCTATAAAGAAAAGAATATGGGATGAACATCTTAGGCAGCATTCCACATCAAAAATTCTATTTTATCATTTACCTACTCGAGGATGAGCATGAATTAAGCTTGGGGATGCTGATACGTCTCCAAGTATCAATAATTTTTGATTGTTCCATGCTCTTATATTATCATTCTTGGATGTTTTACAATCATTTTATAGTCATTTTATATCATTTTTGGTAGTAACCTATTGACATAATGCCCAGTGCCAGTTGCTGTTTTCTGCATGTTTCTTACATCGCAGGAAATCGATATCAAACGGAGGCTAAACGCAGCGAAACTTTTTGTGGATTTTTGGACCAGAAGACATCCAGTGGGCTAAAGAAGTACTGAAGAGGGAGCCCAAGGTGAGCACAAGACACCAGGGCGCACCTAGAGGCCCAGGCGCGCCCTGGTGGGTGGTGCCCACCTTGGTGGCCTCCCACACCGCCCCTTTGCTCTATAAATACCCAATATTCCAGAAACCCTAGGGGAGTCGATGAAAATCAATTCCAGCCGCCGCAAGTTCCAGAACCACCAGATCCAATCTAGACACCATCACAGAGGGGTTCATCATGTCCATTGGCGCCTCTCCGATGGTGCGTGAGTAGTCTTTTGTAGACCTTTGGGTCCGTAGTTTGTAACTAGATGGCTTTCTCCCTCTCTTTTGATTCTCAATACAATGGTCTCTTGGAGATCCATATGATGTAACTCTTTTTGCGATGTGTTTGTTGGGATCCGATGAACTTTAAGTTTATGGTCAGATCTATCTTTTTATCCACGAAAGTTATTTGAGTCTTCTTTGATCTCTTATATGCATGATTGCTTACAGCGTCGTATTTATTCTCTGATATTCGGGTTTTCTTTGGCCAACTTGATCTATTTATCTTGCAATAGGAAGAGGTGCTTTGTAATGGGTTCGATCTTACGGTGCTTGATCCTAGTGACAGAAGGGGAACTGACGCGTATGTATCATTGCTATTAAGGATAACAAGATGGGGTCTATTTCTACATAAATAGATCTTGTCTACATCATGTCACCGTTCTTATTGCATTACTCCATTTCTCCATGAACTTAATACACTAGATGCATGCTGGATAGCTGTCGATGTGTGGAGTAATAGTAGTAGATGCAGGCAGGAGTCGGTCTACTAATCTTGGATGTGATGCCTATATAATGATCATTTCCTGGATATCTTCATGGTTATTTGAATTTATATCAATTTCCCAACATTAATTCGTTTACCCACCGTTTGCTATTTTTCTCAAGAGAAGCCACTAGTGAAATCTACGGCCCACGGGTCTCTTCTTTATCATATTTGCCTTTGTGATCTATTTTTATTTGCTTTTATATTCAGTTCCATTAAACCAAAAATACAAGAAATACCTTGCTGCAATTTATTCTTATTTATTTTTCCCGCATTCCCGCGAGATCTATTCATCCAATCTATCATATTTTTATCACGTCTATTTGCCAATTTCTGGCGCTGTTGCTCGAAAGGGATTGATAACCCCTTTAATACGTCGGGTTGCGAGTATTTGTTATTTGTGTGCAGGTGCCGTTCACGTAGTGTTGCATGGTTCTCCTACTGGTTCGATAACCTTGGTCTCATCAATGAGGTAAATACCTACCTTCGCCGTGCTGCATCATCCCTTCCTCTTTGTGGAAATACTGACGTAGTTCAAGCAGACATCAAAAGGAACTTCTGGCACCGTTGCCAGGGAGACATCATCAACATCTACCAGGTTCCTAATCACAAATCTCATCTCCTTGCAATTTACATTATTACTTGTCATTTACATCTCGTTTTCCTCTCCCCCACTTTACAAAAAATTGCCGTTTTATTCGCCATCTTTTTTCGTTCGCCGTTTCATCATCAGATCTATCTTCTTGCTTGCAATCATGAGTGATTTTGGTATGGCAGAAATAGATAATGGCTTAACTCCTAAAATTGGATGATCTGGCAATCTGGATGCTAAAACTTTTGTTTTGGGGCAAGGGAATATTATAGGAAAAGAACATATCCAAGAATTTTTAAATTGTGTGGGAAAGTTAAGTCTTGATGATGTTCCTATACTTAAGAGGACTAAATCTTATGCGGAAGCTATTTCAGCACTAGTTCTGAAACTTGAAAATAAATTTATCCGCACTCATCCTACCTTGCAAAGATAGTTTTTTGAGCTACCCGTTATAAAAAACCCCAAGGCTAAAAAGTTGGCTACTCTTTTTCTTATGAATGAATTTGACTATATAATATGGGAAGCTAGGGAAATCTTTGATTTTTATGGTATGAATCGTGAAAAACCGGTGATAGATGAAATTATTTATAATAGTGATTATGCGTTAAGACATTTTCTTGGGGATAATCGAATTTTTGATGACAATCTTAAAAAGTAAGTCCCTATTCTAGATATAATCCAACAAGTTTTTAATAATGTTAATCAACATTATTCTTGGATTGTTGCCGGACATCAAAGAGGTTATGATGATAAGCAACTTGATAGTGCTAAGGTTTCCATGGATAATATATTTTATGTTGTTTTTGCAAAACCTCATGACAAAAATACCTCAAAGGAAATTAAGGAGAAGGATAACAAAACGTAGATCCTTGCTTTATGCCTAGCTAAGGGCATAAAACGATAGCGCTTGTTGGGAGGCAACCCAATGAATAAAATTTATTTTTGCCTTTTTTCTTTCTGTTATTGAGTGTTTGCACAATTATGTTAGTGTTATGATTGTGTTTTTTGTGTTTTAATTAGTGTTTGCGCCAAGCAAAGCCTTTAGGATCATGTTGGGTGATAGTTGATGTGATCTTGCTGAAAAACAGAAACTTTTGCGCTCACGAAAATAATTCTCATTTTTAACAGGAGTGTGATAAAATACTAATTATTTTTGCAGAAGGTTTATATACAAATTGTTCACACGGTTCTAATGTTTCAGTATTTTTGGAGTTAGAGAAGTGTTCGAAATATCCAGATTGCTACAGACTGTTCTGTTTTTGACAGATTCTGTTTCCTTTGCGTTGTGTGCTTGTTTGATGATTCTGTGGTTTTCTTTGGAGAGTTTTTGCCATAGAAAAGTTGGAATACAGTAGATATAATGCAAAAATAAAATATGAATGGGTTTGCAACAATACTTATAGTAGTGATTTGCTTTCTTATACTAACGGATCTCATGAACGTTTTGTTGAGTTTTTTGTGATTGAAGTTTTCAAGTTTTGGGTGAGATTACGATGGATGAAGGAATAAGGAGTAAGAAGAGCCTAAGCTTGGGGATGCCCATGGCATCCCAAGCTATTATCCAAAGAGAAGCAAGCAACTAAGCTTGGGGATGCCCGAGTGGCATCCCCTCTTTCTTCTAATGACCATCGGTATTTTACTCGGAACTATATTTTTATTCGTGACATATTATGAGTTTTGCTTGGAGCGCCTTGTATGATATGAGTCTTTGCTTGTTTTGCTTTTTATTATAAGTCTTGAATCCTTGTTGGACACTCCTATTTGAGAGATGTCTGACAAATATAAGCCTCAGTATTATAGATGTGATATCAACGGCCATCGACCGAGGAGTCCAGCCTCTTTGGCTACGCCAGCATCTGTTGTGCATGTATAACAGGACTGACGATGCCACCCAGTCAATCCGGAGAGGCTTCAACAGTTATGCGGCCTTCAGCGTAGCCATAGCTGGCATATATAAGGGCGAATCCATGGACTTCGCAAAGAGGAAATTCATTGATGGCCTATCTTACTACAATCCCGGCGACATAGTAAATCTCCTCAAGCTTCTCCATCCATCTGAGAATTACGTTTTATTCCCTCTAAATGGCCGATGTGTTTGACCAGTGATACGTCTCCAACGTATCTATAATTTTTATTGTTCCATGCTATTATGTTATCTGTTTTGGATGTTTTATATGCATTTATATGCTATTTTATATTATTTTCGGGACTAAGTTATTAACCTAGAGCCCAGTGCTAGTTTCTGTTTTTTCCTTGTTTTTGAGTTTTACAGAAAAGGAATATCAAACGGAGTCCAAACAGAATAAAAGTTTTGCGATGATTTTTCTTGGACCAGAAGACACCCACAGACTTGGAGAGGGGGGCAGAAGAGTCCCGAGGACTCCACAATCCCTGAGGCCGCGCCTTAGGGGGGTCCTCCCTGGCTTGTGGGCCCCACAGGACTCCTCCAACCCCATTTCTTTTGCTATAAATTCCCAAATATTCCCAAACGACTAGAAGCGTGCACCAAAATACTTTTCCACCGCCGTAACCTTCTGTTCCCATGAGATCCCATCTTGGGGCCTTTTCCGGCACCTTGCCAGAGGGGGATTCGATCACGGAGGGCTTCTACATCAACTCTATTGCCCTTTTGATGAGGCGTGAGTAGTTTACCACAGACCTGCGGGTCCATAGCTAGGAGCTAGATGACTTCTTCTCTCTATATGATCTTCAATACCATGTTCTCCTCGATGTTCTTAGTGTTCTATCCGATGTAATATTATTTTGCGGTGCACTGATACGCGTCGGTGCTAAACAAACGGTTTTTAACCCCATTCCACGACGGCATTTCGAACCGACGCCAAGTGAGTGTGGGCGATAGGGGGGTCCTTCCCACATGACCCAGAAACCATCGGGGACAGGGACCCTACAGTACTCCTACTCCTTTCTGCTCGCATTGCCATCACAGTCGGTATTATGTGGTGTTACATTTATGATGTGCGGCCCATCAAAAATGGCTCACTATTATAGAACGTGTATGATGTGCGGCCCATCACAAACAGTTCACTATTAAGAAGATTAGCTAATCGCCGTACGCGTATCGGATAGGATTATGAAACGTCGGACCGTCGTAACATCGTCGTACACGACAACTATCGCACACGCTACTATGTGGTGCAATGTTTACGATGCATACTCAGAAACAATTCATGGTTCCGAATCATGTACAATAAGGCAGCTAAGACAAACGTTTAGTTTACCCACACCGTTTGTGATATTGTCTGACATCACACACGCTTTGGAAATGAAAACTGTGTGCATGCTTGCACACGTTTCCTCTCTGTGAACCATCTTGGATTATGGTGTATATCGCAAACGTTTGTGTTTTACCAACCGTGTGTGTTGTAACAACCTGGAGAGCGTAATTTCACCGTAATGTAATTGCTGCTATTTCAAATTGTACCAGATTTGAATTTGAATTTGAATGTATGCTACAGCTTTATTCATATCTATCAGGTTCAAACAACCAATGCATTATTTGATTCATAGGTACATATGTTCAAGAATTACATAAGAACCAAATAAAGAATGATGAACCACAGTTGTATACTTGTACTATTAAAGACGGTAAAGAAAGAGGCGAAATATATTCTGGTTGCTCAAGAAGGTGAAGTGGAATGCCCATATTGTGCCCTCCTCCATGCAGAAAGCACGCACGAATCTAGTCCAACCCCTTGTGATGGGCCGGCCGCCCATCTTTCACGGTCTTCATTAAAAAATCTAGATAATCATCGTGTTCCGGTAGAAATACTTTAACCTTTGCATGCCCACCAATCATGTAGTTTGAGAGGTAATCTTGAGTAAACTTCTTTGCCAACCACTGCAAGGAAAAAGATTCAGACATTGTCATCTAACACAACTCATTATGGGCAGTAAAAAGAAGGTTGCAGAGTTCTTACTTACCATCCTGTAGTTTGCTGTTGTCTTGGATAAAGTGTAAAAAATAGTTTAATTGCCATCTTTGGACCCATTTTACTAACAATCTTTATCAGCTTCCTCACTTGATGCTGGTTCATCGATTTCTCATTGCCACATACGCAGAAAGGGTCGAAGCGAGGATATTTACCAATGACATATGTACCTAAAAGCACCAAGTTAATATTAGAAGCTAAACAACAATTGCACAATGATGTAGGACAACACTCTTTTATAATATGTCCATATACATCTGTATGTGGTAGTCCATTTGAAATCTCTAAAAATACAAATATTTAGGAACGGAGGGAGTATCTTATAACATCCAATATACTCACATATTAGATGGATTAACATCTTATATTATGGGCCGGAAGGAGTTTAGTGCATTCTTACAAATTATCGGCTGATTAACTGCTGCTGTATCCAGGGGTTACAGTTAGTTTGAGCTAGTTCGGGCTCAAATAGCCCTAAAGTATATCTAAACATGAGGGCTAGTTTGAGCTAGTTGCATCTATAACCCACCCAAAAAACTATCCAACCCAAGAGGTGCTAACTGGAGCTAGTTCTCCTAGTGCATTTATTGTCAATCTAACCCTGCCATCAAAACAACTCTTTGGATGGAGTTAGTTTAGGGTTAGTAATGAGCTAGAAACTAACTCTAACCTCTAGCTAAGTTGAGTATCCATACAGGGTTGTGTTGTTGTTGTTGTTGTTATTGTTGTTGCTGCTGCTCTTCTACGTATATCTAGACATCATTAGAACATTAATGTAACACTCTTCCTTGTTGCTATCTAGCCTAGGAGTGCATATTTAGACATTAAGTACAGTGCATCTTGCTATGTAGCCTCAAATATATTACATATGGCCCTAGTTAACCTAACGATAAATGGATTGCAGATATATTCAGTTAAAAGTACGATTCACTGATTAGTCCCTTATCATCCGCCGACCTATATGGTACCAGCTACCGATATCCTGAATAGTGAGCAGATATAAGCCATGGGATGAAACTAACCTTGATGGAAAACAACAGTCGTTCCCAAAATTGTCCTGTGTATGTACATCGAGAAGCATGCTAAGCACAACAGGGTAAACATCAACCAAAATTATACATGGCAGACAAAATAATCTCCAAAAGATAGCTTCAGTGTGCAGGTTTAAGCACGCTAGTAAAGCAAAACAAGTGGAAAGGTGTGCTAACCGCAACAGGCCTAACATTTAACAACAAGCAAACATAGTCATTCAAACTGGTATTGTGCCGGTCTAAGTACATCGGTTATTGTTAAATAAAAAATGGAAAGGCGTGTTAACTACAAGATGCAACAACCAAATGTAGTCATTCATAGTGGTATTGTTGAAACTGGTACTTATGAAATTAAACTGCACAGTTCATACTTGCACATATATAACATCACGTTGTGAATAACTGGAATAAATAAGGCATACTACAAACAACCAAAGATTGCATTTGAAACTAGACATATGCTAACTACAAACAACCGAACAATCAAAAAACTTTAGAAGAGGCATATGCTAGCTATAACAGGCTTAACAACAAGCAAATATATGCATTCCTATCGGTATGTTTAAAACTGGATTAATGAAATGTACTGCACAGTAAATAATTGCACATATAGAGCACCACATTGTGAACAACTAAAATAAACAAGGCATACTGCAAACAATCAGATATAGCAATTAAAACTGGACATATTCTCACTACACTACAAAAGCGACTCGACAAAACAAATCATGGGTTTCCCCCTGTGAAGAGGCACGACAAAACAAATCATGGGTTTCCTCACTAGTCACAGATGGGCTCGTTCCCATGGGAAGAGCACAGACCCTGGATGCGCTCCACGTTGTCGCAGATGGGCTCCTTCCCCTTGGAAGAGCACGGCTGTAGGGTGCCATCCCTGATGCCGTAGACGGGTG
Source organism: Triticum urartu (assembly GCF_056163025.1). Lineage (NCBI taxonomy): Eukaryota > Viridiplantae > Streptophyta > Magnoliopsida > Poales > Poaceae > Triticum > Triticum urartu. Next base: position 246,516,245 of record NC_141876.1, on the reverse strand, counting down.
CTTTCCCCTTGGAAGAGCAGATGGGCTCTTTCCCCTTGGATGAGCCGGAGAGGGTGCCCTCCTTGTGGTCGCCGTCGATGAGGTCTGACTTGGAAGCTGTGGATCCCAAGCCAGCATCGCAGAATGTGTCCTTTAGAAATGACAAAAGGGGCTCGATGGCGATGTAGAATGGCAAATTGTTGACAATGAGCCAGAGGAGATTAGCGGCGGGGCCATGGATGAGATCGACGGCGGTTGAACCCGAGGGTTTGGGGGTGGGCCACTTAACCTGTGACATAGCCCGCCTCGGGCCGTCGTTGTCGATGACCTCGATGTCGTAGCCGGCAGCCGAGACATGCCCGCATACTCTAGCCCACTGCTTGAGTGCATGCCGCCAGTAATGGTCGTCAGCTTCCTCGGCGACGTCGGGCGAAGAGACCGCTATACACCTTTTTTGGGCCAGTCGCTCCTCGAGCTCCACGGGAAGCGTAGCCGGGCTTAGGCTGCGATGCTCTGGAGTGGGGGATGGGGATAGGGATGGGGATCTGTGGGAAAGAGGGCGTTTGGCAGGCGTCATCTAAGAAACTCAGGGCGGCCTAGGTATGGAGATCAATGGGTAAGTTGCACGGGCAAACCGGCAGGTTTTGACAATGGAGGCCTTGCGGCGGCGCCGACGGCAGTGGCGGGGACCTTGCTAGGGTTTCGAGCGAGGGAGGGGGTGTGTGTGCGCACGACCGAGGAGGTTTTGGTGTGTGTGTGTGTGTGTGTGTGTGTTGTGTGTGTGTCTGTGGAGGAGTGGGGGCGCGGGGTGTTTGAGGAAATGACGCGGGTACTGAAAATTTTACTACACGGGAGTCAAACGCGGGAGTGAAATGCCGGGCTGTTGAAAATTTTGATGATAGTGCATCGCACACGGTCCGGAGATAACAACCGTGTGTTATGAAACAAAAAAACCCTCAAGGTGGGCAGATATTTTCTCGGGATGCAGGCGGGATTGGGAACAAGAAGCATCACACACGGTCCGGAGATAACAACCGTGTGTTATGAAACAGAAAAACCCTCGAGGCGGATATATATTTTCTAGGGATGCAGGCGGGATTGGGAACAAGAAACATCGCACACGGTCCGGAGATAACAACCGTGTGTTATGAAATAGAAAAACCCTCAAGCCGGGCATATATTTTTGAGAGGGGGAGCCTCATGGAGCCCAATGTACTGTGCGGATGTGTGCGTGACAGGGGCACCGGTGTGGCACACCGTTAGTTTGAGTGAACCGTGTCTATTGCGTCATCTGAATTGTCTAATGTTCATAAATTTGGCGAAAAATGATGCGGGAGAGGGTCAAAACACGAACACACTCGCATGTGGACCAAATTTATATATCAAAAGGGTGGTTTGATTTTCAAATACTAAATGCAACTTCGATGTGGCACCTCTCTCGCAAAGTGCACGGTATTGCTTGCCCCCACCCCCTCGTGTCGGCACAAATTGGGAATCCTAAGCTAAGAATGCATGCCCCCTCTCCCACAACCGAGGTTCACCTAGCAAAGTGCGAAGTAGCTAGCGGCCCCCTCCTCCCTCATGTCGGCACGAAGGGAATCCTAAGCTATGAATGCATGCCCCCAACCGAGGTTCATTCACCTAGCAAAGTGTGAAGTAGCTAGCAGCCCCCCTCCCTCGTGTCGGCACAAAGGGAATCCTAAGCTATGAATGCATGGCCCCCCCCAACCGAGGTTCACCCTAGCAAAGTGTGAAGTAGCTATAAGCCCCCCTCCCTCGTGTCGGCACGAAGGGAATCCTAAGCTATGAATGCATGCCCCCCAACCAAGGTTCACCCTAGCAAAGTGCGAAGTAGCTAGCAGCCCCCCTCCCTCGTGTCGACACTAAGGGGATCCTAAGCTATGAATGCATGGCCCCCCAACTGAGGTTCACCTAGCAAAGTGCAAAGTAGCTAGCAGCCCCCTCCCTCGTGTCGTCACGAAGGGAATCCTAAGCTATAAATGCATGCCCCCCACCGAGGTTCACCTAGCAAAGTGCGAAGTAGCTAGCAGCCCTTCCCCCTCGTGTTGGCATGAAGGGAATCCTAAGCTATGAATGCATGCGCCCTCCCCCCCAACCGAGGTTGACCTAGCAAAGTGCGAAGTAGCTAGCAGCCCCCCACCCCCACCCATCGTGTTCCCACGAAGGGAATCCTAAGCTATTAATGCATGCCCCCCAACCGAGGTTCACCTAGCAAAGTGCGAAGTAGCAACCCCCCCCCCACACACACACACACGCACACACTTTCAGTCGGTGGGCCAGAGAGGCATATCTCACCAAGATGGATCGTAAAACGGACCAAGAATAATCCACCTTGGTCGTACAACCTCTCTCTTGTTGTTGGTCAAAGTGATGGCCGTCCATGCGACCCAGGAGATGGGCTAGCTCGCCAATAATCACGCAAGTAGCTAGTCCTCGAAGACAACCACTGCATGTGTGTGGCCCAAACATATGTATGGAGAGGTGTGTTTTTGAGTAACAATGGAACAAATTTGACGTGGTACCGTGATTTCGAACTAGAAATCCCCACACTGAGTGAGGGTTAGGTTGACGATGCATATGTATGTTACACCACACTTCAAGCCAACGACGGGGATTCATGCATGCATGCGTGCATAGTATATGCGCTCAAACTTAAGGTCTGTATCTCACCATGACCTATACTACGATAACATGAACCAAATGAAGAATCCTCCATGGTAACCTATCTTGTTGTTGGTCAAGGTGGTCATGGATGTCCACGTGGGCCCACGAATATATAGGCTTGTCGCCGATAACCACGCGAGGGAATGTACCATTCGAAGGCAACCACTACATGCATATGTATGGAGGTGATGCGTGCATGCATGTTTGAATACACAATATTGATGTGGCGCGTGCGTCAAAAATTGTACACTAGCTCCCCACACAGAGCGAGATCGGTTCATGATGTGTCGTTGTACTAGCCCCTTCGACTTGATGGGAGGGATTCATGCATACGCATGCATGTGTGTGTGTGCTCAAACTGTATCATGCATGTCATCCCAGAGCAACAATATTAATTCCCTCCTAAGTCAAATTAACCTCTCTTGTTGTCAGGCAAAAATTAGTGATGGACCAAGTGGGCCCACAGATGGAAAGCATCGATATCGCTGATAACTGCTTAAGTGGGTGCGAGAGGACAACCACCACCGTTTTGCATGTGGGCCAAACATATACATGTTGAATACCCAAAATGCATAACTTTGATGTGCCACATGCCTCAAAAACCGTAAACCATGCACCCACACAGAGCGAGGTTCATCAAGCGTACTACATATGATGGTCCCCTTCCCCCCCCTTCACCGCATACTATATGCTCCTGCCGTAATATATGTACAACCCAAAAGAATCCTCATCGATGGTGAAATTAATTAACATCTCCCGATGTTGGTCAAAGTGATGCATGCATGCATCGACGATGGCCTCGTGGGCCCACAGATGGAAGCATCACACGTGAGTGTCCTAGATAGGATATGCATGTGGCCCAAAAAGGAGTTGTGTGATGTTTGAATAGCCAATTTTCACCATTTTGATGTGGCACATGCTCGGAAACCAAAAAGTCTCGACACTAAGTGAGGTGTACTTGTTCACGGACGCGTACGTATAGTATATATGCTAGTCCCATCCCACCTCTTCGACGTGTACTATATATCACCATAACACAAACAAAAAAGATTCTACCTTATTGGTAGAATTAACCTCAATGTCGGCTGTTTGTCAAAGTGATGGACGATGACCTCGCGGGCCAACAGAAAGCGTCACACGCGAGTATCGAGTGTCGTGTAGGACAACCATCTACTGCATGTGGCCAAAAAAATTATGTATGAAAGGGTTGTGTAGTGTTTTAAATAACGATTTCACGACAATGATGTGGCATCGGCCTACCTAACAAAACGGCCAACCCACACAGTGACTCACAACTCGTAGTGTACTGCGAGCCACCCGCCACCCCCAGACGCACACACCCACACACACACACCGCAAATCCACCACAACTACGATGCATGTTAAATTAATTATCCCGCGGTGAACATATATGTTACTAAAGGAGGGACGTTTTAATTTCAAAAAATCACAGAGATCATTAAGACATTTTAGTACATTGATTGATTTTCTACGGGTATAATGTGCAAAAATCTTATTTGAGCTACATGCACACGTGACAGCGCACCTAAATGGATTGCAAAAACACATGTGTCTCACTGGGTGCATGTTTACTCCCCGTGCAAAAAAATTCAAACATTGAGAATCTTGATTTTTAAATTCTAGTACATCCAAAACTTATTTTAAGTTCATGAAACTTATCGTGTTGTCATATGGACACCAATACAAAGTGGCATTGTAGTTTTTTGTCAAATTTGAGACCAGTTTTGATGTAATCTTTATCTAATTACAGACGGTAGATCATTAATAATTGGGAACCAATATCCCAAACGGATTATTTATTCGAACCGTGAGCGTTAGACCAACAATGGATACGTGCCATGCTTCGGTTAAGCAATAAAGTGGCAGTATTAATCATCCAAATAGAAAAACAATATACGTGCCACCGCACGACACGTGTGCCTTGCGAGCAGGCGTGAGTTGACGGGACACATGTGAGCAGTCTGCCGCGCAGGCAGACGGGGAGGCGTGCGTGCTGGTGTGTGAATTGACGAAGGCGTGCTCACTGCGTAGTGTCATTGGGAGGCGTGCGAGTAGCTTTGTGAAACTTTGGTAGGCATGCCAGTAGTCCGGTGCGCAGGCTCACCGGGATGCGAGCCATCGGTTTGACCGCCGCCCGCCTCTCTCCCACAACTCCCACTACTCCATATTAATGGTGCGCCCGAGCGGCTGCACCCCCCATCCTTGCTACACACACACAATCCTCTCTCTCCGCTTGCATCCTCGATGCCGCTCTCAGTCCTCGAAGCCGTTAGTGTATGAGGATGCTGCCGAAGCGCCCCATCGGAGGGAGTGGCGACGCCAGGACTAATAAAGTACCGGAGCACGGCGTGGAGATAGAGACAGAGGTTGCCGTCACCATCGTCCAGTTATCGCCGCACCCTGACGTCGTCGAGCTTCCACAGCCGGAGGCGGAGTTCCACACCGACTCCGACGACCACTCCGGCGACGATGAACAGCTGGTTAGTCATCTATACCCATTTATGTGTCAAATAGATCATAGGGTTTCTCTGGTTACTCCTGCCTTCCCCTTTTTGGAATGGAATTCCTATGATTAGGTTCTCCCAATCCATGAAATTTGAGTAAGTTTCATTAGATCCGTGTAGTGTATTGATTGTTTGAATGGTACATGTGATAAGTGATTAGTTTTTTCGTCCGTGCAAATGATTTCGGCTAGTAATCCGACTAGGGTTAGTGTTCATGCTAATAATTCCTAGCTAGTGCTTGACAATTGATTTTGAATGACCTACATATGTTTGTGCCATTATTTTCTTCAAGATTGGTCTGTACATAGAAGACTATGCTTAAACATCGAACCATAATCTCTGGATATGTATAAATAAATAGCCATAAATTCCTAATCCTACTTAACATCCTGTAATCATTGATTTGATGCCAAATTTGTTTTACTATTTGTATATGTGCTGTCTGACGATGTGAACAGCGAGGATGAAGATGGCCAGAGGAGGTACAAGAGGCAAATCCTGAGGGATTTTTATGCGAGAATACATAACAGGCGTATTAGGACCTGGAACGGCGGCTATGGATGCCCATTTTGCAACCAGAAGCTTCATGACACGTATCTAAGTGTTATGGCGCATGCAAGAGGACGGGCCGTTGGCTCCTTCAAGCAGAAGTATTCTCGCAGGGTGGCGCATAGCGCGTACGCCGAGTACCTGGAGAAGCTTCAGGATTGTGCCGGGCGCATGTGAGATGAGATGTGGGATGGATCGAACTATGTATGCTTGAGTATGCTTAATGCGGTTGAACTATGTACTTATGGTTGAACTATGCTTATGTACATGTACGCTTATTATCTATGTCTGAGTATGTTAAATATTTGGTCAAAATTTGATAAAAATTACAAAGGGGGACTAATAAACCAGGACGGAGGTAGTACGTCAATCACACATGGTTCCCAAAATTGGAACCGTGTGCAATGACTTTCATTTTGCCTGTTGCGTCAATCACACATGGTTCGCTCTAGCAAACCGCCGCCCCCAAAATTCTTTGTGGGACAGTAAACCGTCACCACCCAATTCAAAAAAGAAAAAATAAAACCCTCACCATCCCCACATCACAAAAACCATCACCCCGCCCGCCACCCCCTCGGCCCCTCCGGTACGTTCCTCGTTCACACCTGCAGAAACTCCTCTGCGTCTATGCCAAGGCACCACCTATCGCGGCGGTAAACACTTAGCCCGACACCTGCCGCCGCCGCCAGGCTGCCGGCTGCTACCTCTTGAGAACCGCGTTGGTTTTCCCTTGAAGAGGAAAGGGTGATGCAGCAAAGTAGCGTAAGTATTTCCCTCAGTTTTGAGAACCAAGGTATCAATCATTGGTCTCAATAAACACACCGCAAAAAGAAGATTACATCGAATAGATCTCCACTAGAGAGGGGGAGAACATTGTATTGAGATCCAAAAAGATAGAAGAAGCCATCTAGCTAATAACTATGGACCCGTAGGTCTGAGGTAAACTACTCACACTTCATCGGAGGGGCTATGGTGATGATGTAGAAGCCCTCCGTGATGGATACCCCCTCCGGCGGAGCTCCGGAACAGGCCCCAAGATGGGATCTCTTGGATACAGAAAGTTACGGCGGTGGAATTAGGGTTTTGGCTCCGCATCTGATCGTTTGGGGTATATATAGGAGGAAGGAGTACGTCGGTGGAGCAACAGGGGGCCCACGAGGGTGGAGGGCGCGCCTGGGGGAGGGGGTAGGCGCGCCCCCTACCTCGTGGCCTCCTCCTTTGTTTCTTGATGTAGGGTCCAAGTCTCCTAGATCATGTTCGGTGATAAAATCACGTTCCCAAAGGTTTCATTCCGTTTGGACTCCATTTGATATTCCTTTTCTTCGAAACCCTAAAATAGGCAAAAAAACAACAATTCTGGGCTGGGCCTCCGGTTAATAGGTTAGTCCCAGAAATAATATAAAAGTGGATAATAAAGCCCAATAATGTCCAAAACAGTAGATAATATAGCATGGAGCAATCAAAAATTATATATACGTTGGAGACGTATCAAGCATCCCCAAGCTTAATTCCTGCCCATCCTCGAGTAGGTAAATGATAAAAATAGAATTTTTGATGCGGAGTGCTACTTGGCATAATTTTAATGTAATTCTTCTTAATTGTGGTATGAATATTCAGATCCGAAAGATTCAAGATAAAAGTTCATATTGACATAAAAATAATAATACTTCAAGCATACTAACTAAGCAATTATGTCCTCTCAAAATAACATGGCCAAAGAAAGTTCATCCCTACAAAATCATATAGTTTAGTCATGCTCCATTTTTATCACACAAGAATGCTCTCATCATGCACAACCCCGATGACAAGCCAAGCAATTGTTTCATACTTTAGTAATCTCAAACCTATAAACTTTCACGCAATATATGAGCGCGAGCCATGGATATAGCACTATGGGTGGAATAGAATATGATGATGGGGGTTATGTGGAGAAGACAAAAAAGGAGAAAGTCTCATATCAACGAGGCTAATCAATGGGCTATGGAGATGACCATCGATTGATGTTAATGCAAGGAGTAGGGATTGCCATGCAACGGATGCACTAGAGCTATAAATGTATGAAAGCTCAACAAAAGAAACTAAGTGGGTGTGCATCCAACTTGCTTGCTCACGAAGACCTAGGGCACTTGAGGAGGCCCATTGTTGGAATATACAAGCCAAGTTCTATAGTGAAAATTTCCCACTAGTATATGAAAGTGACAAAACAAAAGACTCTCTATCATGAAGATTATGGTGCTACTTTGAAGCACAAGTGTGGCAAAGGATAGTAGCATTGTCCCTTTTATATTATTTTTATTTGGCCTTTCCCCCTTTTTTTATTTGGCCTTTCTCTTTTTTTAGGACAATGCTCTATGAATGATGGTCATCACACTTCTATTTATTTACAACTCAAGAATTACAACTCGATACTTAGAACAAGATATGACTCTATATGAATGTCTCCGGCGGTGTACCGGGATATGCAATGAACCAAGAGTGACATGTATGAAAGAATTATGAAAGGTGGCTTTGCCACAAATACTATATCAACTACATGATCATGCTAAGCAATATGACAATGATGAATGTGTCATGATAAACGGAATAGTGGAAAGTTGCATGGCAATATATCTCGGAATGGCTATGGCAATGCCATAATAGGTAGGTATGGTGGTTGTTTTGAGGAAGATATAAGGAGGTTTATGTGTGAAAGAGTGTATCATATCACGGGGTTTGGATGCACCGACGAAGTTTGCACCAACTCTCAATGTGAGAAAGGGCAATGCACGGTACCGAAGAGGCTAGCAATGATGGAAGGGTGAGAGTGCGTATAATCCATGGACTCAACATTAGTCATAAAGAACTCACATACTTATTGCAAAAATCTACAAGTCATCAAAAACCAAGCACTACGCGCATGCTCCTAGGGGGATAGATTGGTAGGAAAAGACCATCGCTCGTCCCCGACCGCCACTCATAAGGAAGACAATCAAATAACACCTCATGTTTCAAATTTGTTACATAACGTTTACCATACGTGCATGCTACGGGACTTGCAAAATTCAACACAAGCATTTCTCAAATTGACAACTACTCAACTAGCACGACTTTGATATTATTACCTCCATATCTGAAAACAATCATCAAGCATCAAACTTCTCTTAGTATTCAAAACACTCATAAGAAAAAAATATTATTAATCTTGAATACCTAGCATATTAGGATTATTTAAGAAAATTACCATGCTATTTAAGACTCTCAAAATAATCTAAGTGAAGCATGAGAGATCAATAGTTTCTATAAAACAAATCCACCGCCGTGCTCTAAAAGATATAAGTGAAGTACTAGAGCAAAACTATATAACTCAAATGATATAAGCGAAGCACATAGGGTATTCTAACAAATTCCAAATAATGTATGGCTCTCTCAAAAGGTGTGTACAGCAAGGATGATTGTGGTAAACTAAAAAGAAAAGACTCAAATCATACAAGACGCTCCAAGCAAAACACATATCATGTGGTGAATAAAAATATAGCTCCAAGTAAAGTTACCGATAGGAGTAGACGAAAAGAGGGGATGCCTTCCGGGGCATCCCCAAGCTTTGGCTTTTAGGTGTCCTTAGATTATCTTAGGGGTGCCATGGGAATCCCCAATATTAGGCTCTTGCCACTCCTTGTTCCATAATCCATCAAATCTTTACCCAAAACTTGAAAACTTCACAACACAAAACTTAAAGTAGAAAATCTTGTGAGCTCCGTTAGCGAAAGAAAACAAAAGACCACTTCAAGGTACTTTAATGAACTCATTATTTATTTGTATTGGTGTTAAACCTACTGTATTCCAATTTCTCTATGGTTTATAAACTATTTTACTAGCCATAGATTCATCAAAATAAGCAAACAACACACAAAAAACAGAATCTGTGAAAAACAGAACAGTCTGTAGTAATCTGTAGCTAGAGCAAGATCTGGAACCCCCAAAATTCTAAAATAAATTGCTAGACGTGAGGAATTTATCTATTAACCATCTTCAAAAATAATTAACTAAATATCACTTTTCAAATTAAAATGGCAGCAGTTCTCGTGAGCGCTAAAGTTTCTGTTTTTTACAGCAAGATATCAAGACTTTCCCCAAGTCTTCCCAACGGTTCTACTTGGCACAAACACTAATTAAACACAAAAAACACAACCTAAACAGAGGCTAGATAAATTATTTATTACTAAACAGGAGAAAAAAGCAGGGAATAAAAATAAAATTGGGTTGCCTCCCAACAAGCGCTATCGTTTAACGCCCCTAGCTAGGCATAAAAAGCAAGGATAGATCTAGGTATTGCCATAATAGTAAGATAGATCATTAAAAATCATTTCATATTCTCTACGTTCGGCAGCGAGTTTTCTTTGAGGCAAGCAAAAGTAATCAAAAGGGCTAAATTTAATGGGGCAGAAGTCCCCAAGATCAACCTTGGGAGGTATAGGTTCCTCCTTTGGTCCTTCGTATTGCACAACCAATTCATCATTATAAGCATTCTTTTGACAGAACTTTGTGAGCCTATATTCAAGAGAATATCCTAGTTCATTATTTCGAATGGCCAAATCATCATTAAGTTCAGAAATTCTATCAACTAAAACATTGGTAGGAACCCTTTTTCTAAGATTTTCATTGAAAGCAACATAGTCTAGAGATTGAAAACGCATTATTTCTTCTTAATCAAAAAGGATAGCCTCTATGGGAGGACGGCAAGCATCCACCCTATAATGCGCAAAGATTTATTTGGCCTCTTTTATTATGAATCTAAACTCATGAGCCAAAAAGATAGTAGCGGCACGCTTAACAGAAGAATGTTCAGTATTAGAAAATTCTAGGAAAATCCTTTGTATGCATGGATGCAAGTGCATGAATTGTCTTTCAAGTTCAACTACAAGCATGGCAATAGAGTCCGCAAGACTACTAGTTCTACGAAGGATAGAACTACCCATAGAAGGCAAAGCACCGGCACAAGTAAAGAAATCTTGGATAAGTCCTTTTCCAATAATATTACCACTACCAATACGGAATTTTTTTTGTATGTAAGATAGGGGGTTCTTCAGCAGGAGCGTCAGAATTTTTCATGATATTATTATTGTCCAAGTCGACAATAATTTCCACAATTTCAGACATGACGGCAGAAAGTGCAAAAGGCAAAAAGACACAAATAGAGAAAGAGAGGGAGGATAGAGAGAGAGGGCAAATAAAACGGCAAGGGTGAAGTGGGGGAGAGGAAAATGAGAGGCAAATGGCAAATAATGTAATGCGGGAGATAAGGATTGTGATGGGTACTTGGTATATTGACTTTTGCGTAGACTCCCCAGCAACGGCGCCGGAAATTCTTCTTGCTACGTCTTGAGCACTGCGTTGGTTTTCCCTTGAAGAGGAAAGGGTGATGCAGCAAAGTAGCGTAAGTATTTCCCTCAGTTTGAGAACCAATGTATCAATCCAGTAGGAGGCTACGCGCGAGTCCCTCGTACCTGCACAAAACAAATAAATCCTCGCAACCAACGTGATAAGGGGTTGTCAATCCCTACACGCCACTTACGAGAGTGAGATCTGATAGATATGATAAGATAATATTTTTGGTATTTTTATGATAAAGATGCAAAGTAAAATAAAAGCAAAGTAAGAATAACTAAGTGTTGGAAGATTAATATGATGAAGATAGACCCAGGGACCATAGGTTTCACTAGTGGCTTCTCTCAAGAGCATAAGTATTTTACGGTGGGTGAACACATTACTGTTGAGCAATTGACAGAATCGAGCATAGTTATGAGAATATCTAGGTATGATCATGTATATAGGCATCACGTCTGAGACAAGTAGACCGACTCCTGCCTGCATCTACTACTATTACTCCACTCATCGACCGCTATCCAGCATGCATCTAGAGTATTAAGTTCATGAAAATAGAGTAACGCTTTAAGCAAGATGACATGATGTAGAGGGATAAATTCATGCAATATGATAAAAAACCATCTTGTTATCCTCGATGGCAAAAATACAATACGTGCCTTGCTGCCCCTACTCTCACTAGGAAAGGACACCGCAAGATTGAACCCAAAGCTAAGCACTTCTCCCATTGCAAGAAAGATCAATCTAGTAGGCCAAACCAAACTGATAATTCGAAGAGACTTGCAAAGATAACCAATCATACATAAAAGAATTCAGAGAAGATTCAAATATTGTTCATAGATAGACTTCATCATAAGCCCACAATTCATCGGTCTCAACAGACACACCGCAAAAAGAAGATTACATCGAATAGATCTCCACAAGAGAGGGGGAGAACATTGTATTGAGATCCAAAAAGAGAGAAGAAGCCATCTAGCTAATAACTATGGACCCATAGGTCTGAGGTAAACTACTCACACTTCATCGGAGGGGCTATGGTGATGATGTAGAAGCCCTCCGTGATGGATACCCCCTCCGGCGGAGCTCCGGAACAGGCCCCAAGGTGGGATCTCGTGGATACAGAAAGTTACGGCGGTGGAATTAGGGTTTTGGTTCCGTATCTGCTCGTTTGGGGGTACGTAGGTATATATAGGAGGAAGGAGTACGTAGGTGGAGCAACAAGGGGCCCACGAGGGTTGAGGGCGCGCTTGGGGGGGTGGGTAGGCGCGCCCCCCTACCTCGTGGCCTCCTCCTTTGTTTCTTGATGTACGGTCCAAGTCTCCTGGATCATGTTTGGTGAGAAAATCACGTTCCCGAAGGTTTCATTCTGTTTGGACTCCGTTTGATATTCCTTTTCTTTGAAACCCTAAAATAGGCAAAAAAACAACAATTCTGGGTTGGGCCTCCAGTTAATAGGTTAGTCCCAAAATAATATAAAAGTGGATAATAAAGCCCAATAATGTCCAAAACAGTAGATAATATAGCATGGAGCAATCAAAAATTATAGATACGTTGGAGACGTATCACTGGCAAAGCCCACTGCATTTCGCCACTTCCGCTTGTCGCTGCCTATCGCCATCGACTTTCTCGACGCTGCTCGCGGTTGACCTAGCTCCGCTCGGTTGGGGAGTCTGCCGTACTGAGGGTTCTTTCTCATGGACGACAAGGTAACTAATTTAACGAGATATTATCTCATCTCTTATCTCAGTTATCTGCCTCCTTTAATCACCCGACGAAAATCGCCGTGAATTCATTTTTATTTGAGCTGATTTGAGGGTTTTCTTTCATTCATAGAATGTACAGTGTGCCGACACTTCAGGACTTTGCGACCACCGCCAGAGATTCCATCTCACCATACCAGATAACTTGAGGACGCGCGTGGTATGTTCAATCTCACCCTAAATCAGTTGGCATGGCCTACTTTCCTGAACATATTCTAAATATTGCTACTTTTGGATAAAAGGTTCCACATGCACCATATACGTCAAAGGGGATTTTCCCCCTCTTCTTTCTATATTAGGCATATTAATGATGTATTGTTCTTTTGATTACTCTCATATTTCCATGACATCAGGTTTACCCTATTTGTTTAATTATGGATTTTTGTCCTTTGATTTCAACTGATGTATAGTTCTTTCAATTTGGGCCCATATTTGCATGTTACCTTATTTTCTTTAACAATCCTACCATTTTCTGCAGAACATCCCTTGCTATGCAACAGATTACGTAGTGCACAATTTTTCCCTTTACATAGATGAAGGCTCCACGGATGTCATACTGCACACAAACCATGGATTTACAATTGTTACTGCTATAAGACTTGATGAACGTGGTGACTCATATTTTGGCACTGGCTTTTGGAAAAAAATTGCAAAGTTTTATGTACTGAAAGCTGGCACTAAAATTGCATTGCACATAAAAGGGCCTGGTCATGAGATATATGCTAAAATTGCACTCCACATCAAATATTCTATTTTTATGACTTACCTACTCGAGGACGAGTAGGAGTTAAGCTTGGGGATGCTGATACGTCTCCAACGTATCTATAATTTTTGATTGTTCCATGCTGTTTTATTATCAATCTTGGATGTTTTATAATCATTTTATAATCATTTTATATCATTTTTTTGGTACTAACCTATTGACATAGTGCCAAGTGCCAGTTGTTGTTTTTCCATGTTTTTTTACATCGCAGAAAATCAATATCAAACAGAGTCCAAATGCCACGAAACTTTATGGAGAATTTTTATGGGCCAAAAGGAACACAACAGGCCCTGGCTGCGCCTGGGGGTGCCCGAGGGGGGCACAACCCACCAGGGCACGCTAGGAGGCCCAGGCGCGCCCTGGTGGGTTGTGCCCACCTCGGGTGCCCCCGGACCGCCTCTTTGCTCTATAAATACCCCAATATTCCAGAAACCCTATGGGAGTCGACGAAATATTCATGCAGCTGCCGCAGAGTCCAGAACAACCAGATCCAATCTAGACACCATCACGGAGGGGTTCACCACTTCCATTGGTGCCTCTCCGATGATGCGTGAGTAGTTCTTTGTAGACACTCAGATCCGTAGTTAGTAGCTGTATGGCTTCATCTATCTCTCTTGATTCTCAATACAATGGTCCCTTGGAGATCCATATGATGTAACTCTTTTGCGGTGTGTTTGTTGGGATTGATGAACTTTGAGTTTATGATCATATCTATCTTTTTATATCCATGAAAGTATTTGAGTTTCTTTGATCTCTTTTATGCATGATCTCTTATAGCCTCGTATTTCTTTTCCGATATTTGGGTTTTGTCTGGCCAACTTGATCTATTTATCTTGCAATGGGAAGAGGTGCCTGGTAGTGGGTTCGATCTTACGGTGCTTGATCCCAGTGACAGAAAGGGAACCGACACGTATGTATCATTGCTATTAAGGATAAAAAGATGGGATCTATATCTACCGCCATAAATAAACGGGTCTCGTCTACATCATGTCATCGTTCTTATTGCATTACTCCATTTTTCCATGAACTTAATACACTAGATGCATGCTGGATAGCGGTTGATGTGTGGAGTAATAGTAGTAGATGCAGGCAGGAGTCGGTCTACTAATCTTGGACGTGATGCCTATGTAATGGTCATTGCCTAGATATCTTCATAATTATTTGAGGTTCTATCAATTGCCCAACGGTAATTTGTTTACCCACCATTTGCTATTTTTCTCGAGAGAAGCCACTAGTGAAACCTACTCCCCCGGGTCTTCTTTCTCATATATTTGCCTTTGCAATCTATTTTATTTGCATTTTATTTTCACATCTATTAAACCAAAAATACAAAAATACCTTGCTGCAATTTATTTTATTTGGCGTTTGATCTATCAATATTTACAACTTTCTCCCGTCCACACACTGTTTCAAGCGCCCTTACCCGAGAGGGATTGACAACCCCTTTTACACGTTGGGTTACGAGGATTTGTTATCTATGTGCAGGGGCTGTTTACATTGTGTTGCTTGGTTCTCCTACTGGTTCGATAACCTTGGTTTCATATCTGAGGGAAATACCTACCGCCGCTGTGCTGCATCATCCCTTCCTCTTTGGGGAAAAACCGACGTAGCTTCAAGCGACATCAAAAGGAATTTTTGGCGCCGTTGCCGGGGAGGATCTTCAACATAACCAGGTTCCTAATCACAAATCTCATCTCCTTGCAATTTACATTATATGCCATTTGCCTCTCATTTTCCTCTCCCCCACTTCACAAAAATTTGCCGTTTTATTCGCCTCTCTTTTTTGTTCGCCGTTTTCTTGCCGGATCTGTTTTTGAGTGCAATCTTGCTGTATAGTCATCATGACTCAAGAGAACACCAAGTTATGTGCTTTCTCAAATACCAACAACAATGATTTTATTGGCACTCCGCTTGCTCATCCCGCCACTAGTGCGGAGACTTGTGATATTAATACCGCTTTGCTAAATCTTGTTATGGAAGATCAATTTTCCGGTACACCTAATGAGGATGCCGCCTCCCATCTTAATACCTTCGTGGAATTATGCGATATGCAAAAGAAAAAAGATGTGGACAATGATGTGGTCAAGATGAAATTATTTCCGTTTTGCTTGCGTGATTCTACAAAAATTTGGTTCTCTTCTTTGCCTCGCAATAGTATCAATTCTTGGAATAAGTGCAAAGATGCTTTTATCACTAAGTATTTTTTCCCTGCAAAAATTATTTCCCTTAGAACCCAGATCATGAATTTCAAGCAACTTGAACATGATCATGTTGCACAATCTTGGGAAAGGATGAAAATGATGCTAAGGAATTGCCCAACTCATGGGTTAAATCTTTGGGTGATCATACAAAATTTTTATGCGGGGTTGAATTTTGTTTCTTGTAATCTTCTAGATTCCGCCGCGGGTGGTACTTTTATGGAAATTACTTTGGGTGAAGCCACCAAATTTCTTGACAGTATTATGGCAAATTATTCGCAATGGCATACCGAAAGAGCTCCTACTAGTAAAAAGGTTAATTCGGTTGAAGAAATTTCTTCTTTGAGTGAAAAAGTTGATGCTCTTGTGAGATTGATGGCTAGTAGAAGTGATCCTATTGATCTTAATGATATGCCTTTTTCTACTTTAATTGAGCAAAATAGTGATGCCATTGATGTGAATTTCATTTCTCGAAATAATTTCAACAACAATGCTTATAGAGGTAATTTTAATCCTAGGCCTTTTCCTAGTAATTCCTCTAATAATTATGGTAATTCCTATGGAAATAAATATTATAATAACAATAGGAACACCTCTGATCTTGAAAACAATATTAAAGAATTTATCAACACGCAAAAAGTTTTCAACACTTCCATAGAAGAAAAGTTGAATAAGATTGATGATTTGTCTAGAAGTGTTGATAGAATTGCTCATGATGTGGAAAATCTCAACATGAAAATTTTTGTTCCCAAGGTTGATGAATCAATTAAAGCTCTTTATGTTTCTATGGATGAAAGTAAGAAAAGAACCGCTATGCTTAGAGCTAAAAGAGAATTCTTAGAAAAAGCTTTTAATAGTGACTTCTTTCGCAAAAGTGATGAAGATCTTAAAATGATTGGTGTTTCTTCTATTGATTCCTTGTTTAGTAAAGTTAATATTGATGAAAAAGGGACTGGAGAAGAGTCAACTTTAGTTAGAAGGCGTCCCAATATTTCGGAGGGTGAAAATCTTGTTGAGAAAAATGATGAAAGTGGGTTTGAAGAGGTCAAAACTTGAGCTAGTGATGTGCCCACTCTTTTGGATTACTGCCGGTGTGAAAACCGGCGGATCTCGGGTAGGGGGTCCCGAACTATGCGTCTAGGCCGGATGGTAACAGGAGGCAAGGGACATGAAGTTTTACCCAGGTTCGGGCCCTCTTGATGGAGGTAAAACCCTACATCCTGCTTGATTAATATTGAAGATATGACTGTTACAAGAGTAGATCTACCATGAGATCAGAGAGGCTAAACCCTAAAAGCTAGCCTATGGTATGATTGTATGTTATGATTTTTTTGTCCTACGGACTAAAACCCTCCGATTTATATAGACACCGGAGAGGGTTAGGGTTACACAAGGTCGGTTACAAAGGAGGAGATATCTATATACGTATTGCCTAGCTTGCCTTCCACGCCAAGTAGAGTCCCATCCGGACACGAGACGAAGTCTTCAATATTGTATCTTCATAGTCTAACAGTCCGGCCAATGGAGATAGTACGGCTGTGCGGAGACCCCCTAATCCAGGACTCCCTCAGTAGCCCCTGAACCAGGCTTCAATGACGATGAGTCCGGCGCGCAGTTGTCTTCGGCATTGCAAGGCGGGTTCCTTCTACGAATACATCATAGAAGAATTTGAATACGAGGATAGTGTCCGACCCTGCAAAATAAGTCCCACATTTCACCGTAGAGAGAATAATGTTTTCGCAGATCTAATCCGCTAGCTTGTTTTGGCAACATGACGTTACGTCATGGCCTGGTGATTATTCGAACCGTTTCTTTTAACCAGCCCCGCACATAACGCGAGGCAGTTTTTCGACACGTCTTGTCAAAGCAGAGATCGTGCCCCCTTATTACGGGATTCTCATCAATACGGGCGTGGGTAACCCAACCGCGCCATCAATTGCGGCGCTTGGGGGATAAGCGAGTTTTACCAGGCAAGTGGGGACGTTTAATTTTGTCCGCCCATATAAAGGGATAAGGATTCACCTTTCTATCCATGCCTTCTTCCTCCTCTGCTCATCCGCTCCCGCACACTCGAGCTCTAGCGCCCAAGTCCTCACTTCCATCTCAATCCTCTCCAACCATGTCCGGAGCGGGAGGCAAGTGGATGGTCTCCTCCGTCACGGAGGGAGACGTCAAGAAACTGAGGAGAGCCAGATACCTGCCCGACGATATCACGCACCGGCTCACAGATGAGGGACAGCTCATCCCCACCCCCGAGCCCCATGAGAGGGTGGTATTCCTCACCCATTTCCTCCGCGGACTGGGATTCCCTCTCCATCCCTTCGTCCGGGGG
This sequence comes from Triticum urartu, assembly GCF_056163025.1. Taxonomy (NCBI): domain Eukaryota; kingdom Viridiplantae; phylum Streptophyta; class Magnoliopsida; order Poales; family Poaceae; genus Triticum; species Triticum urartu. Next base: position 246,498,093 of record NC_141876.1, on the reverse strand, counting down.
CTCATGTTTTATTACGGCCTGGATTTCCACGATCTGACCCCGAACTTCATCCTCAACATCTCGGCGTTCATCGTCGTGTGCGAGGCCTTCCTCTGCATCAAGCCCCACTTTGGCTTATGGCTGAAGACCTTCAATGTCAAGCCGAAGGTAGTGAGCGGCCGCCAGGCGGAGTGCGGAGGCGCCATGGTGAGCAAGATGCCCAACATCACATGGCTCGAGGGCACCTTCGTGGACACCATAAAGGGGTGGCAATCGGGGTGGTTCTATATCACCGAGCCGCGCGACCCAGCATGGGTAGCGGGCCCCGAGTTCCGATCTAGCATCCCCATGCGGCTCACCTCCTGGAAAGAGAAGGGCCTGTCCTGGGGTAATTCAAAAGAGCTAACCGGACTCCAGTCATGTATTCAAAACATGGTGGATAAGAAGCTCAAGCTTGTCAACATAGTCCAGGTTATGCTCGTTCGCCGGATACTCCCATGCCAACAACGTGAGTTTACCTTGTGGGAGTTCAATCCGGCGCAGCACCGAACTCTGAACAGGCTCTTCGACATGACTCATGAAGATGCCTGGAGGGTGCTGTTCAAGGGCGTCGCGGTCCCTCCCCCCATTACAGAGGATCGCGGATTCAGCACGAAGCGCCACGCCAGTGTGGTAAGTTGTTTTACCTTTCACAGGATACTTGTTTTTTATATAGATTGATTCTATGCGGGATCTAAACTCCCGTGCTGTTAACAGGACTGGCAGAAGATGACCGGACAAATCGACGGTCCGGCTCCCTTGCCCGAAGGCCCTGCAGACGCCCTTCTGGCGAAGATGTTGACTCCGGCCCCTTATAAGGTGCCGGAGAAGACCCAAAAGGCCAAGGGAGCTCAAAAGAGTTCCCAACGCCAAGCGTCGTCGGACTCACCGTCCGATGAGTCTGCGGCACACTCTTCCCCCGAAGACGAGGAAGAGGAAGAAGAGGCTCCCCCACCGACTGGGGGAGACAAGAAAAGGAAGGCCGCCCCAACTGGGGAGGCCGGAGGGTCCAAGAAGGGAAGGACGCTCCTTCCGGACAGCTCTACCGCCGCCGACGAAAGTGAAGACGAGTGGTTGCCCAGGGCCAAGCCCCAAGGGAGATCGTAAGTATTCAGATACCAAAGTAACCCATAGGATTCCTTTGTTGCATTGCTTTCCCTAACGCCGAACTCAATCATGCAGGCCGCCCCGAGCCAATATCGAGGTATCCTCAGACGGCTCCCTGGGCGCGTCGGACATGGATAGCGATCCAGTCCCGACCGCCACCTCCCCTCATCCAGCCGACGACACCGAGGTGCTATCTCAAGAGGCACCGGATCGAGGGGGGACAGTCCCGGAGGCGCCTCAAGGTGACCTTCCGGACTTCGGGAGCCGAGGGGACGGGGTCCCCGAGAGCTCCAAGTTCTGCCCTCAGCCAAACACCGCGCCAGACCCTCCAACAGTTTCGAGCTCGGGCAGGCGGTTTCCTTCAAAGGGGGGGTGAAATGCCTATGCCGGTGACCTCTGTCCATCCAGAGGCGCCGGACACTATGTTGGAAGCGCTTCGTAGCGCTTCCATCAAGGAGGAGCACCGCACTATCATGAGTGCGGTGATCCAGAAGGTTCAGTCCGCCAAGAGCGGATTGACTGAAGCCTGTACTAGCCTTCTAACAGGCTTCGAGGTAAGTGTTTTAAAATGTAGTAGAAATATTACCACATAGACAGTAGCCCCTGATGCTTTGTTCGGTGTTCACAAAGAAAAAGCTGAACAGAGGATCAAATAATATCACAGGAGTCTAATATATGTATGTCAATATGTGTATGCAAGCTTCGCTGCTGGCGTCCGCCGCACTAACTGCGGAGGTCGCCGTACTAAAGGAGGCCCTCGAGGGGTCCCAGAAAGAGCTCGGCCTTGCTAAGAGGCAGCTCGAGGAGAACAAGGGTAAGTAATACCCCGTCTATAGATGAGAAAAAGGACGCGATTGCTAAATGACAAGATTATTGTATGTTTGCCAGGGGCCACGACCGAGGTGGCGACCCTGAAGCAAGCGCTGTCCCAGGCCGAAGAGAAGGCGGCCCAGGAGCGCACCGAGCGAGAGAGGCACGAGGCTCGGGTGGGCGAAGTGCAGCAAGAGCTCCAGGCTCTCGTGACGAAGCACGAGGCGTTGGAGCTTGACTTGAAGACACGAGAGTCTGAGCTTGCCACGACCTGTGAGAGCGCGAAGAGTGCCAAGGCCGAGGCCCAGAAGGCCCTTCAGGAGATCGACGCGATGAAGAAGATAGCGGCGGGTAAGGCTTTCTATATGCAAAGCAAGCATGTAAAAGTAATTTACCGATTACTTACCCGGATCCGGAGCTCTTCAGGAGCATTCGCAGATTTGCCCCGCAGTGTGTCCGATGCCGCACAATTTTACTAGGCCGAGGATGGAAGCTCGACGGAGAAGCTGTTTTGTTCTCAGTATGCTGAGACCGAACATCCGGTGCCGATGAGTGACCAGCTGAAGCAGATGGCCGAGCTACATAAGGCGGCCGATCAGGCCATGAAGGGCTTCATAGTCCGGTTGTGACCTGGCGATGCCCTTCCAAACAGCTTCTTTGGCCTGGTGAGGCGGCTTTTGGATGCCTGCCCACGGCTGGAGGTCGTCAAGCGATCCGTCTGCATTGAAGGTGCACGCTGGGCCTTCGCCCGTGTAAAAACGTAGTGGGTCAAGCTAGACGTCGTGAAGCTGATCAAGGAGGGGCCGCCGGAGGGCAAGGAGCACCGCCACCCCGAGATGTACTATGAGGGTGTTCTGATGGGCACCCGTCTTATCGCGGATGAGTGTTCACAAAATGTAATATTCGAATGAGACTTGCTCGTTTTTTATCCTGTGAAATGAAAACTTGTTTCATATGCGTTATGCAACGCTTGTGTGAATTTAAAATATTACCTTTTGTTTGGCTGTTTATCCAATCTGAGAGATGGCTAGTCCTCGGCTTCTGCCCCCATACCTCGAGTGCTGGGGTGTTCGGGATAAACCTGAGCACTCTTGTTCCCATGTTTGGGTCCTTCGAGGGAGGTGCTCAGCACAACGAACAAGGCAACCGGACTAATAATGCTTTATCACTCTCACTTAGGCATAGAATTCTATAATTTTAAATTTCAGCGAAGCCCCTCGTATTCGGAAGGCCGAATTCGGGGCGCGATACATGCCTGTAAGCCGGACAGAGCCGGCCCCTCGCCCTAAGCGGCATAAGTCTTTAGGGACTCGAAAAACCTCGCCGAACAGCGACCATTATCTCGCCTTATCATGACAGTCAGTTTTAGCTTTCTCTACTGAGGTGCTCGGCCCGGCAGAACCGGGGCACAATCGCAGTAGTTCTCCTAGCGCTACCTTAGCCGATAGAGCGGAACGTAAGGTACCAAAACATAGGAGCCGGGCAAACCCAACATTTGACCAAAGACATGATTCGGAGCTGATGCATATAATGTTATAAGTTCAGGGTGCCGCAATTGTGAAAGTGTTCGGACTTTTCACACCATATTGTGGGTACGTAAGCCCCTGGTGCATCGGCCGTACCAGAGTGTACGGTTGCAAGGCATCGTTAATGAACACACACACACACACACACACATATATATATAACAAAAACGCAATAATAGTCGTAATGTCACGCATTGTATATTGAAAAATTGCATTAAAGCAGAGTGATACAGATAGTGCAATAAGCAAAGAGTAGGACTATTTCCTTTCCAATGGCGAGCTGAGGAATGATATGAAATCTGTAATCCACCTGGGAATTCCGTAGTTGTCTGCCTCCTTGGTTGTTGTATCATGTGTTCGGCAGTGGAGTGGCCGGACAGTGTTTCCAGAGATTAAAGTCCTGAAAGAAGAAGAAAAAATAACCAAACGGGAAGCCCCTAGTGCGGTTTAGGCCGCGTTTTGGGGCGTGCCGCAGTTGTGCCCCTCCTCCCCACTTGTGCCCATGGTATTTTTAATGCGTAATTATGTACGCCCGGCACGAATATCGTTGTTGGGCTGGGGTTGCGGTGGCCACCGTATTGCTACGCGAGCTTAGATCGCGCCAAGCGGTCTGTTTGCCCATTGCCCCGAGCGCGCTTGAAGGTGTCCGGGCTTTGAAACGCCGAACTGGTAGATTGCCTTGAGAGGCTGCTTTGCGCTTCTGCTGCAAGGGCCGCGGTGTGCTCCTCTGTTCGGAGAGGTATGCATAATGTGGCACCGCATTGAATCTAGCGAATGCGGTTCGTCCGAGCAGCGCGTGATAACCACTACGGAACGGGACTATATCGAAGATTAACTCTTCGCTTCAGAAGTTATCCAGGGATCCGCAGACCACTTCCAGTGTAATTGAGCCTGTGCAGTGGGCCTCTATGCCTGGAATGACGCCTTTAAAGGTCGTCTTTGTGGGTTTGATCCTTGAGGGGTCTATACCCATTTTGCGCACTGTGTCCTGATAAAGCAGGTTCAGGCTGCTGCCGCCGTCCATGAGGACTCGAGTGAGGTGAAATCCGTCGATGATTGGGTCTAGGACCAGTGCGGCGAATCCGCCGTGACAGATACTAGTGGGGTGGTCCCGGCGATCGAAGGTGGTCGGACAGGAGGACCAAGGGTTGAACTTTGGGGCGACTGGCTCCAACGCATATACGTCCCTGAGCGCACGCTTCCGCTCCCTCTTGGGGATGTGGGTTGCGTATATCATGTTCACCGTCCGCACTTGCGGGGGAAACCTCTTCTGTCCTCTGGTGTGCGGCTGCCGGGGTTCTTCCTCGTCATCGCTATGCGGCCCCTTGTCCTTGTTTTCGGCGATTAACTTGCCGGCCTGCTTGAACACCCAACAATCCCTGTTGGTGTGATTGGCTGGCTTGTCTGGGGTGCCGTGTATTTGACATGAGCGATCGAGTATACGGTCCAAGCTGGACGGACCCGGCGTACTTTGTTTGAATGGCTTTTTCCGCTGACCGGGTTTACAGCCTTTGAATCCGGCATTGACTGTCGTATCCTCAGTACTTTCGCCGTTAATGTGGCGCTTATGCTTGTTGCGACGTGACCTGCTGTTGCCATCCTTGGTATCTGAGGTACCATGGTTCTTTGATATGTTGTTACTGCGAGCCAACCAGCTGTCTTCTCCCGCACAAAAGCGGTTCATGAGCGTCGTGAGGGCTGCCATAGATTTCGGCTTTTCCTGACCAAGGTGTCGGGCTAGCCACTCATCTCGGATGTTGTGCTTGAAAGCCGCTAAGGCCTCCGCATCCGGACATTCGATGATTTGATTTTTTTTGTAAGGAACCGAGACCAGAATTGCCTGGCCGACTCCTCTGGCTGCTGAATTATGTGGCTCAAGTCATCGGCGTCTGGTGGTCGCACATAAGTGCCCTGAAAGTTGTCGAGGAATGCGGCTTCCAGATCTTCCCAACAACTAATGGAGTCCGCTGGCAAGCTATTAAGCCAATGCCGCGCTGGTCCTTTGAGTTTTAGTGGGAGGTATTTGATGGCATGTAAGTCATCACCGCGGGCCATGTGGATGTGGAGGAGGAAGTCCTCAATCCATACTACGGGATCTGTTGTGCCGTCGTATGATTCAATGTTTACAGGTTTGAAACCTTCTGGGAATTGATGTTCCATTACTTCATCTGTGAAGCATAAGGGGTGTGCGGCGCCTCTGTATTGGGCTATATCGCGACGCATCTCGCATGGGTCCTGCCCGCTGTGTTCGGCCCGGTCGGATTTGCTTTTACTGTATCCGGCGTGACATTTACCGTCTCGTAGAGTGGTGCGCCCTCGTAATTTGTAGATCGATCTTGAATGCTTTACTTTGTCCTCCAATATGTATCGCAGGTCTAGCGTATCTCCCCATGCCTTTTTATTTGGATGGCGTTGGGGTGGAGGCCAAGCTTTCGGCTGGAATACCTCTCTATCGCGGCCACGAGGTGGCCGATCAGCCGTATCATATGCTTCTTCCTCTAGTCGGGGTAGTAACCTGCGCCTTGGGTAACTCTTGGAGGGACGCTCGAGTTTATATTCCTCGGCTGCGAGGACTTCAGTCCATTTGTCAGCTAGCAGATCTTGATCAGCTTGAAGTTGCTGCTGCTTTTTCTTCAGGCTATTTGCCGTGGCCATAAGCCTGCGCTTGAAGCGCTCTTGTTCGACGGGATCCTCTGGTACGGCGAATTCATCGTCACCGAGGCTTGCCTCGTCTTCGGAGGGGGGCATGTAATTGTCATCCTCCTCCTCTCCGCCAGCCGCTCTCTCAGGGGAGCTGGCTCCTTCATCCTCCTGATCTAACTCTTGCTGGAGGGGATTTTTGTTGTCTTCGGCGCTATCCGGAGTGTTATTATCTCCTATGGCGGTATCACCACTTTTGCTTCGGCGGGACTTAGAGCGGCGCCGCTGACGTTGGTGCTTGGGTTGCTTCCTGGAGGGGTCATCCTCCGCTATCTCATCGCCGTTGCCTTCGTTGGGTGTATCCACCATGTATATGTCATACGACGAGGTGGCTTTCCAGTGCCCTATAGGTGCTGGTTCATGTTCGTCTCCTACATCGTCGTCCATACCGTCGATGTCTTCGAAGTCAAAGTCGAGCATGTCGGTTAAATCATCGACAGTGGCTACAAAGTGGGTGGTGGGTGGGCGTCGAATTTCTTCGTCGTCCGCATCCCAGTCCTGTTGGCCATAATCCGGCCAGGGCTCTCCTGACAAAGAGAGAGACCTTAGTGAATTCAGAATGTCACCGAAGGGCGAGTGCTGAAAGATATCCGCAGCGGTAAATTCCATGATCGGCGCCCAATCGGATTCATTGGCAGGGGCGCGGATGGTTAGGGGTCCGGAGGAGAGTCTGACACCCTGGAGTCATGGGCTGCGCAGAGGATTATGCTGGTGTTCGGCTCGGTCGCCGTCGAGACTGCAGCCCCTGAGGCGGTGTCTAGCCTCCCATCATCGATTGGTGCAGCTGCCTCCGAGCTAAGGGTCGGAGCTGATGCGGGCGCGGCCTCTGGGGTACCGTCCGATGGCAGAGCTAGGTCATACCCATCGCGACAGTGCGGCGCGCCCGGCTGTGGCTCGAATCCGTCAAAGATCAAGTCCCCATGGATGTTGGTCGTGTAATTCAAACTTCCAAATCTGACCTGATGGCCAGGGGCGTAGCTTTCAATCTGCTCCAGATGGCCAAGCGAATTAGCCGACAGTGCAAAGCCGCCGAATACGAAGATCTGTCCGGGGAGAAAAGTCTCACCCTAGACCGCATCGCTATCAATGATAGTAGGAGCCATCAAGCCTAATGGCGACGGCACAAAGGAACTCTCAATGAAAGCACCAATGTCGGTGTCAAAACCGGTGGATCTCGGGTAGGGGGTCCCGAACTATGTGTCTAGGCCGGATGGTAACAAGAGGCAAGGGACACGAAGTTTTACCCAGGTTTGGGCCCTCTTGATGGAGGTAAAACCCTACTTCCTGCTTGATTAATATTGAAGATATGAGTGTTACAAGAGTAGATCTACCACGAGATCAGAGAGGCTAAACCCTAAAAGCTAGCCTATGGTATGATTGTATGTTGTGATTTTTTTGTCCTACGGACTAAAACCCTCTGGTTTATATAGACACCGGAGAGGGTTAGGGTTACACAAGGTAGGTTACAAAGCAGGAGATATCTATATACGTATTGCCTATCTTGCCTTCCACGCCAAGAAGAGTCCCATCCGGACACGAGACGAAGTCTTCAATCTTGTATCTTCATAGTCTAACAGTCTGGCCAATGGAGATAGTCCGCCTGTCCGGAGACCCCCTAATCCAGGACTCCCTCAATTACTGTAACGCCCCGAGACCGATGTGCCAGGTGTCGTCCAGTTATTCGCTGGTGTTGCCTTGTCATTGCTTGCGTGTCATGCATTGCATATCATGTCATCATGTGCATTTCATTTGCATACGTGTTCGTCTCATGCATCCGAGCATTTTCCCCGTTGTCCGTTTTGCATTCCGGCGCTTCGTTCTCCTCCGGTGGTCATTTCTACCTTTCTTTCTTGTGTGGGGGTTAAACATTTCCGGATTGGACTGAGACTTGCCAAGAGGCCTTGTTTTACTACCGGTAGACCGCCTGTCAAGTTTCGTACCATTTGGACTTCGTTTGATACTCCAACGGTTAACCGAGGGACCGAGAAGGCCTCGTGTGTGTTGCAGCCCAACACCCCTCCAATTTGGCCCAAAACCCACCTAACTCTGCTCCATCATCTTGGTCGTTCGATCACGATCGCACGGCCGCAAACCGCACCTCATTTGGACTCTCCTAGCTCCCTCTACCTATAAAAGAGCACCCCTCCTCGAAATTTCGGATCAATTCGCGGATGAAACCCTAATCCTCTTCCCCTCTCGCCCGCCGGACAATGTCCGCCCAAGCCGGACAAATCGCGACGCCCGCCGCAGCCATTCCGTGCTTGCCACATCAGCTCCGTCGCCGCCTCGTCCAACCCCGCGCCGCCATGTGTCCCGCGCGCCGCCTCCCACCGCGCCGGCCCGCGGAGCCCATCGCGGGCCCGCACGGGCCAGGTCGCCGCCGCCGCCGCCCACGGGCGTGTGCCCGTGCCGCTCCTTCGCCGGACCTTCGCCGGCCGCCTCGCTGACCACCCTCGCCGGAGTGCCCCGTCTCACACCGCCGCCTTCGAGTCGCCGCTGCCACCAAGCGCCACCGTCGCCGCCTCCCCACGCAGCGCCCTGCCCGAGCTTCGTCCGGCTAGCCGGCGCCCGGATCCGACACCGGCCAGCCGGATCTGCGTCTCCCCGGCCGAATCCACCCCATCTCGCTCCTGCCGGCGGCCTTCCGACCGGTCCCGGCCACCGCTGACGCCGGCCATGGCCGCCCCCCTGCTTCATCCCGATCGGGATCGGGAGAGCCCCGATCTGCTCCCTCCGTTGACCGCACCCGCATGGGCTGGCCCAATCGTCCTCGCCGGCCCAACGCAGCCCCCGCCTCGGCCTGCCTCCTCTCCAGCGAACCGGGCCATAGCCCACTGGGTGAGCCGCCACCCGCCCCACCTTGTTTTTTTTCATTCCTCTGGTTGGGCTGCCCAGTGCTCCAGTTCCTGTTTCGGCCCGCCTCGTTTTTTTTTCGTTCTGAGATTTGTCCAATTATCCAGAGATTGCCAGTTTTACAGATTAGTCCCCCTAGTTCATGCATTTAATAACTCACAAACCATGCATCGAATTAAAATGTTTTATATATGAAACTTGCTCAGAATTTTGTGTAGATTAATAATATCCAACTTTCATCTATGTTTAAAATGATTTTTGTTTAAAATTGCTCATATGCCATGCTAAAATGATTTAATTCATAACTAAATAACCGTAACTCCGAATTTAATAAACTTTATATGTAATTGGGGTAGAATTTTGCCTAGTTTATCATGGTGGCCTTACTTTGCATGTTTAACAACCCTAAAATTGTGTTTAGGGCAGAACAGTGCCAAACCTAAAATATGCTCATGAGGAGTTTCCGGAATTGTTATTCGTTGCTTCCGGCCTCATTTAACCTTGACTAGATAGGTAGTTTTCATTCGCTTCACCTCTTGCCATGCTATCAACATTTAATATTGTTGGGTACATAAACGAGAGAGAACTAAATAATCGATGTGGTGTTTTGTCAATATGCATCCCGATGCATATTGAGCTCCACTTAATTTGTAGGATTGATTGTGCACTTTGCCATGCCATGCATATTTAAACCGGACATGCATCATACTTGTTGTGCATCATGCCATGTTCGTGTGATAGTTGTTTACTATGTTGTTTGCTTCTTTCCGGTGCGCTTCTTCGGGTTGTTTCCGGTAACGTTGCGTTTGTGAGGATCCGTTCAACTTTGTCCGTTTGTCTTCTTCATGGACTCGTTCTTCTTCCTTGCGAGATCTCAGGCAAGATGATCATACCCTTGAAATCACTACTATCTTTGCTATGCTAGTTTGCTCGCTCTTTGCCATGCCAATGCTACGATGCCTACCAATTGCTTGTCAGCCTCCCAATTGCCATGTCAAACCTCTAACCCACCATGTCCTAGCAAACCGTTGATTGGCTATGTTACCGCTTTGCTCAGCCCCTCTTATAGCGTTGCTAGTTGCAGGTGAAGATTGGGGGCCGTTCCTTGTCGGGACATTTATTTACTTGTTGGGATATCACAATATATCTTATTTAATAATGCATCTATATACTTGGTAAAGGGTGGAAGGCTCGGCCTTATGCCTGGTGTTTTATTCCACTCTTGCCGCCCTAGTTTCCGTCATATCGGTGTTATGTTCCCGGATTTTTGCGTTCCTTACGCGGTTGGGTTATAATGGGAACCCCTTGACAGTTCGCTTTGAATAAAACTCCTCCAGCAAGGCCCAACCTTGGTTTTACCATTCGCCCCCTAGCCTTTTTCCCTTGGGAGTCGCGCATCCCGAGGGTCATCTTTATTTTAACCCCCCCGGGCCAGTGCTTGTCTAAGTGTTGGTCCAAACTAGAGCCACTTGCGGCGCCACCTCGGGGAAACTTGAGGGCTGGTTTTAGCTGTACATAGTGTTCATCCGGTGTTGCCCTGAGAACGAGATATGTGCAGCTCCTATCAGGATGTCGGCGCATCGGGCGGTCTTGCTGGACTTGTTTTACCATTGTCGAGGATGTCTTGGAGTACCGGGATACCGAGTCTGATCGGAATGGCTCGGGCGGAGGTCTATTCCTTCGTTGACCGTGAGAGCTTGTGATGGGCTAAGTTGGGACACCCCTGCAGGGATTTGAACTTTCGAAAGCCGTGCCCGCGGTTATGGGCAGATGGGAATTTGTTAACGTCCGGTTGTAGAAAACCTGAACTTGACCTTAATTAAAATGAATCAACAGCGTGTGTAACCGTGATGGTCTCTTTCCGGCGGAGTCCGGGAAGTGAACATGGTTGTTGGAGTTATGCTTGATGTAGGTTGTTATAGGATCACTTCTTGATCACACTCTTATCGACCGTGCTTTGCCTTCTCTTCTCGCTCTCTTTTGCGTATGTTAGCCACCATATATGCTAGTCACTTGCTGCAGCTCCACCTCATACCTTTTACCTTACCCATAAGCTTATATAGTCTTGATCGCGAGGGTGCGAGATTGCTGAGTCCCTGTGGCTCACAGATACTTCCAAAACCAGCTTGCGGGTGCCGATGAGACCGTGCAGATGACGCAACCAAGCTCAGGAGGAGCTCGATGAAGATCTTGTCCTTTATGTTGTTTCGTTCTAGTTGATCAGTAGTGGAGCCCAGTTGGGGTCGATCGAGGACCTTTGTCGCATTTGGGGTTCTTCTTTTATTCTGGTTCCGTAGTCGGACCATGAGTGTATTTGATTGATGTAATGTTTATTCATGTAATTGTGTGAAGTGGCGATTGTAAGCCAACTATGTACCTCTTTCCCTTATGTATTACATGGGTTGTGTGAAGATTACCTCACTTGCGACATATGCCTTCAATGCGATTATGTCTCTCAGTCGTGCCTCGACACGTGGGAGCTATAGTTGCATCGAGGGTGTTACAAGTTGGTATCAGAGCCTTCCCCGACCTTAGGAGCCCCATTGCTTGATCGTTATTAGTGGACGAGTTGAGTCCAGAAAAATGTTTTGAGTCATTTAGGAATTATATATCGGAGAGTTTAGGAATTCTTTTTACTTCCCAATCTCCTCATCGCTCTGGTAAGGCATCCTGACGTAGAGTTTTGACTCTTCTCTTCTCAAATTTCACCAAAAAAATTAGGATCACGCGGGTATCTTGGAATCGTTCCGATGGTTTTATGATGAGAACATTGTCTTGGTGCCTCCTGTCAGGGGTTTAGTGGAAGTGTCCCGGGGAGTTGAGCTCTGAGGTGTTGTCGTCATAATTTTATCGTTGCAATTCTGGAATACCTGAGTTTAGTTCGCCGACATCGAAAATCTCTTTTATGCAGTTCGTTGGTGAGATAATCTCGACGCCACCCAGTACTGGGGCGGGAGTTCGGGAGTATTGCCATACCTCGTATAACGGATGCTTTTCGAAGGTTGAGGTAAAAGATTTCCGAAGGTTTCTTGGTTATGTGTTGAAGGATGGATACAGCTGGATGTAGGATTTGCTAGATTTGGGTGAGATATTATGCTTCCCCTGTATCCCCAACACCTGATTGCATAACCGGAAAATTTCGGGAGTTTCATAGGTGGGAATTCAAGTAGCTCTTAGGATATCTTTCCGACAGATGTATGATATGAAATTGGGGTTCGACGTCTAGTGGTCCGCCTATTCACGGTCGGTTTTACAGTGGTCTCATTGTGTCTTAAAGAGTCCTTGGCTATGCCGACTCGGGGACGCTTCGTATGTCATGTGCACTGCCTTGTACATGATGGTGCTGTACGATCAAGCCCGTGTAGGCCCCACCACGAAAACTTCGGACGAACTATCATATGTTTGTTCCGGCTTATTCTGCAAGCCAATCCTTTGTTTTGTTTTGAGTTGTGGTATTCGAGTTGCTTCGAAGTCAAGTGTTGATTCCATACCTTTTCGAAACGATGTTCTCATACTTTGATGTGAATACCAATCCTTCTTGTTCATCGAGATTGTCATGTCAATCCTTTTCACCGGTGTGTTTCTCGTCAAGTGAATCCGATCACGTCAACATCCGCAAGATAAATTATCAGTTCTTCTCAATGGTGTTTGTTTCATCTTTCCCAAGGTGCCTTTGTTTTCCCACCCTCCCACCCTTGGTTCTTCAATGACTTGGATTTCCTTATCAAGTATCCATCTTATTGATGCGAGGCCTCTTCATTCTTTTTTTCGTTCAATGTTCTTATCCGGTGTTTCTCATGAAGATTCCAACAGAGCTTCTAGTTCGTCACTCTTCGTTTCTTTTATCTTCTCCGGTGGTTTCAATTCAAGCTTTGTTGATCATACCCTTCCCTCTTCTCAAATACCTTCTCATGCCGGTGCACCTCACATTTAGTCATTTCTTGCTATTCATTTGTTCCGGAGTGCTGATAATATCTAAGAGGATTTGTGTCTCCATTATCATTCCGTCCAAGATATTTTGAGGTTGTTATCTCTTTCAAGCCATTTTATTTAACCGGTGCAATCTCTCTTTTAAATCGTTCAACGGTGTTTCTTTTCAGTGGGCCCTAACCCACAGGTCTTTTCCCAGGATCTTACCTGACTCTTCTTATTTTCCCGGAGCTATCCTCAAATTATTTTCCAAGTTTGACGTAAGAATGATTCATCATTGGTCTTATGTTTTCTCCAAGATCTTCCAAATTCTTTTCATCGTTGGCTAAATCGCTTCGCTTTTGATTCTTCCGGAGCGTCTAAATAATTCATGGTGGTGTTTCTCATCGTCATTCTCAGATTTTGAAGACCGAAGAAGAGTTTGCCCTCCATATCTTATCTATTCTCTCAAAGATTCATGGTGCTAGCTTGTTGCCATCCTCTCATAATTGTTTTCGATTGTGAAAATTCTTTTCACCCATCCGAAGCAATTCAAGAGTCTTCTCAGTTTGTTATCCGGAGTTCATCAATTCAGGGTTATTCATTCACAACTTTCAGTGATGGTTCTCCAAATCTTACTGGTGCATAATGCAAGTGATCTCTAATCAGTTCGTGATCTCTTCGTTCTCATGTATAAAATTCCCTCAAGTATCTTCATTCGTTCTTTAATTCCTTCTTCCCGGTGTTCCCTTACCTTTTCTTCAATCGTTTTCAATTCTTACGGTGGTTCATGCAAGAGTTCTCGTCATTCGTCATCATATCAACTCTTTCGTTATTTTCAATTCTACCGGTGGTTCTTTGAATACCTTCTCAAGTTTGACTTATATCTCTCTTAATCCTTTCTACGAGAATAAGTAGTATGCCAATTCCATTGCTTGTCATCAATTTTAAATTGGTGAAGGATACGCATAATGTAATTCTTATTCTTGTATCATCGAGTTTATTTAATTCCTGTTTTCCGGAGTGGTTCATCATACTTATTCTTGGTTTCAAGTGTCTCTTCTTTCTTTCCCGGAGTGCCAAGTTCTCTCAATTATTTCATCGCGAGATCCATCTAAATCATTGCAAGGATTCACCTTGTGTTTTCAATTTCTCTTTCTTTTCATTCCTTTTGTTTACCGGAGTTCTTCATGGAGGCTATACATGATGGTTCATCAAGGAGTTAATTCCTTCTCCAAGCTTTTCTTCAAGATTCTCTCCTAAGAAGTTCTAGCTTTCATCATTTTCCTATCCGGAGTGCAATTCTTTCTTCCATATTATTGGAGGTGGTATTATGTCATTCTTAATAATTTGAGTTCATGTTTCATAACTCACATGTTGTTATGAATGAGACATTTTTAAATCCATCAATCTCGTCATTGGAGCTATCTTGGGTTATATTTCACCTAAAGCTTTCCCTAAGGATTGTTGCTATTATGGTGCTCATAAATGATCCAAGCTCTTCATTTGCCCTTTCCGCTGCGACATACCTTTCTCGTAAATTTGTTCATATCAATCCAATTCTTTCCGTGAGTGGCAGGTTGTCACCTCATAATTCGAGATGTATTCCATAAGACCATATCAAACTTATCCTTTTCGTTGTTGGTTTTCCAACAACTCCGTTCTAGCACTTGTTGTAAGCGTGCTCCCTCAAGATCTTATTTCCCTGCGTTCCGGAGGCATTGTGATGTTGCTCTCTCCAACCCATCTTCTTGCTTTGTCAGGATCGTGTTCTTTCATGCCTATCCATTAAGCCGGAGTGTCGTGCCCTTTTGCTCAAGTTCTTTTCATTTTATCTAGTTTTTTGCCTTCCGTTTCAACCGGAGCGCTGCCCGAATTTGGTCTTCCTTGATCCCCTTCTTTAACCGGAGTGTTTTCAATATATATCTTGCCCTCCAACCTCAAGGTTTTTCGCAATGCTCTTTGTCCCTCATTTCTAACGGAGTGTTTTCGACCTAGTTCACCTTCGTTGTACACTTTTCTCGAATTTGTTCAACCTCTCAAGGTCCTTGGTTTCACTCGTTTGTCAAAGAAGCAACTTAGTGTACCTATTCTCTTTCTCCTCCATTTTCCCTCCGGTGCCATTCTAGATCTCAGGACGAGATCCTCTCGTATTGGTGGAGTGTTGTAACGCCCCGAGACCGATGTGCCAGGTGTCGTCCAGTTATTCGCTGGTGTTGCCTTGTCATTGCTTGCGTGTCATGCATTGCATATCATGTCATCATGTGCATTTCATTTGCATACGTGTTCGTCTCATGCATCCAAGCATTTTCCCCGTTGTCCGTTTTGCATTCCGGCGCTTCGTTCTCCTCCGGTGGTCATTTCTACCTTTCTTTCTTGTGTGGGGGTTACACATTTCCGGACTGGACCGAGACTTGCCAAGCGGCCTTGTTTTACTACCGGTAGACCGCCTGTCAAGTTTCGTACCATTTGGACTTCGTTTGATACTCCAACGGTTAACCGAGGGACCGAGAAGGCCTCGTGTGTGTTGCAGCCCAACACCCCTCCAATTTTGCCCAAAACCCACCTAACTCTGCTCCATCATCTCGGTCGTTCAATCACGATCGCGTGGCCGCAAACCGCACCTCATTTGGACTCTCCTAGCTCCCTCTACCTATAAAAGAGCACCCCTCCCCGAAATTTCGGATCAATTCGCGGATGAAACCCTAATCCTCTTCCCCTCTCGCCCGCCGGACAATGTCCGCCCAAGCCGGACAAATCGCGACGCCCGCCGCAGCCATTCCGTGCTTGCCACATCAGCTCCGCCGCCGCCTCGTCCAACCGTGCGCCGCCATGTGTCCCGCGCGCCGCCTCCCACCGCGCCGGCCCGCGGAGCCAATCGCGGGCCCGCATGGGCCTGGTCGCCGCCGCCGCCGCCCACAGGCGCGTGCCCGCGCCGCTCCTTCGCCGCTCCTTCGC
Organism: Triticum urartu; assembly: GCF_056163025.1. NCBI lineage: Eukaryota > Viridiplantae > Streptophyta > Magnoliopsida > Poales > Poaceae > Triticum > Triticum urartu. The sequence continues at coordinate 246,482,212 of NC_141876.1, read as the reverse complement.
CGGACCTTCGCCGGCCGCCTCGCTGACCACCCTCGCCGGAGTGCCCCGTCTCACACCGCCGCCTTCGAGTCGCCGCTGGCACCAAGCGCCACCGTCGCCGCCTCCCCATGCAGCGCCCTGCCCGAGCTTCGTCCGGCTAGCCGGCGCCCGGATCCGACACCGGCCGGCCGGATCTGCACCTCCCCGGCCAGATCCACCCCATCTCGCTCCCGCCGGCGGCCTTCCGACCGGTCCCGGCCACCGCTGACGCCGGCCATGGCCGCCCCCCTGCTTCGTCCCGATCGGGATCGGGAGAGCCCCGATCTGCTCCCTCCGTTGACCGCGCCCGCGTGGGCCGGCCCAATCGTCCTCGCCGACCCAACGCAGCCCCCGCCTCGGCCTGCCTCCTCTCCAGCGAACCGGGCCATAGCCCACTGGGTGAGCCGCCACCCGCCCCACCTTGTTTTTTTTCCATTCCTCTGGTTGGGCTGCCCAGTGCTCCAGTTCCTGTTTCGGCCCGCCTCATTTTTTTTTCGTTCTGAGATTTGTCCAATTATCCAGAGATTGCCAGTTTTACAGATTAGTCCCCCTAGTTCATGCATTTAATAACTCACAAACCGTGCATCGGATTAAAATGTTTTATATATGAAACTTGCTCAGAATTTTGTGTAGATTAATAATATCCAACTTTCATCTATGTTTAAAATGTTTAAAATGATGTTTGTTTAAAATTGCTCATATGCCATGCTAAAATGATTTAATTCATAACTAAATAACCGTAACTCCGAATTTAATAAACTTTATATGTAATTGGGGTAGAATTTTGCCTAGTTTATCATGGTGGCCTTACTTTGCATGTTTAACAACCCTAAAATTGTGTTTAGGGCAGAACAGTACCAAACCTAAAATATGCTCATGAGGAGTTTCCGGAATTGTTATTCGTTGCTTCCGGCCTCATTTAACCTTGACTAGATAGGTAGTTTTCATTTGCTTCACCTCTTGCCATGCTATCAACATTTAATATTGTTGGGTACATAAACGAGAGAGAACTAAATAATCGATGTGGTGTTTTGTCAATATGCATCCCGATGCATATTGAGCTCCACTTAATTTGTAGGATTGATTGTGCACTTTGCCATGCCATGCATATTTAAACCGGACATGCATCATACTTGTTGTGCATCATGCCATGTTCGTGTGATGGTTGTTTACTATGTTGTTTGCTTCTTTCCGGTGCGCTTCTTCGGGTTGTTTCCGGTAACGTTGCGTTTGTGAGGATCCGTTCAACTTTGTCCGTTTGTCTTCTTCATGGACTCGTTCTTCTTCCTTGCGGGATCTCAGGCAAGATGATCATACCCTTGAAATCACTACTATCTTTGCTATGCTAGTTTGCTCGCTCTTTGCCATGCCAATGCTACGATGCCTACCAATTGCTTGTCAGCCTCCCAATTGCCATGTCAAACCTCTAACCCACCATGGCCTAGCAAACCGTTGATTGGCTATGTTACCGCTTTGCTCAGACCCTCTTATTGCGTTGCTAGTTGCAGGTGAAGATTGGAGGCCGTTCCTTGTCGGGACATTTATTTACTTGTTGGGATATCACAATATATCTTATTTAATAATGCATCTATATACTTGGTAAAGGGTGGAAGGCTCGGCCTTATGCCTGGTGTTTTGTTCCACTCTTGCCGCCCTAGTTTCCGTCATATCGGTGTTATGTTCCTGGATTTTGCGTTCCTTACGCGGTCGGGTTATAATGGGAACCCCTTGACAGTTCGCTTTGAATAAAACTCCTCCAGCAAGGCCCAACATTGGTTTTACCATTCGCCCCCTAGCCTTTTCCCTTGGGAGTCGCGCATCCCGAGGGTCATCTTTATTTTAACCCCCCCCCCCCGGGCCAGTGCTTGTCTAAGTGTTGGTCCAAACTAGAGCCACTTGCGGCGCCACCTCGGGGAAACTTGAGGGCTGGTTTTAGCTGTACGTAGTGTTCATCCGGTGTTGCCCTGAGAACGAGATATGTGCAGCTCCTATCAGGATGTCGGCGCATCGGGTGGTCTTGCTGGACTTGTTTTACCATTGTCGAGGATGTCTTGGAGTACCGGGATACCGAGTCTGATCGGAATGTCTCGGGAGGAGGTCTATTCCTTCGTTGACCGTGAGAGCTTGTGATGGGCTAAGTTGGGACACCCCTGCAGGGATTTGAACTTTCGAAAGCCGTGCCCGCGGTTATGGGCAGATGGGAATTTGTTAACGTCCGGTTGTAGAAAACCTGAACTTGGCCTTAATTAAAATGAATCAACAACGTGTGTAACCGTGATGGTCTCTTTCCGACGGAGTCCGGGAAGTGAACACGGTTGTTGGAGTTATGCTTGACGTAGGTTGTTATAGGATCACTTCTTGATCACACTCTTATCGACCGTGCTTTGCCTTCTCTTCTCGCTCTCTTTTGCGTATGTTAGCCACCATATATGCTAGTCGCTTGCTGCAGCTCCACCTCATACCTTTTACCTTACCCATAAGCTTATATAGTCTTGATCGCGAGGGTGCGAGATTGCTGAGTCCCTGTGGCTCACAGATACTTCCAAAACCAGCTTGCAGGTGCCGATGAGACCGTGCAGATGACGCAACCAAGCTCAGGAGGAGCTCGATGAAGATCTTGTCCTTTGTGTTGTTTCGTTCTAGTTGATCAGTAGTGGAGCCCAGTTGGGGTCGATCGGGGACCTTTGTCGCATTTGGGGTTCTTCTTTTATTCTGGTTCCGTAGTCGGACCATGAGTGTATTTGATTGATGTAATGTTTATTCATGTAATTGTGTGAAGTGGCGATTGTAAGCCAACTATGTACCTCTTTCCCTTATGTATTACATGGGTTGTGTGAAGATTACCTCACTCGCGACATATGCCTTCAATGCGATTATGTCTCTAAGTCATGCCTCGACACATGGGAGCTATAGTCGCATCGAGGGTGTTACAATTACAAAGACTTTAATTATGATAGTTTCTCTTTGATTGATTGTATCTTTGTTCCATGATAAATTCACCCCATGCCTATGAACAAAATAAAGCTTTTACTAAACATATTGTTGATGCTATGATGAAAGCTCTTGAAGAAAAGTTGGAATTAGAAGTTTCAATTCCTAGAGAATTGCATGATGAATGGGAACCTACCATCAAATTCAAGATTAAAAATTATGAGTGTTTTGCTTTGTGTGACTTGGGTGCTAGTGTTTCTACAATTCTGAAATCTTTATGTGATGTGCTTGGTCTTACCGATATTGAATCATGTTCTTTGAATTTGCACTTGGCGGATTCTACTATTAAAAAGTCTATGGGAAGAATTAATGATGTTCTTATTCTTGCAAATAGAAATTATGTGCCCATAGATTTTATTGTTCTTGATATTGATTGCAATCCATCTTGTCCAATTATTCTTGGTAGACCGTTTTTACGCACTACCGGTGCCGTGATTGATATGAAAGAAGGCAACATTAAGTTCTAATTTCCTTTGAGGAAGGGTATGGAACACTCTCCTAGAACTAGAATTAAGCCACCCTATGAATCAATCATGAGGGCATCTTATCGATCTCGGACCAAAGATGACAGAACTTAGATCCTTGCTTTATGCCTAGCTAAGGGCGTAAAACTATAGCGCTTGTTGGGAGGCAACCCAATGAATAAAATTTATTTTTGCTTTTTGCTTCCTGTTTTTTAGTGTTAGCACAATTATGCTACTGTTATGATTGTGTTTTTATGTTTTAATTAGTGTTCGTGCCAAGTAAAGCCTTTAGGATCTTCTTGGGTTATAGTTGATTGATCTTGCTGAAAAAACAGAAATTTTTACGCTAACAAAATAATTTTTTGTTTTTCACCAGAGAGCGATAAAATAGCCATTCCACTTGTAGTAGATCATACAAAAATTTCTCGGGCCGTCCTAATTTTGCAGAGTTTCTAGAGCTAAAGAAGTATTCGAAATAGTTGGATTGCAATAGACTGTTCTGCTTTGACAGATTCTATTTTCTTTGTGTTCTGTGCTTATTTTGATGGCTCTATGGTTTTCTTTGATGGGTTTTTGCCATTGAAAAGTTGAAATACAGTATGTATAATACAAAAAAATTATGAATTGGTTTGATACAACACTTATAGTAGTAGTTTATTATTCTTATACTAACGGATCTCACGAAGGTTTTGTTGAGTTTTGTGTGATTGAAGTTTTCATGTTTTGGGTTATCTTACGATGGATGAAGGAAGGATGTAAGAGCCTAAGCTTGGGGATGCCCCGGCATCCCAAGCTATTATCCAAGAATGAGCAACCAACTAAGCTTGGGGATGGCCCCGAGTGGCATCCCCGCTTTCTTCCAACAACTATCGGTATTTTACTCGAGACTATATTTTTATTCGTCACATGGTATGTGTTTTGCTTGGAGAGTCTTGTATGATATGTGTCTTTGCTTGTTTTATTTTGTGTTTTAAGTCATCAATCCTTGCTGGACACACCTATTTGAGAGAGCCAAAATTATGTCATGACTTGTTAGAATTGCTCTCTATGCTTCACTTAAATCTTTTATGAGCAATGGTCTTGCTCTAGTGCTTCACTTATATCTTTTTGAGCATGGTGTGCTTAGTATTTTTGAAGAAATGCTCTCTTTCTTCACTTATATTTATTTGAGAGTTAGTCAAATTTTGAAAAAATTCTCTCTTGCTTTACTTAAATTATTTTGAGAGAAAGAAAATTTGTTATGCTCATGATCTTCACTTATATTTGTTTGAGCTTATGAAAAGCAACACATGAAAATTAGTCCCAAAGTGTTAGATATCCAAGAAGGATAAAGAAAAGAAAAATGTCATGAAGATCATTGGACAAAATAAAATTGATTCTTAGTAATAGTTTTGAGATATGATGATGTGATATGTGAGTCATCTTGATGAGTAATTATGCTTTAGTAAGAATATTGGTGTTAAGGTTTGTGATCCCCTGTGCATGCACGAAAGTCAATAATCATGCAATGAAATTATATCCTACTTATGGTGCATTATTCGGTGTTAATTATGCTTAATGCTTGCTTATGAGATTATTCGTTTCTTGGTTGGTCGCTTCCCAATCTTTTGCTAGCCTTCGTTTTGCACTAAGTATGATCACTACTTGTGCATCCAAAATCCTTTAAACCAGTTTTGCCACATGAGTCCACTATATCTACCTATATGCGGTATTCTTTTGCCGTTCTAAGCAAATTTGCATATGCCATCTCTAATTTTCAAAATAAACTTCTATTTTGTGTGTTTGTTTCACTCGAGGAGGGGGTGGCTAATATTTTCCATGCTAGATGTGTTATTCTCAAGATGAGTGTTTATTCACTTGTCATTACACGAGAGTAAAGAAAAGGTATTAGGGATGCCTAGTCCCGAAATGCAAAAACAAATGAATTTACTTTATGTTGTCAAATAATAAATTCCTTGAAAAGTGTTGGTATGGAGGAAACCCGTGGATACGGTTAGCCATGGAAAGTGAAAGTTATGGTGGAAAAAGGAATAAACTTTACTTTCTGTTTGGGAACCGCCTACGATATATCTATGCATGGAAAGTATTGGGAACTCTAAGTCGTTTTCGTTGGTGGGATGGATACACCTCTCAAAATATTTTTATCTCTAAATTTTTCGCTTTGAGCTCTGGCACCTCTATATATCCCTATTTCCCTCTGCGAAGGGCCTATCTATTACTTTATGCAATTTTTATTTTTGAGTCTCCATCTTCTCTTACAAACAGCACCAACTAGGAGGCAATATGATCGTATCGTAAGTATTGGGTGTAGCTAATATTCGAGTGTGTTTCATGAATGGATCAATGTTTGAGCATGATGGGCTAGGGATAACTTATTTTAGCGTTGATATGTTGAAAGACATGGTTGCTTGTTGATATGCTTGAGTATCTAAATTATTATGTCAAAACTAGACTATTGCTTTGAATCGCATAAAAGTCCAAATGTCCATGCTATAAAGAAAAGAATATGATATGACATGATGAACATCACTCCACATCAAAAATTTCTGTTTTTATCACTTACCTACTCGAGGACGAGTAGGAGTTAAGCTTGGGGGTGCTGATACGTCTCCAACATATCTATAATTTTTGATTGTTCCATGCTATTTTATTATGAATGTTGGATGTTTTATAATCATTTTATAGTTATTTTATATCATTTTTTGTACTAACCTATTGACATAGTGCCAAGTGTCAGTTGTTGTTTTTCCATGTTTTTTACATCACAGAAAATCAATATCAAACAGAGTCCAAATGCCACGAAACTTTATTGAGAATTTTTATGGGAAAAAGGAACAAAACGGGCCCTGGTTGCACCTGGGGGTGCCCCGAGGGGGGCACAACCCACCAGGGCGCACCAGGAGGCCCAGGTGCGCCCTCGTGGGTTGTGTGCACCTCGGGTGCCCCCTGGACCGCCTCTTTGCTCTATAAATACCCCAATATTCCAGAAACCCTAGGGGAGTCAACGAAATATTCATCCAGCCGCCGCAGCGTCCAGAACTACCAGATCCAATCTAGACAACATCACGGAGGGGTTCACCACTTGCATTGGTGCCTCTCCGATGATGCATGAGTAGTTCTTTGTAGACCTTTGGGTCTGTAGTTAGTAACTAGATGGTTTCATCTCTCTATTGATTCTCAATACAATGGTCTCTTGAAGATCCATATGATGTAACTCTTTTACGATGTGTTTGTTGGGATCAATGAACTTTCAATTTATGATTAGATCTCTCTTTTTATATCCATGAAAGTATTTGAATTTCTTTGATCTCTTTTATGCATGATGTCTTATAGCCTCGTATTTCTTCTCCGATATTTGAGTTTTGTCTGGCCAACTTGATCTATTTATACTACATGACCAGTTGCGCCAAATGGCGCAGAGACCCATTTAAAGCCATATGCTCGTTGAAAATATTTGCATTTTCAATAACTATGTATTTGAGCAACTACAAACGATAAGAAATTGGCTTTCTGTGTAAAGTTTAATTTATTGTAGAGTTAAGCTCACATAAAAGGCAAGATGGCAACAACGGAGTACAATTGTATTGTGTGCAACATCAACCAAAAATAGTTAGCTAATAAATTGTTTGAAGGTAACCAAACATTTCGGAGGAGTTTATGCCACATCTTATTCTGCTAAAAAAAAGATCACAGAAAGAAAGAAAAACGGCCATCAATGATGACACAATTGATTTGATACAACAAGGATAAGAGAAATGAGTAACGGTTAAAGAAACAAAATGTCTAAATTAGTTTTTTAACCATGTAGGAGAGTTGCATGACAGAAACAACAGAGGGTGGTCAGCACTCAACGACAAGTAGTCTAGAAAAACGCAGGGAAACTGCCAAGTACTCCCTTCGTTCCAAAATAGATGATCCAACTTTGTACTAATTTTGTACTAAAGTTAGTACAAAGTTGAGTCATCTATTTTAAAACGGAGGGAGTACAACTAAAGCAGGTCCAAAAGACGGCCAGGACCTAAATGATTCCTAACCAGTAGCCATTAGCTTTCAGCTAACTCATAACCTCAGAATCAACGTAATCTGGTTGTCAAAAATCAACGCATTCCTCTCTCCAGTTTGCATAGACCACCATCACAGCAAAGCAGAAATTTCTTCCTATCTTTCCCATGAAGCATGTAACTTGCACTGATCCGCCATGTAATGAGCTCCATATCCATAGTAGGCATGTTCCCTGTAATCCTACCCATTTAAGTGGGGTGCTTCAGATAACAGTTGGCGACAGCACAACACACAAAAACATGACAACAATCTTCAGGCACGACCATGGACATATAAGTTAAAAGTGTAGTACTCAGGTATATATCCGAAGAGAAACATACTATCAATTATCAAAGGACACCAAACATAGGAATAAGTTGCTGAAAAGTTTGGAGGGTTGCCATTTGTTTCCTAATGAATGCTAATTGCAGAACATAACAAACCCTTGAACTCTGCTATTATCAGTTAGTCATTTATAATATATAGACAATTTTAAGGTTAGTAACCCTTGAACTCTTCTATTATCAGTAAAATCCACATAGGTCAGAAATACATAGGAATTCCAAAAAAAGGGCTCGTGCAGAATAAATAGAAAGACACAAATAGTCATTTCTGGATAGAACTAAGGGGAAAAACAAAACAAAAATGTCTCGCATACATAGACTAAGTATATACTCACAGGCATGTTCCTAAGTATATATCTAATAACAAAGATGCGATGTCGATCAATTAAACAGAAGTTAATAGTAGTAGGTTGTCTGTAAAGTCAAGTGACCATGTTGTTTCTTTCCTTGGAATAAAAGATGGTGTAATCTTCTCCATGGTCTTTAGTCTTCAGCTTTCAACCATTGTATATGACATTTTGGTTGATCTGCACTTCAATTGATAGATTCATAAAGCCTTGTATTACAGTTACCGACTTAGCGTGTACTGCTCCAATAGACCTGGATCACCTTCTGAATGAAAGTGCACCTAAAGAAAGGTTTATCACAATTTCCAAGTCCATTCTCATTCATAGTATTATCTCTGATGATTTCTCTATATGTTTCAGTACAGATCCTTGGCCACATATGTCAACTACAAAGGTGTTATATGCTATGGACCACATGGTACATGATCACATATATTAACAAATTAACTTCAGGAGATTGGATGCAAACCTCCTGACGTAAGAATAATCTTTTGATTTAATAGCTTTAGCAATAGTTGAAACTTGTTCTTTCTAAGGCGGTCACCAAATTGGACCCTCACAAAAGAGCTAACATAGCAGCGATAAAAATAATCAACGGAAGACAACCTCAATTAGGACCTATGAACCTCTCAGAGGTCATGGAGGCCAACTTTCATGTTGTTACAGGTCATCTTGAATGTAAGTACATCCATACCAACCTCAAGTCCTGTTTTCAGGAGAAATTTCTTCCATCCATGCTTGAACAAGATGCAGCCATTCATGTGCTTGTTCGTCACTCAGTCCTAGTGGACCTCTGCTTGCCAAACCATAATCTCGTCAGTCCATGCTTGGGATATCCAAATGAAAAGCTACTTCCTTTGGTTTTTCTAGATGAACATAGACTACATGCAAAAAAAGTGTGAGTGTTATGGTCCCAGTTACGAAAAACAGCACAAGAACAAAAAGAAAACAACTGAGGAAAATAAATGCATCCTATAGAGCGACATAGATCGAAAAACAGTGTGTGCAACAGAATGCATGTAACTGAACCTAAGGTTAAAACCAGACCTTGTTCATGAAACAATAAAATCTAGTGAATGGAGAACTTAGTATTCACTTCTGAAGCTAAGCATGAACATTATGAATATACATACAGAAAAAAGAGGGGGAAATAATGACTAAACAAGGACTGGAAAGGTTATAGGAGTAGAGGTTAATTATCTAGACATCAAATGTGAATGATCAAGAAGACTCAAAGAAAAAATCACAAGGCAACATAAAAATGAAGCAACTGAAAAAAGGTATACTTGTTTCCATCAGGGGCAAAAGAGTGAAGCAAAGGACTCCAGAAAAATCGAGAACAAAAGTAATGGAATAAATAAAGCAGCTCCCAAAAAATCTCCTCGCGTCACAGGGAATAGAGATACAAACAATGGGTGAAGTAATTAGGATAAAATAGAAAATAGTGACAAGACTTATACAACGATCTCCTACCTCCAAGATAGACTGAGGGACTGAAGATAAAGAAAGAACGAATGAAAACAGGAAAAAGATAGAAGTGCATATTGAAGAAAGAGAGAGCAGACACTAGAAAATTACAACTGATAATTATGAAAAGTTTGTCACCCTCTATAAAAATGACAAGACTGAGAATAGTAAGGCGGATAAATTAAGAATGACAAGTAAACCGAGAGATGAAAAGATTGAGAACCACATATAGTCAAAAGACCGAAAACCACATGAGTCAAAAAGTACTTGTTTGGAAACTAAACCTGAAGTACTGAGACTAAAAACAAGACTATTTAATTAAATGAAAGTATGAAACTACTGAACTATTGAAATACCAAACACACTGTCCAACTAAATCATGTAAAGACTAAAAACTGAAAAAATCATAAATTAGCCTAACTAACAAAGTGGAAAAGTCTGATCTACGAAAGAGAGAAACTATCAAGAATCATAGGGTCTATTGAGATGGACTAAAATACTGGCAAATGATGCAAGCACAATGACTAAATAAAGGAACAAAAAACTGAAGGAACAAAGAGAAAGGAACAAAAACTAAACCTAATCAATCAACTGAATGTGACATGAGTGACTTAACTGATGGACAAAATGTACTGCTTGCTCTACTACATAATGAACAAACACTGAACAACTTAAAGAAACATGATCGAAATGAAACTATGATTTTCCTAACGGGTGCAGGTCTGCGACAAATGAAACGTGACTGCACCTAAATATCAAAAACTACAAAAGAAAACATCAAACACTTAAACGAATGACAGAGGATACATAGAAAATACGAAACACACCCGTGGAGATTACAAAAGTACTCAAACACAGAGAAACATAAAAACTAATTCCAGAGATCACACACACACAGAGTACTGTCTGTGTGGCAAAACATGTGCATCAGCGGAGAAACAATAGTCCAACATTTACACGCCTCGCGGGCTGCAAAAATGCAGGCTGCAATTCAATGCTAATGCAAAGGTGTCAGGCAACATGCAATGCTGGAATTTGCGAATCATTATCTAACTAAGCAACTTCGAGCTAGACAGAAGAAACACATAATGGATGATGAGAAAACACTACCCACTACCACGCCTAACTCTCACATGAGTATGGTGGGACTCTCCTTATCAAGGGAATAGTCGCGTCGTCTAAATAATGAGTTGCCTACCACAATTTGTATATATGAATTTGTATATGTGATATGCTAAACTGAACATCATAGAGTTAAAACCATTGAGCTGGTCCAGACATTAGCATTGCCAATAAAAAATACTTTACCTACCATCAGATCACTTCATGTGGTCTGTGCGTTTAGTCCCGAGGCCATATCCATCTCCCCTCAACATACAAAAAGCAAAATATCTAACAAAAGGGAAAGCAACAAAAAAAACTTCTCTATTGGTTAAAATACTGAGCTAGGCAAGTTGAATAGTTAAGGCATTTCCATGTGTTCATTGTCAAATAATCAATGTTTTAGTACACGATACACAATAACAAACTGCAGGCATCTCATAGCTACATAGAGGAAATCCGGATCATGGCTGCTCAGTTCGAAGTGGATATTGAAAAACAGAAAAAGGAGAAGTTAACACAGCATCTGTCAAGCTGCAACATTAGCTTGCTAATATTTATTAGGTATGCAACACATAACATACTTTAAGCCTCAAGCCATCAACAATTCCAGGTCCAGGAATTATATGAGCATCAATAATACCAAGTATATTGCTCTCATGTGTAGAATATTCATCTTGGGAAAAAACTAAGCATACTGCGCGAATATGCAAATAGAATGGAAGGATAGGGAATAACACATTTCTCACCATTCGTCTTGCATAATGAATGTGTTTTCAATGTCAGCAAACTTGCGGTTCTCGAAGATCAAAAGGTTGCGCTTCTCAGCAATCTTCAAAAAGAGTTCATAAGATCCCATTATATGAAGGATGCTGAATTTGCATATTCAATAGTGAACAACTCTGGTAACTAAATAAAGGAGGCATCTACCCATAATCATAAGAGAATTACATCATGTACTTGCTAAACTGATCCTTCTCCTAGTAGTTGGCGTCCTCCCCCTCCATAAACATGGCAGAAATCATCCATCAACAGAGCTTAAAACGGGATGGAAGGTGAAAAAAGCTCGTCAAGTTGAACCCACAAGCATGGACGCTATAGGATATTAGAAGAAAAAGCATGGAAAATGTCATAGCTAGTAGAGCAGGAAGTCGTCGCCCGCCCGCGCCGCCTTTCTGCTCACGCCGGAGCTCCGCCAGGAAACCATGGCCGCGTCCGCCGTCGATCCGCTCCGGCCAGCGACCCCGAGCGCCCACCGCCTCGGATCCTACGGGGGCTACCGGATCCAACCATCCCCAACCTCCCCGCCCCTCGAGCTGTCGCCTGCCTTCGCGGTAACCGGCGGTGCCGCCGCCACCCTCTGCCTCGCCTCCATGCACGAGGTCAATGGCGCCCAACCACCACCGGGATCTCTCCGTCCTTGCGCGTCCCCGAACCCGCTGCAGATCGACGAGCGAGAAAGGGGCCTGGGGCATGACGAAGGAGAAGGATCCGAGACGGGAGAGGAGGCGACGGCGGCCGAGAGGTGGTGTGAGCTTGCGTGTACGAGGAAGAAAGGAAGCGGCGGGGGCGATGTATCTGGGAGCCTAATCCCTAGCAGACAAGTGGACCAACGAGGCAAACATATTTCAACAATGAAACAGTGCCCAGTGCCAACGTGGACGTCGCGAGAGTGCGCACATTGCGCGACCGTTAAAGGGTTTAATTTCAATGGGAAGAGGTGCCCGGTGGTGGGGTTCGATCTTACGGTGCTTGTATAGCGATCCGACCTTAGACGGTCAAATCTCTATGTATAAGTGTCATCCCTGGATCGGTAATGCTGACACACACAGTACTCGAGGATTTATAAAAGAGTTCAATCACACACTTATTACATCGAATGTCTCAAAAGAGTACTTATTACAATAATATGGCTGAAGGCCATCTAAACAAGATAACTGCGGAAGCTTCGAAGGTAAATGAGTCCATCAACTCCAACGCCATAGCTACGTGCATGACAACGACCTAGCGCACCTTACTCTACGTCTGAAAACTCTGCAACAAAATACGTTGCAGCCTGTGTAGGTCAGCACATGGAATATGCTGACAAAATACCACTATAGAGCAATGAACATGTAACAGCTATAACTATATGCATATTTGGCTGGTGGAGGCTCTATGGTTATTTTTGTAGAAAGCTAGCTTTTCCTTACAACAAAGGAATAGATTTTATTTAACTACAATGTTTGTTGAAAACATTGAGAAGGTTCCTCCAACTGAATCCCAAATAAATAAATCATCAACCCAAGAAATTAATTAAGTAGTGTGATGAGATCGAATCAATAATTCAAGTACCACATACTCAAGATTTCCATAACTGGGGACACGGCTAACCATGATTAGTTTATACACTCTGCAGAGGTTTGCGCACTTTTCCCCACAAAACTCGATCTCCTCTATTGGATTTCTCACACTACATGGTGTTTGAGAAATGGATGACCGAGAGACAGTCTTTCAGAAGCATTAACTCTTTACTCTGGGTAGACATTACCACCTACATCCCCTACATCTGCTAGCCTACCACTGAAAGAGGTCACACAACATACTCAACTATGCCAGAGCCCATAATGGCTTGTGTCTGCACACGGAAGTTTCCAGCATGAATAATCTTATGATCCCTTTGAGCCTGGGTGGCAAACCGTAAGATGATCACACGGGTACTCCGGGATATCGCAGGACAACACTGGATTGCTCCAACTGGCCAAACAACGACTGGGTGCTCCAGGGTGCCTCAACCAATCCACCCAGATGTGTATTAAAGTAGCGACCTTAAGTTTAACCATTAATTAAAACTCTCACATCTATCATGGATCACTCAAACCCAAACCACGTCTACGAGCATAGCATAGCAGTATAATCATAACGTAGAAGTAACTCCCAGGGTTTGCAATAAAGACAATAGGTTCTACCTCATCACTACTTCCCAATACCCACATGTTAAACAGATCCTACTCATGCAATGTTTGATGATTGAAACTAGTGCATAAAAACTGGGTAATAAGGGGTATGATCAAAGTGATACTTGCCTTGCTGACGATCTGAAAACCCTAGTGACTCGTAGTAGCACGCTTCACACTCCGGAAACTCTATCGTGAACAAAAAATAACATACATAAGCACTCAAGCATAGGATGCAAGGGTAAAACTCAAATGAAGATATCCAAATTGAAAGTTCAACTAAAGAGCTTCGATTTGCAAGAATCAATCGAATCGGAGGTACGAAACTCAAACTATGATAAAAAAGTTCAAATTCAAATCTGCTTGAAACCAAATTTGAAATTATCAAAATCATGTTCAAGTTGGTTATCTGGAAAGAGGGGAACAAGACAAAGATTTTGGCATTGGTTTCACTGGATTTGGACAAACGGGCAAAAAGTTGCAAGGGTTTGAAGATCAGAGACTAATCTGTGAGAAAAGTAATCGCAGAGAGGTCCCTGGCCGAAAATAAAATAAAAGGAAAACCGTAACGAATGAACGTTCGCTAACTGAACTAAATGAACGAATTCGTTCATTAAAACAAACTAAACAGAGAGCGTTCGCTAATTAGAACGGATCGGAATAATCCGAGAAAAACCCTAACCCTAAAAATAAACCGGGAGAAAACCGAGGGAACCGAAAAAATCGGAAAAGAACCGGCGAACCAGGATGGTTTTTATACCGGTCAACGACGGCGACGGGTCCGGCAAGACGGCAGCGGCGGCAGCACCGGCTCGCGGCGGCGGGGTGGCGGTGCGGTGGCGCGGGTGCGTCGACTTGCGGCGGTTTGGGGTGAGGAGGAGGGGCGCTGCTGGCTCCCTTTTAAAGGCCGAGGAGGGGGCGCGACGATGCTTGGGGAAGGGGGCGCCGTGTCAACTCGGGAGTCGTGCCCCGGCCGAACTCGGACGGCGGCGGCGGCTCGGGCTCCTCGCGCGGGAGGAAGGCGGCGGGTGACGCGGGCCGGCCTACTCGGCTAGGCCTTCGGCCCAGTCTGGCGGGAAGTTTCTTTTTTTTAAATAAAATTCGCCCGAAGAAAAATCCTAATGAAATATAAAAAAATTCTAAAAATGACAGAAACAATTTTTCACCGTTTAAACCTAATATTTAGAACAAAGTGAACATATTTCTGGCCTAAAAATGCATATTTTTCCAATTCAAATAAAATAGCAAATAAAATCCAAATAAAAAAATTGATTTTATAATTTCTTGTCTAATATTCCTCTCTTTTGAAGAAGTCATTTTATATTCTCTCTTTTATTTTTTATTATTGGAAATAATTAGAGAGAAAAATATTAAAACCAATTTGATCCTCTTTTCAAGTTTAAGAAAAATTCAAATACGAAAATTTGTGAAACCTCCAACTCTCTCCTTGGGTCCTTGAGTTGCATGAGATTTCTAGGATCACAGACAAAAAGCAAATAAAATATGATATGCATATGATGACCTATGTATAACATCCAAATTGAAATTTGTGATGTTAGAAACCTACCTCCTTAAGATGAATCTCGCCCTTGAGATTTGGGTTGGCTAGAAAATAGGTGTGGGTGGTCTTTCCGTAGGTCTTCTTCTTGCTCCCAGGTGGCTTCATCCTCGGTATGGTGGTTCCACTAAATTTTGCAAAACTTGGTAACCTTGGTGCGGGTAACTCGGCTGGCAAACTCGAGGATCTTGATGGGTTTCTCCTCGTAGGTTAGATCACTCTCCAACTGAATTGCTTCCTGGGCCACTGTATCTCTCAGAGGAATATCACCATCTCAGCATGGCACTTCTTCAACTCCGAAACATGAAACAGATCGTGAACTCCCGACAATCCTTCAGGTAACTCCAATTTGTAGGAAACCTCTCCCATACGTTCCAGAACTCGGTATGGTCCTACAAATCTCGGTGCTAACTTTCCCTTAGCTCCAAATCATTTAACTCCTCGCAATGGTGACACACGAAGATATGCTCGGACACCAATTTCATAGACTACCTCCATGCGTTTGGTATCGGCATAACTCTTCTGCCTGGACTGAGCTACCTTCAGTCTATCACGAATCAACTTAACCTTCTCTTCAGAATCTTTGATCAAATCTGGTCCAAACAACTGACGGTCTCCAACTTCATCCCACGTTAACGGTGTCCTGCACCTCTTTCCATACAAGGATTCGAAAGGTGCCATCTTCAAACTAGCCTGATAACTATTGTTGTAGGAGAACTCCGTGTAAGGTAAATTGTCATCCCAACTAGATCCATAATCTAGTGCACAAGCTCTCAACATGTGCTCCAGAATCTGATTGATTCTCTCGATCTGTCCATCGGTCTATGGATGAAAGGATGTACTGAACTCTAGCCTAGTACCCAAAGTCTCGTGTAGCTGATTCCAAAACTTCGAGGTAAATTGTGTTCCTCTATCTGATACGATGGTCCTCGGAACTCCATGCAGACATACGATCCTGGTCATATATATCTTGACCAACTTCGTGCTCGTATAAGTAGTTTTCATTGGGATAAAGTGAGCTACCTTGGTCAAGTGATCAACTACTACCCGATAGAATCATATCCCGGTTGTGTCCTGGGTAATCCGGTGATGAAATCCATGCCAAGCTTGTCCCACTTCCATTCGGGTATCGGCATAGGCTGTAATAATCCTGTTGGCTTCTGATGCTCTACCTTCACTCTCTAACATACATCACATACAGCTACATACTCGGCAATATCCTTCTTCATACCAGTCCACCAGAACCGTTCCTTCAAATCCAAATACATCTTGGTGTTTCCGGGGTGAATCGAATATGGCGAGTCACGAGCCTCCTGAAGTATTAACTTCCTAATCTCCGCATTGTTGGGCACATATACACGATGCTCAAACCATAAAGTCTCGTGCTTATCCTCACGAAAACCTTTGGCTTTTCCTTTGCTCATCTTCTCCTTTATCTCAGCAATTTCCTTACCATCTTTCTGAGCTTCTCGAATCTTTCCCAATAATGTGGACTGAACCTCCATTGCTGCAACAAAACCTCTTGGAACTATCTCCAAACGAAGTTCCTTGAGATCATTGACTAACTCCTGCGGTAATCCTCCGCTTCCGAGGGTATTGACATAAGTCTTGCAGCTCAAAGCGTCCGCTATGACATTGGCCTTTCCTAGATGATAATGCTGCTTCATATCATAATCCTTTATGAGTTCCAACCATCTCATCAGCCTAAGATTCAACTCCTTCTGCGTGAAAATGTACTTCAAGCTCTTCTGGTCCGTGTACACATCACATCGGTTTCCAATCAGAAAATGTCTCTAGGTCTTGAGCGCATGCACTACGGCTGCTAACTCCAAATCATGTGTGGCATAATTCAACTCATGAGGTCGAAGCTGCCGTGAGGCATATGAAACAACTCTTTTGTCTTGCATAAGTACACCTCCAAGTCCCAAGTGAGAAGCGTCACAATACACTTGTAAATCCTTGATTATATCCGAAAGAATTAGCATTGGGGCTGTAACCAAACGTTTCTTCAACTCCTGAAAACTAGCCTCACATTCCTCGGTCCATTTGAACTTGGTGCCCTTCTTCAACAACTCTGTCATGGGTTTTGCAATCTTGGAGAAATTCTCAATGAACCTCCTGTAATATCCCGCGAGTCCCAGAAAACTACGGATCTCTCCTACTGAGGTGGGTGCCAACCACTCAGTGACAGACTGAACCTTGGTAGGGTCTATTGATATACCTTCTCCTGATATAACATGTCCAAGAAATCCAACTTCCTTCAACCAAAACTCACATTTGCTGAACTTGGCATATAGCTGATGTTCCCTGAGCTTCTCAAGAACAAACGCAAGTGTTCCTTGTGTTCCTCTTCATTCTTCGAGTACACCAAAATATCATCAATGAACACCACAACAAACTTGTCCAAAAACTCCATGAACACCTTGTTCATCATACTCAGAAAATAGGAAGGGGCGTTAGTCAATTGAAAAGACATGACCGTGTACTCATATGGCCCGTACCTTATGGTAAAAGTTGTCTTAGGTATATCCTGTTCTCGGATCTTCAACTGGTGGTATCCTGATCGAAGATCGATCTTGGAGAATACTTTAGCTCCTTGCAACTGGTCAAATAGATCATTGATCATCGGTAGTGGGTACTTGTTCTTGATCGTCACTTCGTTCAAAGCCCGATAATCAAAAACCATTCTCAAAGATCCATCCTTCTTCTCAACTAAGAGGACTGGGACTCCCCACAGTGATGAACTTGGTCGGATATAACCTTTCTCCAGTAAGTCCTTAATCTGCTTCTTAATTTCCTCCAGATCATTTGCGGGCATTCGATACGGTCTCTTCGATATTGGTCCGGTGCCTAGCAACAACTCTATCAAAAATTATATGTCTCGGTCTGGCGGCATGCCTGGTAATTCCTCTAGAAATACATCTGGGTAATGATTCACAACAGGCACTTCTTCCTAAACAACTCCCATGAGAGAATTCACTTGGGTCCTCCTTGGCGCATGCCTAGACACATACTTGATCCTTTTTCCCTCTAGGGTGGTGAGTAAAATTGACTTACTAGCACAGTCGATGTTTCCTCCATACTTCGATAACCAATCCATGCCTAGTATTATATCCAATCCTTGTGACTCCAAAATCACTAGGTCTGAGGGGAAAATGTGGCTACCAATGGTTAATGGTAACCGATCACACCATCGGCTGGCCATATACTCTGCTCCTGGCGAGCTTACTAACATGGCTGGCCTAAGGGCTAGGGTTGGCAACTTAAACTTGTCCACAAATCCCCTCGATATGTATGAATGCGATGCACCAGTGTAAAAAAGAACGAGAGCGGTAAATGACTTAATAAAAAACTTACGATCACCGCGTCAGGCTGTTCTTCAACCTCCTCCACGTTGATGTGGTTCACCTGACCTCTGGTGAAAGGGTTTGGCTTCTTCCCTGAGCTTCCATTGTCATTTCCATTCTTTGCTTCAGGGCATTCAGTGGCGTAGTGTCTAGTCTTCCCGCACTTGAAACAAGTAATGTGACTTAGACCCTTCCTGGCGGGTGTTGCTGGGTTGGAACGGTTCTGTCTATTGTTTCCTCCATCCCCATTCTTAGGGCCATTGTGGTTATGCGAACTCCCTCCATTATGAGTATGGCCTCCATGGTTATGGGTGTGTCCTTCCGAGTTTGGGGTAAAACGAGGCTTCTGCTGATCCCCTGAGCTGTACTTCCCCTGTCCATACTTCCTTTTGCGGCTCTCTATCTATTGCTGCTTTCCTTCAATCATAAGGGCCCTGTCTACCAAATTTTGGTAGTTATTGAATGTTGCTACCATCAACTACATAGTCAGCTCATCATTCAGCCCTTCCATAAACTTCTCCTGCTTCGCAGCATCTGTGGCCACATCATCTGGGGCATAGTGAGCTAACTTACTGAACTCATCCATGTACTGCCCCACAATATGACTTCCCTGGCGTCAGTTGCGAAACTCACGCTTATTCATACTCATTGCTCCGGTTGAGACATGGGCTATACGGAAAGCTTGCTGAAACTGATCCCATGTGACATTGCCTATGGGAAAAGTGGCTGTGTAATTCTTCCATCATGAGGCTGCTGGTCCATCCAATTGATGTGCGGCAAAGCACACATTCTCAGCATCTGTGCAACATGCGGTGGTCAGCTCCCTTCCAATCCCGTGGAGCCAGTCATCAGCAACAATTGGCTCGGTGCTACTGGAAAACACCGGTGGATTCAACCTCAGAAAACGGGCTAAGTTGTCTAGTGGAGGTGGTGGCGGTGGGTTGTTATTGTTGTTGTTGTTGTTGTTTTGTTGCCTTGGTTCTATACTAGCAACTACATCAAGGCATTCTGCTGCTGGATCAACTAGGTGAGCTCCGGTGGGAAGACAAATCCGGGGTCACGTCTCGGAGGCATTTGATGGGTTTAGAGGGGGGAGATTAGAATAGAGTGAGGTCAAAGGAGAAAATCACTACCCATATGCACATGAGACAAACACATTTATATCACACCACTCAATTCAAACAAGGGCATACAATCGATCTAACTACCGTTACAAAACTCGGACTACTACTATATACATGGGGGAAATACTACTGATAATATGGTGGTCGACTAGAAATTTTAATCGGAGGAAGACTCCATGATATCTGCTCCAGCTTCGTCTTCATAGTCATCATCACTATCAAGGTCGGAGTCTATGTCGTCAATGATGATGTAGTCTTTGGGATGGTTGTCCTCTCCTGGCGCGGGGTCTCCCAAGAATACTCCTAACTTCTTCTTCAGGTCTTCATTCTTCTCTAGTAGAACTAAAATCTCCTCTTCATATCCATCGCGTGTAGACTTGAGTTCCTCTTCCAGCTCCATGTTCTGGGTCATCACCTTCTTCATGTCTATCATGCTGGCGCACATCTGGTTCTCCTGACAACGAATGTGTTGGTTTAACTCCTGGATGTTGGCTGCAATGGACTTGTCCCTCCTGGTGCAAATCATCTCCCATTGCTCATCTCGGCGTCCACATATCTGGTAGATGGTATCCTTAAGATCCTTGTGGTAAACTTCGCCGATGCTTCCTATTGAGATCTGAGCTGCCATGCTCTTTCCTAGGCTCCAGGTTGGTGCGTCAAAGGAAAAATCTATGGGCTTCATAACTGGTGTGAATGTCCTTCCTGGTACATGTACCCGAATCGTCCAGCGCTCTTCTTCCGGTAGAGTGGTGGTGTAGGTCCCCGTGAAGCTTGGTATTCCAATGCTTAGGTACTTAGTGGCTTGCTTCAGGTGTCGTCCAAAAGGGGTTTCTTCATCCGGTTGAGCAAACTTGTTCCTTGGGTCCGCCATCTATAGAGTGGAAAGTGGAGAAGAGTCAGAAATGAGTAGAGAAGAGGGTCCTATGGCTTATCTTAGTGGTCGCGTCCTATAGTCAGCATGGGCTCTGATACCATCTTGTAGCGATCCGACCTCAGACGGTCAAATCTCTGTGTATAAGTGTCATCCCTGAATCGGTAATGCTGACACACACAGTACTCGAGGATTTATAACAGAGTTCAATCACACACTTATTACATTGAATGTCTCAAAAGAGAACTTATTACAATAATATGGCTGAAGGCCATCTAAATAAGATAACCGTGGAAGCTTCGAAGGTAAATGAGTCCATCAACTCCAACGGCATAGCTAAGTGCACGACAATGACCTAGAGCACCTTACTCTTCGTCTAAAAAATCTGCAACATAATACGTTGCAGCCTGTGTAGGTCAGCACATGGAATATGCCGGCAAAATAACACTATAGAGCAATGAACATGTAGCAACTATAACTATATGCATATTTGGCTGGTGGAGGCTCTATGGTTATTTTTGTAGAAATCTAGTTTTTCCCTACAACAAAGGAATAGATTTTATTTAGCTACAATGTTTGTTGAAAACATTGAGAAGGTTCCTCCAACTCAATCCCAAATTAATAAATCATCAACCCAACAAATTAACTAAGTAGTGTGATGAGATCAAATCAATAATTGAAGTAGCACATACTCAAGATGTCCATAACCGGGGACATGGCTAACCATGATTAGTTTATACACTCTGCAGAGATTTGTGCACTCTTCCCCATAAGACTCGATCTCCTCCATTGTATTTATAGCACTACATGGTGTTTGAGTAGCGGATGACCGAGACACAGTCTTTCAGAAGCATTAACTCTTTACTCTGGGTAGACAGTACCACCTACATCCCCTACATCTACTAGCCTACCACTGAAAGAGGTCACACAACATACTCAACTGCCAGAGCCCATAATGGCTTGTGGCTGCACACGGAAGTTTCCAGCATGAATAATCTTATGATCCCTTTGAGCCTGGGTGGTAAACCGTAGGATGATCACACGGGTACTCTGGGATATCCCAGGACAACACCGGATTGCTCCAACTGGCCAGACAACCACTGGGTGCTCCAGGGTGCCTCAACCAATCCACCCAGATGTGTATTAAAGTAGCCACCTTAAGTTTAACCATTAATTAAAACTCTCACATCTGTCATGGATCACTCAAACCCAAACCACGTCTACGAGCATAGCAAAGCAGTATAAGCATAACGTAGAAGTAACTCCTAGGGCTTGCAATAAAGACAATAGGTTCTACCTCGTCACTGCTTCCCAATACCCACATGTTAAACAGATCCTACTCATGCAATGTTTGAGGATTGAAACTAGTGCATAAAAACTGGGTAATAAGGGGTATGATCAAAGTGTTACTTGCCTTGCTCATGATCTGAAAACCCTAGTGACTCGTAGTAGCATGCTTCGCACTCCGGAAACTCTATCATGAACAAACAATAACATACATAATCACTCAAGCATAGGATGCAAGGGTAAAACTCAAATGAAGAGATCCAAATTGAAAGTTCAACTGAAGAGCTTCGATTTACAAAAAGAATCAATTGAATTGGAGCTACGGAACTCAAACTATGATCAAAATAAGTTCAAATTCAAATCTACTTTAAACCAAATTTTAATTATCAAAATCATGTTCAACTTGATTATCTGGAAAGAGGGGAACAAGACGAAGATTTTGGCGTTGGTTTCACTGGATTTGGACAAACGGGCAAAAAGTTGCGAGGGTTTGAAGATCAAGGACTAATTTGTGAGAAAAGTAATCACGGAGAGGTCCCTGGCTGAAAATAAAATGAAAGAAAAACCCTAACGAACGAACGCTCGCTAACTCAACTAAACGAATGAATTCATTCGTTAAAACAAACTAAACAGAGAGCGTTCGCTTATTAGAACGGATTGGAATAATCCAAGAAAAACCCTAACCCTAAAAATAAACCGGGAGAAAACCGAGGGAACCGAAAAAAACCCAAAAAGAACCGGCGAACCGGGACGGCTTTTATACTGGTCAACGATGGCGACGGGTCCGGCGAGATGGCAGCGACGGCTTGCGGAGGCGGGGTGGCGTTGCGGTGGCGCAGGCGCGGCGGTGTGTGGCGGCAAGGCGGCGGCTTGGGGGGTGAGGAGGAGGGGCGGCGGCGGCTCCCTTTTAAAGGCCGAGGGGGTGGGGGTGGCGATGCTTGGGGAAGGGGCGCCGGGTCGGCTCGGGAGTCGTGCCCCAGCCGGACTCGGATGGCGGCGGCGGCTCGGGCTCCTCGCGCAGGAGGAAGGCAGCGGACGACGCGGGCCGGCCTGCGCGGCTGGGCCTTCGACCCAGTCGGGCGGGAAGTTTCTTTAAAAAAAATCGACCGAAGAAGAATCCTAATAATATATAAAAATATTCTAAAAATGCCAGAAACAATTTTTCACCGTCTAAACCTAGTATTTATAACAAAGTGAACATTTTTCTGGCCTGAAAATGCAATTATCAAAAATGCATATTTTTCTAATTCAAATAAAATAGCAAAGAAAATCCAAATAAAAATAAAAATTTGATTTTCAAATTTCTTCTCCAATATTCCTCTCTTTTGAAGAAGTCATTTTATCTTCTCTCTTTTATTTTTTATTATTGGAAATAATTGGAGAGAAAATATTAAAACCAAATTGATCCTCTTTTCATGTTTGAGAAAAATTCAAATATGAAAATTTGTGAAACCTCCAACTCTCTCCTTGGGTCCTTGAGTTGCATGAGATTTCTAGGATCATGGACAAAAAGAAAATAAAATATGATATGCAAATGATGACCTATGTATAACATCCAAATTGAAAATTGGGATGTTACAAACCTACCCCCCTTAAGATGAATCTCGCCCTCGAGATTCGGGTTGGCTAGAAAATAGGTGTGGGTGATCTTTCCGTAGGTCTTCTTCTCACTCCCAGGTGGCTTCATCCTCGGTATGGTGGCTCCACTGAACTTTGCAAAACTTGATAACCTTGCTGCGGGTAACTCGGCTGGCAAACTCGAGGATCTTGATGGGTCTCTCCTTGTAGGTTAGATCACTCTCCAACTGAATTGCTTCCAGGGGCACTATATCTCTCAAAGGAATATCGGCCATCTCATCATGGCACTTCTTCAACTGGGAAACATGAAACACATCATGAACTCCTGACAATCCTTCGGCTAACTCCAATTTGTAGGCAACCTCTCCCATACATTCCAGAACTCGGTATGGTCCTACAAATCTCGGGGCTAACTTTCCCTTAACTCCAAATCATTTAACTCCTCGCAATGGTGACACACAAAGATATGCCCGGTCACAAATTTCATAGACTACCTCCTTGTGTTTGGTATCAGCATAACTCTTTTGCCCGGACTAAGCTACCTTCAGTCTATCACGAATCAACTTAATCATCTCTTCAGACTCTTTGATCAAATCTGGTCCAAACAACTGACGGTCTCCAACTTCATCCCACATTAACGGTGTCCTGCACCTCTTTCCATACAAGGCTTCGAAAGGTGCCATCTTCAAACTAGCCTCATAACTGTTGTTGTAGGAGAACTCTGCGTAAGGTAAATTGTCATCCCAACTAGATCCATAATCTAGCACACAAGCTATCAACATGTCCTCCACAATCTGATAGACTCTCTCAGTCTGTCCATCGGCCTGCGGATGAAAGGATGTACTGAACTCTAGCCTAGTACCATAAGTCTGGTGTAGCTGATTCCAAAACTTCGAGGTAAACTGCGTTCCTCTATCTGATACGATGGTCCTCGGAACTCCATGTAGACATACGATCCTGGTCATATATATCTTGGCCAACTTCGCACTCATATAAGTAGTTTTCACTGGAACAAAGTGAGCTACCTTGGTCAAGTGATACACTACTACCCAGATAGAATCATATCCCGATCATGTCCTGGGTAATCCGTCGATGAAATCCATGCCAAGCTTGTCCCACTTCCATTCGGGTATCGGCATAGGCTGTAATAATCCTGCTGGCTTATGATGCTCTGCCTTCACTCTCTGACATACATCACATACCGCTACATACTCGGCAATGTCCTTTCTCATACCTGTCCACCAGAAACGTCCCTTCAAATCCAAATACATCTTGGTGTTTCCGGGGTGAATCCAATATGGCGAGTCATGAGCCTCCTGAAGTACTAACTTCCTGATCTCCGCATTATTGGGCACATATACATGACCCTCAAACCATAAAGTCTCGTGCTCATCCTCACAGAAACCTTTGGCTTTTCCTTTGCTCATCTTCTCCTTTATCTCAGCAATTTCCTTATCATCCTTCTGAGCTTCTCGAATCTTTCCCAATAATGTGTACTGAACCTCCATTGCTGCAGCAAAACCTCTTGGAACTATGTCCAAATGAACTTCCTTGAGATCGTCGACTAACTCCTACGGTAATCCTCCGCCTACGATGGTATTGACATAACTCTTGCGGCTCAAAGCGCCCACTACGACATTAGCCTTTTCTGGATGATAATGCAGCTTCATATCATAATCCTTTATGAGTTTTGTAACATCCCAAATTTTCAATTTGGAATGTTATACATAGATCATCCATGCATATCATGTTTTATTGCTTTTCCGTTCCGTAATCCTCGAAATCCTAAGCAGCTCAAGGACCCTCGGAGAGAGTTGGGGATTTCCCGGTCTTCATATTTGATTCTTTTATCAAATAATGAAAAGAGGATTTGATTTTAATTATTTCTCTCCGAAAAATATTTCACATTAAAAATTAAAGAGGAGATAATATGACTTCTCCAAAATAAATGAAATATTGGAGGAAAATATTAAAATCATTAAATTGATTTTTATTGGATTTTATTCGGATTTTATTTGCATTAGAAAAATTGCATGTTTTTTTTCAAAATTGCATTTTAGGGCCAAGAAAATGTTCATCTTGTTCTAAATATTTTATTTAGACGGTGAAAAATTGTTTTGGCATTTTTAGGTTTTTATTTATTTTTTTCTAGGATTTTATTTCGGTCGGCGAAGTTTAAAAAAAAGGTTCCGCGCCGACTAGGCCTAAGGCCCAGCCGTGCAAGGCCACCACTCGGACCGGAGTCCGAATTGGACTCCTCCGCGCCTTGCCCCCTCCTCCAAGTCGCCGCCCCGCCCCTTTATATACGCCGCCACCCCCGCCCCCAACACCACCACCACCGCCGCCTAGCCCCGCCGCCCCTGCTGCGCGCAGCCGCCGCCGCCCGCGCTCGCCGTCGCAGCCGCCGCCGCCTAGCAACGCCACCGCCGCCAAGCCCCGCCACCGCCGCCAAGCCCCCCCGCCGCCGCCAAGCCCCGCCGCCCCACACCCCGCCCCGCCGGAGGCCCTCGCCGGAGGTAGCCACCGTGCCCCGCCGTCGGTTTTTTATAAAAACCATTCGGTTTTTTAAAAACCCTAGATCTATTTTTTTCGGATTCACCGGTTTTTCTCGGTTCTTCTAGTTAGCGGACGTTCGTCCGAATGTTCGTTTTAACGAACGGTTCCTCGCCCGTTAGAAACAACTAACGAACGCTCGTTCGTTAGTTTGTTCGTGAGTTTTCTTTTATTGGATTTATTCCGTGATTTTTCTGATCGTGATTTCTGATCCGATCTTAGTTTCTGTTTATCTTTTCGCTCGTTTAACGAAATCAGGCGATTCAAGCGCCTGGAGTTTCGTCTCGAAACCCTCTTTCCGTTTAACCAACTCAAACAAGTTTTTGCTACTGTAAAATTTGACCTAGTTTCAGATTAGTAAACGAAGCTTCTTTCTTTCGCCGTTTGAGTTTCGTTGCTCCGTTTGTTTTGATTCTTTTTGCGAACCGGTGTTCTTAATTTGAACTTTCTGGTCAGCCTCTCTTATTTGAGTTTTGCTTGTGCATTGTTGCTTGTTACTTATGTATGTTATTGTTTGCTTGCGATAGAATTCCCGGAGTGCGAAGCGTGTTACTACGAGTCTCTAGGATTCCCGGATCGTCAGCAAGGAAAGTAACACTTTGATCATATCCCATTATTACCCAGTTTTTATGCATTAGTTCCAATCCTCAAACATTGCATGATTAGGATGTCATTAACTTGTGGGTTGGAAAGTAGTTGCCGAGGTAGAACCTATTGCCCTATTACATTCAAACCCTTGGGAGTTACTTCTACGTATTGCTTATTGCTATGCTATGCTCGTAGACGTGGTTTGGGTTTGAGTGAAATTCATGTCAGATGTGAGATTGTTAATTAATGGTTCAACTTAAGGTGGCAACTTAATCAAACAACTGGGTGGATTGAGGCACCTGGGGAACCCAGTGTTGTCTGTTTTTTTGGAAATCCCGGGGTACCCGTGTGATCTTCCTATGGACCGCCACCCAGGCTCAAAGGGAACTGAGATGATTCATGCTAGAAACTTCCATGTGCAGCCACAAGCTATTATGGGCTCTAGCATAGTTGAGTAAGTTACGTGAAGTTCTTGAAGAGGTAGATCAGCAGGTAGTGGGTTTTGTAGGTTTGGTATGGTCTACCAGGAGTAGAGAGTTAACGTTTCTGAAAGACTGTGTCTCGGTCATCCGTTTCTCAAACACCATGTAGTGCGAGAAATTCAACGGAGGCGATCGAGTCTTGTGGGGAAAAGTGCGCAAACCTCTACAGAGTGTACAATCTAATCATGGTTAGCCGTGTCCCCGGTTATGGACAATTCTTGAGTATCTAGTACTTGGGTTATCACATGTATCTCACCATGCTTAATTAATACTGTTGGGATGTTAATTCACTTTAATTGGGATTGAGTTGGGGATACCTTCTCAATGATGTTTCAACCACCATGATAGTAAATTAAAATCTATTCCGTTGTTGTAGGGAAAAATTGGCTTTTCGAAAAACTACAACCATACAGCTTTCCACCAGCCATATATGCATGTAGTGATAGCATTATTCTGTTTCTGCTCTATTGTGTTATTTTGCCAGCATGTTCCATGTGCTGACCCGTTTTCGGGCTGCAACGTATTATGTTGCAGACTTTTCAGACGAGGAGTAAGGTTCGTTAGGTCGTTGCCGTGCAGTTCAGCTATGCCGTTGGAGTTGATGGACTCACTTTATCTTCCAAGCCTTCCGTTGTTATCGCATTAGATGGCCTTAAGCCATATTATTTCTCTTTGGAGACATTCGATGTAATAGTGTGTGATTGCTACTCTGTTATAAATCCTTCGAGTACTGTGTGTGTCAGCATTACCGATCCAGGGATGACACTGAAGCACAGAGACTTGACCATCTGAGGTCGGGTCGCTACAAGATGGTATCAGAGCACACGCTGAGTGTATGACACAACCACTAAGATAAACCCTAGGTCACACTTCTCTTCTCATTTCTGACTCCTCTCCATTTTCTACTCTTTAGGATGACGGAGATGAAGAACAAGTTTGCACAACCGGATGAAGACACACCTTTTGGACGCCACTTGAAGGAAGTCACTAGGTACTTGAACATTGGAATACCAAGCTTCACCGGGACGTACAACGCCACTTTACCTGGAGAGGAGCGCTGGATGATTCAAGTACAAGTTCCAGGGAGGACGTTCTCGCCAACTTCTAAACCCATAGAATTTTCCTTCGACGCACCAACCTGGAGTTTAGGAAAGAGTATGGCAGCTCACATCACCATGGGACGCATTGGAGAAGTTTACAACAGGGAGCTTAAGGACACTATTTACCAAATATGTGGGCGCCGAGACAAGCAATGGGAAGTAATCAACACTAAGAAGGATAGATCCATTGCAGCTTTCATCCAGGAGTTAAACCAGCACATTCGACGTCAGGAGAACCAGATGTGTGCGGACATGATGGACTTGAAGAAGGCGAAGACTAGGATCATCAAGCTAGAGGAAGAACTCAAGTTTACCCGCGATGGATATGAGGAGGAAATCAAGACCCTATTGGAGAAGAATGACAACTTAGTTAGATCGGAGTATTCATGGGAGGACCAGCACCAATAGAAGAAGAAGAACCCAAGGAAATACGCCCCGAGGACTACATCATCATCAACGACACCAACTCCGACCCTAGTGATGATGACTTTGAAGACGAAGCTGGAGCAGACATCATGGAGTCTTCCGCCGATCAAAATTTCTAGATGACTACCATATATTAGTAGTATTTCCCCCATTTATATAGTAGTAGTGAGCACTTTTGCGATAGTTCTAGACCGTTTGTATGCCCTTGCTTGATTGATTGAGTGAAATGATTGTGTTTGTCTCATGTGCATATGGGTAGTGTTTTCTCATTAGACCTCTTCTATTCTAAATCTCTCCCATCTAAACCCCTCAGATGCCTCCGAGACATGACACTGGTTTTGCCTTCCCGCCGGAGCTCACCCAGTTGATCCAGCAGCAGAATGCCTTGATGCAATTGCTAGTTCAGAACCAGGGCAACAACAACAACAACAACCCACCACCAGTGGACAACCTAGCCTGTTTTCTAAGGTTACAGCCGCCGGTGTTTTCCAGTAGCACCGAGCCTATAGTTGTTGATGATTGGCTACGCCGAATTGGAAGGGAGTTGAACACCGCAGGTTGCACAGATGCTGAGAAGGTGCGCTTTGCCGCACATCAATTGGATGGACCAGCAGCCTCATGGTGGGAGAATTACACAGCCACTTTTCCTATAGCTAATGTCACTTGGGACCAGTTTCAGCAAGCTTTCCGCACAGCCCATGTCTCCACTGGAGCTATGCAAATGAAGAAGCGGGAATTCCGCAACTTACGCCAGGGGAACCGTACTGTGGCTCAGTACGTGGATGAGTTTAGCAAGTTATCTCGCTATGCCCCTGAAGATGTGGCCACAGATGCCGCGAAGCAGGAGAAGTTTATGGAAGGGCTGAATGATGAGATGAGCATGGAGTTGATGGTAGCAACCTTCAACAACTACCAGGAGTTGGTAGATAAGGCTCTTATGATTGAAGGGAAACAACAGCAGATTGAGAGCCATAAGAGAAAGTATGGACAAGGGAAGTATAACTCAGGAGCTCAGCAGAAGCCTCTAACCCCGAACACGGGAGGACTTGTTCACAACCATGGAGGTCACAACCACACTGGAGGAGGATCACATAACCACAGTGGTGCTAAGAATGGGAATGGGAACGGAGCTAACAACAATCAGAACCGCTCCAACCCGTCCACTCCTGCCAAAAGAGACTTAAGTCAGGTTACCTGTTTTAAGTGCGGGAAGACAGGGCACTATGCCAATGATTGCCCCAAAGGAAGGAATGGAAACGGAAATGGAAGCACTGGGAAGAAGCCCAATCCATTCAACAAAGGACAAGTGAACCACGTTAACATGGAGGAGGTTGAAGAGCAGCCGGACGCAGTAATAGGTAAGTTTTTGGTTAAGTCATTTACCGCTCTTGTTCTTTTCGATACTGGTGCATCGCATTCATACATATCAAGGGGATTCGTGGATAAGTTTAAACTACCAACCCAAACCCTTAGGACCCCTCTTTTAGTGAGTTCACCCGGAGCAGAGTATATGGCTAGCCGATGGTGTGACTAGATACCCTTAACCATTGGTACACATGTTTTTCCATCTGACCTAATTATCTTGGAGTCACAAGGATTGTATGTGATATTGGGTATGGACTGGATGTCAAAGTTTGGAGGAAGCATTGACTGTGCTAGTAAGTCGATTTATCTCACCACCCCGGAAGGAAAAAGGATTAAGTATGTATCTAGGCATGTGCCTAGGAGGAGTCAAGTGAATGCCCTTCCGGGAGTTGTTCAGGAGGAAATGCCTATAGTGAAGGATTACCCAGATGTTTTCCCAGAGGAGTTACCAGGCATGCCACCGGACAGAGATATTGTGTTTTTGATAGAGCTGTTACCAGGAACAGGACCAATATCCAAGAGACCCTATCGGATGCCCGCAAATGATCTGGAAGAAATTAAGAAACAGATCAAGGAGTTATTGGAGAAAGGATATATCCGAAGAAGTTCATCACCTTGGGGAGCCCCAGTACTTTTGGTTGAGAAGAAGGATAAATCCCTGAGGATGGTTGTTGATTATCGAGCATTGAATGAAGTGACGATTAAGAACAAGTACCCACTGCCGATGATCAACGATCTGTTTGATCAGTTGCAAGGAGCTAAAGTGTTTCTGAAGATCGATTTGTGATCGGGGTATCATCAGTTGAAGATACGAGAGAAGGACATACCAAAGACGGCGTTCACAATGCGATATGGATTATACGAGTACACGGTTATGTCGTTTGGACTGACTAACGCCCCTGCCTATTTCATGAGCATGATGAACAAGGTGTTCATGGAGTATTTGGACAAGTTTGTTGTGGTGTTTATTGATGATATCATGGTATACTCGAAGAACGAGGAGGAGCACAAAGAGCATTTGCGTTTAGTTCTCAAGAAGCTCAGGGAACACCAGTTGTATGCTAAGTTTAGCAAATGCAAGTTTTGGCTGAAGGAAGTCGGATTCCTTGGACATGTTATATCAGGAGAAGGTATAGCAGTAGACCCCAACAAGGTTCAGTCAGTCACTGAATGGTTGGCACCCACCTCAGTTAGCGAGATCCGCAGTTTTCTTGGACTTGCAGGATACTACCGGAGATTCATTGAGAATTTTTCCAAGATTGCAAAACCAATGAATGAACTGTTGAAGAAGGATACCAAGTTTAAATGGATAGAAGATTGTGAAGCAAGTTTCCAGGAGTTGAAGAAACGTTTGACTACAGCCCCAGTGCTAGTACTGCCAGATATACATAAGGAGTTCCAAGTGTATTGCGACGCCTCTCGCTTAGGACTTGGATGTGTGCTTATGCAGGACGGAAGAGTTGTTTCGTATGCCTCATGACAACTAAAACCTCATGAGTTGAATTATGCCATGCATGATTTGGAGCTAGCAGCCGTAGTGCATGCGTCGAAGACTTGGAGACATTACCTTATTGGAAACCATTGTGATGTGTACACGGATCACAAGAGTTTAAAGTACATCTTCACCCAGAAGGAGCTGAACCTTAGGCAGAGGAGATGGTTGGAGCTTATAAAGGATTATGACATGAAGCTACACTATCATCCAGGAAAGGCCAATGTCGTAGCAGACACATTGAGTCGGAAGAGTTATGCTAATACCCTTGAAAGTAAAGGACTGCCGAAGGAATTAGCAAAGGACATCATGGAACTTCGGTTAGAGATTGTACCTATAAGGTTCATTGCCACAATGGAGGTTCAGTCGACATTGTCGGACAAGATTCGGGAAGCTCAGAAAGATGATAAAGAGATTGCCGAGATAAAGGAGAAGATGGGCAAAGGAAAGGCCAAAGGATGAGCACAATACCCTATGGTTTGAGGACCGAGTTTATGTGCCTAACAACCCGGAGATCAGGAAGTTAATACTTCAAGAGGCCCATGACTCACCATACTCGATGCACCCCGCAAAGACCAAGATGTATTTGGATTTGAAGGAACGTTTCTAGTGGACTGGTATGAAGAAGGATATTGCCGAGTATGTAGCCATATGTGATGTATGTCAGAGAGTTAAGGCAGAACATCAGAAGCCAGCAGGACTGTTACAGCCTATGCCGATACCCGAATGGAAGTGGGATAAACTTGGCATGGACTTTATCACCGGATTACCCAGGACTAAAGCAGGATATGATTCCATATGGGTAGTAGTTGATCGTTTGACCAAAGTAGCTCACTTCATCCCAGTGAAAACCACCTATACAAGTGCAAAGTTGGCCAAGATCTATATGTCCAGGATCGTATGTCTGCATGGAGTTCCGAGGACCATCGTATCGGCTCGAGGAACACAGTTTACTTTAAAGTTTTGGCATCAGTTACACCAGACTTTGGGAACGAGATTGGAGTTCAGTACAGCGTTTCACCCACAGACAGATGGACAGACTGAGAGAGTCAATCAAATTTTGGAGTACATGTTGAGAGCCTGTGCGCTGGATTATGGATCCAGTTGGGATGACAATTTGCCGTATGCAGAGTTCTCATACAATAATAGCTACCAAGCTAGCTTGAAGATGGCACCGTTTGAAGCCCTGTATGGACGCAGGTGCAGAACACCGTTGATGTGGGATGAGGTAGGAGACCGACAGTTGTTTGGACCAGACTTGATTAAAGAATCTGAGGAGAAGGTAAAACTGATCCGAGACCGACTGAAGATTGCTCAGTCCAGGCAGAAGAGTTATGCAGACTCAAAACGCCAGGAGGTAACCTACGAAATTGGAGATAGAGCATATCTGCGAGTATCGCCCTTGCGAGGAGTGAAACGTTTTAGAGTTAAAGGAAATTTAGCCCCGAGATTTGTAGGACCGTATCGCATTTTGGAACGGATGGGAGAAGTCGCCTACAAGTTGGAGTTACCTGAGGGATTGTCAGGAGTCCACGATGTGTTCCACGTTTCACAGCTGAAGAAGTGTCATGCTGAGATGGCGGAAATACCATTAAGACATACAGTACCCTTGGAGGCAATTCAGTTGGACAGTGATTTGACTTACGAGGAGAAGCCAGTTAAGATTCTTGAGTTTGCCAGCAGAGTCACCCGCAGTAAAGTTATCAAGTTTTGTAAAGTTCAGTGGATCCACCATACCGAGGATGAAGCTACCTGGGAACGAGAGGATGATCTTCGCAAGGACCACCCATACCTATTTTCTAGCCAACCCGAATCTCGAGGGCGAGATTCATCTTAAGGGGGTAGGTTTGTAACATCCCAAATTTTCAATTTGGAATGTTATACATAGATCATCCATGCATATCATGTTTTATTGCTTTTCCGTTCCGTAATCCTCGAAATCCTAAGCAACTCAAGGACCCTCAAAGAGAGTTGGGGATTTCCCGGTCTTCATATTTGATTCTTTTATCAAATAATGAAAAGAGGATTTGATTTTAATTATTTCTCTCCGAAAAATATTTCACATTAAAAATTAAAGAGAGGAGATAATATGACTTCTCCAAAATAAATGAAATATTGGAGGAAAAATATTAAAATTATTAAATTGATTTTTATTGAATTTTATTCGGATTTTATTTGCATTAGAAAAATTGCATGTTTTTTTCAAAATTGCATTTTAGGGCCGAGAAAATGTTCATCTTGTTCTAAATATTTTATTTAGACGGTGAAAAATTGTTTTGGCATTTTTAGGTTTTTATTTATTTTTTTCTAGGATTTTATTTCGGTCGGCGAAGTTTTTTTTTTAAAAAAGGTTCCGCGCCGACTGGGCCTAAGGCCCAGCCGCGCCAGGCCGCTGCTGCCGCCACTTGGACCGGAGTCCGAATTGGACTCCGCCTCCGCCGCGCCTTACCCCCTCCTCCAAGTCGCCGCCCCCGCCCCTTTATATACGTCGCCACCCCCGCCCCCAACACCACCGCCACCGCCGCCTAGCCCCGCCGCCACTGCCGTGCGCAGCCGCCGCCGCCGCCGCCGCCTGCGCTCGCCGCTGCAGCCGCCGCCGCCAAGCCCCCCCCCCCCCCCCCCCCGCTGCCAAGCCATGCCGCCCCGCGAGCCGCCGCCCCGCACCCCGCCCCGCCGGAGCCCCTCGCCGGAGGTAGCCACTGCGCCCCGCCGCCGGTTTTTTTGAAAACCCTCAATCCGTTTTTTTTCGGATTCGCCGATTTTTCTCGGTTCTTCTAGTTAGCGGACGTCCGTCCGAACGTTCGTTTTAACGAACGGTTCCTCGCCCATTAGAAACAACTAACGAACGCTCGTTCGTTAGTCTGTTCGTGAGTTTTCTTTTATCGGATTTATTCCATGATTTTTCTGATCGTGATTTCTGATCCGATCTTAGTTTCTGTTTATCTTTTCGCTCGTTTAACGGAATCAGGCGATTCAAGCGCCTGGAGTTTCGTCTCGAAACCCTCTTTCCGTTTAACCAACTCAAACAAGTTTTTGCTACTGTAAAATTTGACCTAGTTTCAGATTAGTAAACGAAGCTTCTTTCTTTCGCCGTTTGAGTTTCGTTGCTCCGTTTGTTTTGATTCTTTTTGCGAACCGGTGTTCTTAATTTGAACTTTCTGGTCAGCCTCTCTTATTTGAGTTTTGCTTGTGCATCGTTGCTTGTTACTTATGTATGTTATTGTTTGCTTGCGATAGAATTCCCGGAGTGCGAAGCATGTTACTACGAGTCTCTAGGATTCGCGGATCGTCAGCAAGGCAAGTAACACTTTGATCATATCCCATTATTACCCAGTTTTTATGCATTAGTTCCAATCCTCAAACATTGCATGATTAGGATGTCATTAACTTGTGGGTTGGGAAGTAGTTGCTGAGGTAGAACCTATTGCCCTGTTACATTCAAACCCTTGGGAGTTACTTCTATGTATTGCTTATTGCTATGCTATGATCGTAGACGTGGTTTGGGTTTGAGTGAAATTCATGTCAGATGTGAGATTATTAATTAATGGTTCAACTTAAGGTGGCAACTTAATCAAACAACTGGGTGGACTGAGGCACCTGGGGAACCCAGTGTTGTCTGTTTTTTCTTGGAAATCCCGGGGTACCCGTGTGATCTTCCTATGGACCGCCACCCAAGCTCAAAGGATACTGAGATGATTCATGCTAGAAACTTCCGTGTGCAGCCACAAGCTATTATGGGCTCTAGCATAGTTGAGTAAGTTACGTGAAGTTCTTGAAGAGGTAGATCAGCAGGTAGTGGGTTTTGTAGGTTTGGTATGGTCTACCAGGAGTAGAGAGTTAACGTTTCTGAAAGACTGTGTCTCGGTCATCCGTTTCTCAAACACCATGTAGTGCGAGAAATTCAACGGAGGCGATCGAGTCTTGTGGGGAAAAGTGTGCAAACCTCTGCAGAGTGTACAATCTAATCATGGTTAGCCGTGTCCCCGGTTATGGACAATTCTTGAGTATCTAGTACTTGGGTTATCACATGTATCTCACCATGCTTAATTAATACTGTTGGGATGTTAATTCACTTTAATTGGGATTGAGTTGGGGATACCTTCTCAATGATGTTTTAACCACCATGATAGTAAATTAAAATCTATTCCGTTGTTGTAGGGAAAAATTGGCTTTTCACAAAACTACAACCATACAGCTTTCCACCAGCCATATATGCATGTAGTGATAGCATTATTCTGTTTTTGCTCTATTGTGTTATTTTGCCAGCATGTTCCATGTGCTGACCCGTTTTCGGGCTGCAACGTATTATGTTGCAGACTTTTCAGATGAGGAGTAAGGTTCGTTAGGTCGTTGCCATGCAGCTCAGCTATGCCGTTGGAGTTGATGGACTCACTTTATCTTCCAAGCCTTCCGCTATTATCGCATTAGATGGCCTGAAGCCATATTATTTCTCTTTGGAGACATTCGATGTAATAGTGTGTGATTGCTACTTTGTTATAAATCCTTCGAGTACTGTGTGTGTCAGCATTACCGATCCAGGGATGACACTGAAGCACAGAGACTTGACCATCTGAGGTCGGGTCGCTACAAGTTCCAACGACGGCGACGGGTCTGGCGACTCCAGCGAGACGGCAGCAGCGGCTCCCGGCGGCGGGGTGGCGGTGCGGTGGCGTGGGCGTAGTGGCCTGTGGCGGCAAGGCGGCGCCGCAGCGGCGCCGCGGGCGGCGGATTTGGGTGAGGAGGGGCGGCGGTTCCCTTTTAAAGGCCGAGGGGGGGATGCTTGGGGAAGGGGGCGCCGGGTCGGCTCGGGAGTCGTGCCTCGGCCGGACTCAGACGGCGGCGACGGCTCGGGCTCCTCGCGTGGGAGGAAGGCGGCGGGCGACGCGGGGCGGGAAGTTTTTAAAGTAAAATTTGCCTGAAGAAAAATCCTAATAAAATATAATTTTTTCTTCTAAAAATGCCAGAAACAATTTTTCACCGTCTAAGCCTAATATTTAGAACAAAGTGAACATTTTTCTGGCCTAAAATTGCAATTTTTAAAAATGCATATTTTTCTAATTCAAATAAAATAGGAAATAAAAATAAAAATTTGATATTAAAATTTCTTCTCCAATATTCCTCTCTTTTGAAGAAGTCATTTTATCTTCTCTCTTTTATTTTTCATTATTGGAAATAATTGGAGAGAAAAAAATATTAAAACCAAATTGATCCTCTTTTCAAGTTTGAGAAAAATTCAAATATGAAAATTTGTGGAACCTCCAACTCTCTCCTTGGGTCCTTGAGTTGCATGAGATTTCTAGGATCACAGACAAAAAGCAAATAAAATATGATATGCATATGATTACCTATGTATAACATCCAAATTTAAAATTGGGATGTTACAACATGATGCCAGTGACAGAAAGGGAACCGACACGTATGTATCGTTGCTACTAAGGATAAAAAGATGGGATCTATATCTACTGCCATAGATAAACGGATCTCGTCTATATCATGTCATTGTTCTTATTGCATTACTCCATTTTTCCATGAACTTAATATGCTAGATGCATGCTGGATAGCGGTCGATGTGTGGAGTAATAGTAGTAGATGCAGGCAGGAGTCGGTCTACTAATCTTGGACGCGATTCGTATGTAATAATCATTGCCTGGATATCGTCATAATTATTTGAGGTTCTATCAATTGCCCAACAGTAATTTGTTTACTTACAGTTTGCTATTTTTCTTGAGAGAAGCCACTAGTGAAACCTACGGCCCCCGTGTTTCTTTCTCATAATATTTGCCTTCGCAATCTATTTTTATTTGCTTTTATTTTCAGATCTATTAAACCAAAAACCCAAAAGATACCTTGCTGCAACTTATTTTATTTGGCGTTCGATCTATCAATATTTACAACTCTCTCCCATCCACACGCCGTTTCTGGCGCCGTTATCCGAAAGGGATTGCCAACGCCTTTAACAGGTCGGGTTGCGAGTGGTTGTTATTTGTGTGCAGCGGCTGTTTACGTTGTGTTGCTTGGTTCCCCTACTTGTTCGATAACCATGGTTTTATATCTGAGGGAAATACCTACCGCCGGTGTGCTGCATCATCCCTTCCTCTTTGGGAAAAAACCGGCATAGCTTCAAGCAACATCAGGGAACAACCGTCCTTCCCCGGCGGTGGCGCCCCCTATGGAACTCCAACCCTCTCGACCTCATCAACACCCACGAGCTTTGCCATGGCTATCGCAAAAGCTTGGATGCGTTCTCCAAGATCCTCGACAGTCACCTTGGCCCAACCAAAGGCCTTAGAATGGGCAAGTTCCGTTCCAACGGCAAGGACCGAGCCAAGCTTGACGACTGGTTCCGATCCCCCGCCCTAGATCAACTCGAGGAGCTCACTTTTGATGATGGGCATATGTGGTCGCTGCCAACGTCCGCACTCTACCTCGCACCCACGCTGTGCGTCGCCAAGTTCAGGAATTGCCATCCCCCGTTAATGACACGCCCGCTCTTATTCTACCATGACTGAAGCACCTCGAGCTCGTCGCCATCTGCCTCTAAAATGGTGACATGGAGCGCCTGCTCCATGGCTGTACTACACTTGAGTACCTTCGTCTTCAGGCGATCAATGGGTTGAGTACCTTCCACATCACCTCCATGACTCTCTGGACTATTTATGTGTGTTGCTGGTGCGACAGGAAGACATCACAAGATGTGTACCACTGTATGGTCATTGAGGACACACCTGCACTTGAGAGATTACTTGTAGTTGATCAAGAAGGTCCAACAAGAATCAATGTCATTTCTGCGCCGAAATTGACAGTGGTGGGCTACTCGTCTCACAAATACTCCGAACTTGTTATTGGATCCACACCCGTTCAGGTACAACAGCCGCCTTCTACCTCTCCTTCTACAAATTAACATTGTTTCTAATTTTGAAGATGTTTGTTCGTCTGTCATTCAGAAAATGATTCCGACAAGCTTAACCACGAAACTGTGCACAGTGAATGTGTTGGCACTAGAATCTATCGCCCCCAACCTGGAGCAAGTTGTTAGTTTCCTAAGATGCTTTCCGTGCCTCGAGAAGCTATATATCGAGGTGATGTTCCTTTCTTGTTAAATGTTAACCATAAGGGAGTTCAAGTTTTCTTAGGGAACTTTTTATTCGCTCCAAGCTCTTGTGAAGAAGGCTACATTTTTCTAGAATGTAATCAAATGCCCATGTTAATCATGTCAAATCAAAGATGGCATGTTTGTGCATTTTACAAATCCTGCAAACCAAATAGGCCTGTAGTAATGTTCAAAACTGCATGTAGGCACTAACAAGTTTTCATCTTTTGCAGATAAGATTAGGCCCAGTTGTGGATAATGTGATACAATATAACAATCACGTCGAATGCCTAGATCTACATCTCTCAGAAATTAGTTTGAACTCCTACCGAGGGACCTTACCGGAGATTATATTCGCCAGGTTCTTTGTACTCAGAGCAAGGGTGCTGAAGGAAATGAGGTTTGCCTTACATTTATTTCACAAAAATGAATGGTTTGTTGATCAGCGTCGGCGCCTGCGGCAGAATGGAGTAGGCTCCAAAAATGTTGAATTTCATTTTGGAACTTCAGATGACAGAGTAATCAGAAGTCATCGTGTCAACCCCATACATGACTTCTCAGTGGCTGACCCCTTTGCAAAAATTGTGAGGTTTCGAAACCAGACTTAGAAGCAGTCATATTAGTTTGAACCTCTCTGATATCCATGTTCAGCGGATCAACACGAGCGTTTGCAGCTGATGAGCTGAATTTCATTTCTAATATCAGTTTCAACCTTGTAACCTTCGAATTTGAGCCATATAACTCTGGAATTTGAACCTTGTAACGTTTCGAGCTTTTGTGGTACAATCGTTGAAATGGCATCGTATGAGACTCGTATATTGCTAACACTATTTTGACCTTAATATGCAATGGTCTTAGATTTTATTAACCATTCTCGAATCATTTTACCTTATCGGTCTCACAACACACGGTCTGTATAGCTTACTCGACTGCGATCTACGACATTATTGCACACATTTGGTTTCTTCCAGCGTGTGCACTCTAGAGCGCATAATTAATTATCGCACTCAAGTGTCCATCACCATCCTTCTGTGTAACTTTGACCTCATCACCCACAGGTAAACTTATGATCGAAATCATTCCACACACTTCTTTTTTACAAAGCTTTTTGCCAATAAACGCCCACGATTTGTCCCTCTTCTAGCCGACGCGTGGCCAAACTAGCCGGGCGGGAAGCTTGCACGGTAAACAGCGCAGTAGCGCGGGAACAGGCTCACCGACGATACATTTGGCGACTCTTTGAGCCCACGCGTGCAGTGCGATGTTGTTAAGCATGCAGTGGAATTCTCCGCTATGAACGCCGTGACAAGACGTGATGATTACAGGCTGGCCGGGCCCCATTTATTACAGCGGCCATTTAACCCTTGTGTCTCTTCATCCTTTCGATCGTGCCCCACCATTGTAAGAAGCACACCCACCACGAGAAATTCTTAGAGGGTATCCTGCGCGGCTCCAATGGCGCTCCGAGTGGCTGCCGACAATGAGCAGCAGTTCACCATGCGTGCCGTGGTGGACACCCATAGAAGGTTCATGGACCTCTCAGTGGTGTACACCAACGACCCGGTCTGGGTGGAGCACTCCATCCACATCATGGAGCTGTTGCTTTCCGCGAAGAAGCACAAGATGGTCGGGTTCGACCTCAAGTACACCCACACTTGTGTCGGGTCTTGTCCCAAGGTCGCCGTTGCCCAGATGTGCGTGCGCCACCATGTCTTCATCTACAACTACTGCCTGGACACAAGGCCTTGCGAGCATTTCGCCAGGTTTGTCAACAGCCCCCACTACATGTTCGCTACGATGGACATCACCAACGATGTAAGGGCGCTTGAGAATTTAGGCATCGCCTGCTAGAATCATGTCGACATCCAGGGCCAATACAAGATCTGGGACAACAAGGAGCATGAGAAGGACTCACTGGTTCACCTCGCCGAGGCCATCATCGACACCTACTACGGAGACATGAAGGATTCGTGCAATAAGGACAAGCGTGCCTGGCACTCGGCCTGGATGGAGAAACTAGACAAAGCTCACATCGTGTGTACGCGGCCAAGGAGGCGCACACGAGCTACGACATGTAGAGGCGGATCGTTGACATGAGGAAGTGCCTCCTTCCCCAAAATGGCCAGGGATCCAGCCGGAAGCAGAGCAATGGCAAGCATCATCACAACAATAAGTAGATGATTAGATCCTCGTTTCTCCTACTTTAGTATGCATGTAATTGCTTACTTTGGTGTGTGGAAATGTTATGTGTGTAGTCACTCGTGTAATTGTATGCTTAATTTGGTTATGCAATGTTGTCTTTTTAAGTATATATGTTGATGCTCTGTAGACAGAGCATATATGTTGTGCGGACAAAGAAAATCACATCGCACATGGACTAAACAATGGAACCCGTCGGTGATGTTTTCATCAATCACTCATAATTGTATACCAGCAATCGTTTGCTCACAACACACACGGCTTGTTAGCAGTAATCGTCTGTGTTGTTATCGGTCTTCGCACACGTTTCCGATTATAGACCTGTTTGCCTCGTATCACACACAACTTGTTCATTTGAACCGTTTCTGCTCTCATGTCTCAACGCAAACAGTTCATCCGAGTGAACCGCATGCCGTATATCGCACACATCTTTGATCTGCCTGACCGTTTCTTTTGTGTTGCCTAATCACAAATAGTTCATCTGAGTGAACCGTATGCTGTACATTGCACACACCTTCATCTGGCTGCCCGTTTCTTTTGTTCCTCCTTATCGCAAACAGTTAATTGAGCTGAACCGTATGCCCTACATCGCACACGCGACTAAAATCTGAACCATGTTTGATGCATCCTCCATCGCAAATGTTTTGCACCTTTTTTGACGGTTTTTACACCACCTTTTGCGACTATGGCATCGCACACAGTTTCATCGAAGGGTCTCTGATTGTAGTGTCGCGTTAGCAGCAACCTGCAGTAGTGGTGTGTTTGTCGAGACTCGATGAATTGTAGATTTATGATCAAATTATCTATGAATATTATTTGAGTCTTCTCTGAATTCGTATATGCATGATTTGATATCTTTGTATTTCTTTTTTTAGAGAAAAGGCATATGCCCGACTTTATAAATAAAGCCACCAGGCAGAGTAGCAACACACATCACGAACCAAAGTAACCCAAACAGAGTAGCCCCGCAGTTTCAAGGAGAGATACATGGCACCCAGGCCAGCACACGACACGCAGGCCAGATAGACTGAAAGCGACATAGCCAGCAACTAGTTGATGCATCATAAAACATCTAAGCAACATGCTCCTGTCTGGATAGGGAAGACACCGAGGCCCATACTTTAGATATCAGGAGATCAAGAGCATCCCAGTCCTCCGTCTTAGTCAATGATCTCCACTGCCCCGAGAACACACATGATTTAAATAAGCAGTCAGCAGGCTTAGCAGGGAAAACATGCTCGATGGTAAACTTATTCCTAATCGTCCACAGAGACCAGAAAATCGCTCCAAGTCCTACCCAGAACACCCGTTTAGTAACTCCAACCAAATGATTAGCGAGAGCCTGAAGTTCAGAAAAGGACGCAGGGTCCCAGGGGACCTGGAGCCATGATCTAACACAACTCCAGATGAACTTAGTCAAAACACACTGAAAAAATACGATTAGTGTCCTCCAGAGCACCACAGAGGGCACAAAACTCCGATCCAGGGCCATTCCTTTTACAAATTTGGTCAGCCGCTAGCAGACGGCCTCTAAAATCTTGCCAAAGGAATATCTTAACTTTCGGGGGAATGCAGGCCCGCCAGAGCTAAGAAAATCTGTTGGTGGGAGATCCACCAATAAGATTACAATAAAGAGATTTAACCGAGAAGCAACCAGAGGAGGTATGAGGCCACACCACCGAGTCCGCGTTCTCCGAGAGCGTAGGGAAGAGAGCAGAGAGCCTTTGCCATTCTTCGAACTCTACAGGAGAAAGGGATCGCCGGAAGGCCAGGTCCCAGTTATTAGCTGAAAGCTCGGCAATAGAGATATCCGGGTTGGGGCAATAAGAAAACAGGGTGGGGAAACTCACAGAGAGATGTGAGTCTCCACACTACCAATCAAGCCAGAATCGAACAGACAAACCATCCCCGACCACAAACTTAACATTAGCCAGAAAAAGAGGCCTGGCTTTAACCAAATCCTTCCAAAATTGTGAGCCTCTGCGAGCAGAGGTAAACAACGGGCAAGACTGAGGGAAATACTTAGCTTTGAGGATGGAGAACCATAAGGATCCGACACCAGTAGTCATAATCTTCCACCACCACTTAATCAAGAGGCACTTATTGATACGTCTCCAACGTATCTATAATTTATGAAGTATTCATGCTATTATATTATTAACCTTGGATATTTTATATGTATTTACATGCTATTTTATATGATCTTTGGGACTAACCTATTAACCTAGAGCCTAGTGCCAGTTTCTGTTTTTTCCTTGTTTTTGAGTTTTGCAAAAAAGGAATACCAAACGGAGTCCAATTGACGTGCCAATTTTTCATGATTTTTTATGGACCAAAAGAAGACCCTGGAGTAAAAGAGTTGGGCCAGAAGAGTCCCGGGCCGTCCACGAGGGTGGGGGGCGCGGCCACCCCCCTGGGGCGCGTGGGCCTGCCTCGTGGACGACTCGGGCACCTTCTTGACGTGAGACCGATGCCAAAAATTCCTATAAATATAGAAACCTCCAGAAAATAACCTAGATCGGGAGTTCCATCGCCAGAACCCTCTGTAGCCACTGAAAACCAATCTAGGCCCTCTCCGGCACCCTGCCGGAGGGGGCCATCATCACCGGAGGG
The DNA here is from genome assembly GCF_056163025.1 of Triticum urartu. NCBI lineage: Eukaryota > Viridiplantae > Streptophyta > Magnoliopsida > Poales > Poaceae > Triticum > Triticum urartu. The sequence continues at coordinate 246,438,830 of NC_141876.1, read as the reverse complement.
CATGGAGGAGGATCCCGGAGGGGCCATTATCATCATGAAGGCCAAGGACCAGAGGGTGAACCTCTCCCCATCCAGGGGGAGGCCATGGAGGAGGAAGCACAAGGGGGAGAACCTCTCCTCCTCTCTCTCGGTGGTACCGGAGTGCCATCGGGAGGGGAATCATCGCCGCTGAGGGAGTCCTGGATTAGGGGGTGTCCGGATAGCCGGACTATACCTTCGACCGGACTCCTGGACTATGAAGATATAAGATTGAAGACTTCGTCCCGTGTCCGGAAGGGACTTTCCTTGGCGTGGAGGGCAAGCTTGGCGATATGGATATGTAGATCTCCTACCATTGTAACCGACTCTGTGTAACCCTAGCCCTCTCCGTGTCTATATAAACCGGAGGGTTTTAGTCCGTAGGACGAACAACAATCATACCATAGGCTAGCTTCTAGGGTTTAGCCTCCTTGATCTCGTGGTAGATCTACTCTTGTACTACCTATATCATCAATATCAATCAAGCAGGACGTAGGGTTTTACCTCCATCAAGAGGGCCCGAACCTAGGTAAAACATTGTGTCCCCTGCCTCCTGTCACCATCCGCCTAGACGCACAGTTCGGGACCCCCTACCCGAGATCCGCTGGTTTTGACACCGACATTGGTGCTTTCATTGAGAGTTCCTTTGTGCCGTCGCCATCAGGAAGGATGCCTCATCCCGTCTTTAAAGACGGCACCGTTGCTAAGGGAGCTTTGGCTGTCGGCCAAACTCTCAGGCTAGGTGGTTTCCTTATGACTGCCCGTTCGGCTGCTACGCCGACGATGACCTCTTGGGTCATCGAAAGCAATCTTCACGTCAGCTCGGAATTCACCGAGCAGCTAGATCCAATGGAGCTCTCTTCCCTAAACGAGCTCTTGGATCGCTTCGCCGCCCTGGGAGTCGCTACAGATTACGACCAGATTGGGCCTAAACCCGATCTGAGAGAGATTAACTCTCCCCAGGTCACCCATCACGTTGCCGTGGTAGAGGGACAGTGCGGCGACCCTTCATCTATCTTAAGGACTAGCTATGTCCGGATTCCCGATCCCTCCAAGCCGGATACCCGCGGAGGGGAATACATCACTCAAGACCTGAACTTAAAGTGAGGCGACGGGCTAGATTCATTGGACAGCATCCAAGAATCCAAACTTCCGAGTTCGGAAACTCCTTGGCCCCTGGGTCTCAGATTGGGTGAGGTTTCAGATTTGATTCCACCCACCCACCCGTACATAAGCGATCTATCCAAAATTAGGCAAGAGCCCGAAGAAACAGTACATCATTACTGGGCCAGATTCCTCCTGGTTACGAACAGGATAAAGGACTGCCGCGAGGAAGACGCAATTTCATTCTTCTGCAATAATTGCACGGACAAGGGAATCCTCAACGCCATAAGTCACCGTGATATTACACGCTTCGCTGACTTGGCGTCCATAGTACGAAAGTACTGTGCAATGGAAAGCACCTGGAAAACCGAAATAAAATTTCAGGACAATCCAGCCCTGAATACAAACCCAGTCCGAAATAAAAGGGTGCATCATCGCCAGACACCCGGGTTCAATACCAAAAAGCAAAAGCCCTCTACAGGGCACGGAACCTTACTGGAAGGATGTCTTAATGGACCCTGTAAAATTCACAGTGCAGAGGGCGCCACACCAACTCACAGCCTTAGAGCATGTTGGATCCTCCGGCAGGTGGCAAAAATTGGCGAAGATCTTCTAATTCCAGAAGCCACAGAAAGCCACCCCAGAGACACCAGTACGGTATTAACAGTCTTTGAGACTTTCGCATCAAATAATATGCGAAAAAGAACACTCCGCAACCTTGCCGAAGTCTACCAAGTAGCAACAATAAACCCATGGAGTGACACGGCTATTACTTTTAACGCCAGTGATGAACCTAAATTCTGAACAGCCCGAGCACCAGTCGCATTGGTCCTTAGTCCAATAGTGGACGGCTTTCGTCTTACCAAGGTACTCATGGATGGCGGCAGCGGATTGAACCTCATTTATGAGGAAACCCTTCAAAAAATGGAAATAGACTGGAACCGCATTGAGCGAAGCAGCACAACCTTTAGAGGAATAATCCCCAGTCGGGAAGCGCGCTGTACAGGAAAAATTACACTAGATGTGGTGTTCGGCACGCCGGATAATTACAGGTCCGAAGAGGTCACGTTCCAAGTGGCCCCATCCAGTAGCGGATATCACGCTCTGCTAGGGCGAGAAGCATTTACAATCTTCCAAGCAATACCCCATTACGGGTACATGAAGCTTAAGATGCCTGGGCCTAACGGAATCATCACTCTCGCTAGTGATCTGGACATAGCACTCCGCGCCGAAAACAAGACAGCCGCACTGGCCCTCGAGGCGCTATCCGAAGCCCTAGTGGCTGAGGAACTGACTGCGCTACGCTCCATGGTGAATAGGGACGATGTGATACTCGAGAAAAGATCCAAGTCCACCTCCTTTAAACCGGCGAATGAAATAATCAAATTCCAGGTCCATCCAACGGACCCCAATAAAACAGCTTCCATCGAGGCACAGTTAAACCCCGATGTAGACGCCGCACTGCGAGAGTTCCTACGAGAGAACTGGGACATTTTTGCCCGGCACCCTTCAGACATGCCAGGAATCCCACGCAGGCTGGCTGAACACAGCTTTAATATCCTAAAAGGATTCAAGCCAGTCAAACAGGATCTTCGGCGTTTTTCCGAACCTAAGAGACAGGCCATGGGAGAGGAACTAGCCAAGCTATTGGAGGCCGGATTCATCAAAGATATAAAACACCCGGACTGCCTAGCAAACCTGGTGATGGTACCAAAGAAGGACAAATCCTGGCGCCTGTGCGTTGATTTTAAAGACCTTAACAAGGCTTGCCCAAAGGATCCCTTCCCTCTCCCCCGCATCGATCAAATTATCGACGCTACGGCAGGACACGATTCGTTGTGTTTCCTCGACGCATACTCCCGCTACCATCAAATAAAGATAGCAGAGTCAGACCAAGCCGCAACGGCATTCATCACACCATTCGGCCCATTCTGCTTCAACACAATGCCTTTCGTGCTCAAAAACGTTGACGCAACATATCAGCGCATGAGTCAGACATGTCTGGCAAACCAGATCGGCAAAACAGTGGAGGCATACGTAGATGATGTGGTCGTTAAAACAAGACATGTCGAATCTCTAGTAGACGACTTGAGGCTAACATTCGATAACCTTTGAACATACGACATCAAGCTCAACCCGGAAAAATGCGTTTTCAGCGTTCCAGCCGGAAAGCTCTTGGGCTTCATTGTATCTGGTAGAGGAATTGAAGCAAATCCAGCCAAGATCCGAGCTCTATCACAATTGGATATCCCGAAGGACCTCAAACAAATACAAAAATTAACTGGATGCGTGGCAGCTCTAAGCCGCTTTATCTCCTGCTTGGGAGAAAAGGCCCTACCCCTTTACCGCCTCCTTCGGCGCACCGAACACTTCGAGTGGACGGATGCAGCCATGGCCGGACTCGATGAAATAAAAGCCATCTTGGCAACAAACCTAGTCCTGGCCGCGCCAAACATTGGCGAACCAATGCTATTATACATTGCAGCAACCCATCAGGTCGTAAGCGCAGTGCTCGTCGTTGAACGAGAAACGGACGGACACAAATTCCCCCTTCAAAAGCCGGTCTACTATGTGTCCACTGTCCTTACTCCGTGCAAGTCACGGTACCCGCATTATCAAAAGATTGCGTACGCGGTATTTATGGCATCCCGGAAGCTGCGACACTACTTTCAAGAGTGTTCAATAACAGTAGCCTCGGAAGTGCCACTTAACGATATTATAAACAACCATGACGTGACGGGCCGGATTGCAAAATGGGCCATTGAGCTCCTCCCGTTCGACATAACTTACAAGCCACAGCGAGCTATCAAGTCACAAGTTTTGGCTGACTTCGTCGCAGAATGGACGGAGGCCGAACTCCCTAAAGAGTACAGCACATATTCCAACTAGGTCATGCACTTCGACGGCTCCAAAATGTTGGCCGGTCTAGGGGCTGGAGTCGTTTTGACGTCCCCCATAGGAGACACAGTTCAATACGTACTCCAGATAATGTACACAAACTCCAACAATGCAGCCGAATATGAGGCCCTTTTACATGGTCTCCGGATGGCAGTATCCATGGGCATTCAACGCCTAGAGGTGCGCGGGGACTCGAACCTTGCAATATCCCAAATAAATGGAGACTTTGATGCCAAGGATCCAAAAATGGCAGCTTATCGCAACGCCGTCCTAAAAATGTCAGCTCGGTTCGAAGGGCTCGAATTTCACCATATAGCCCGGGAAAATAATCAGGCGGCAGATGTCCTGGCACGCATCGGCGCAAAACGCGACGTAGTCCACCCAACATCTTCTTGGAAAGGTTGTTCAAGCCATCCGTAATATGGGAAGGGGAACCCGGCAATAACAGCCCAGACCCAACCGCACTGCCCGAGACCGAACACTCTGACATAATTGGAGGCTCTGCCAATAAAATAACACCTTCAGCCCACATAATAATGGCTATCATCGCCCCATGGACAAAACCATTCCTCGCCTACCTTACTAGGCAGGAACTCCCCGAGGACCAAAATGAGGCACGCTGCATAGTGCGGCGATCTAAAGCCAATAAAGTCCATGAGGGAGAGCTTTATAAGAAAAGCACTACCGGAGTCCTTCAAAGGTGCATCTCCGAAGAGGAAGGGCGGAACCTCCTGGTTGAAATTCATGCTGGACTCGGCAGTCATCACGCTGCAGCTCAGTCCCTTGTAAGCAAGGCCTTCCGTACAAGCTTTGATTGGCCGACGGCCCGGGCAGACGCCCAGGACTTAGTCCAACGATGCGTCGGTTGCCAGGTCTTTGCAAACCAAAGCCATATGCCACCCACCACCCTCCAAACTATCCCCATCACTTGGCCCTTCGCGGTTTGGGGGCTTGACATGGCTGGACCCCTTATAGGAAGAACCCACAAGAAAAAATACTTACTGGTCATGGTGGATAAGTTCACCAAATGGATAGAAGCCAAGCCTGTTAAGACGGCCGAATCCGGACCGGTGATAGACTTTATATCCGGGGTTGTACACCATTACGGCGTCCCCCACAGCATCATCACTGATAACAACATGAACTTTACGTCCGACGAGGTAAAACTCTGGTGCAAAAACATGGGCATCAAGCTCGATTATGCTCCCGTCTATCACCCACAAACTAACGGCCAGGTCGAACGTGCAAATGGTCTTATCATGAGCGGCATCAAACCCAGATTAGTGCGGTCCCTTAAGGAATCTAATATGCACTGGGTAGAGGAGCTCGACTCCGTACTCTGGGGGCTGCGGACCACGCCGAATCGCACCACCGGATACACACCATTCTTCATGGTGTACGGCGCAGAGGCAGTTTTGCCCTGCGACATAATTCATGACTCACCTCGAGTGCGCATGTACGAAGAAATAGAAGCCGAGCTCAATCGGCAGGACAGTTTGGACGCCTTGGAGGAAGAGCGTGACGTCGCAAAAGCCCGTTCCGCATTCTATCAACAGCAGGCTCGAAGACACCAAAGCAGAGAAGTACTGGCCAAAAATTACAATGTTGGCGAATTAGTTCTACGCCTGCCGGACAAGAAAAATGACAAACTTAAGCCCAAGTGGGAAGGTCCCTTCATAATTGACCAAGTCCTGACTGGTGTAGCATACCGTCTGCGAGATGCATCGGATAACCGATTCGAGCCGAACCCATGGAACGCAGCCCGTCTCCGAAGATTCTATGCCTATCACCGGACTCTGTGTTCGTATCCTTCCTCTGTCCATTTTTTATATACTTTCTGTCTTACATTTCTCTCCTTCTCCCCCCTCTCTCTTATAGCCTTTAAAGGCTCATAAAGTGACGCGCTATCCGCGCTCCTTAAACCTGGGGGCTTCTTTAAACAGAAGCTTATTTATACGGGCTTCATGCCCAACACATGTGTCACACTTCCGCATGTACCTTTTATTCACCATTATATGCATCGATAAAACTTAAGTTTTGGCCAAGCTGGGTTGCCTGGCTCCTGTGCTTACCCCTACGTTCCCGATTGTTCGGCTAGGTGGTAAAGGGAGCACCTCTGCGATTGTTACTGCCGGGTCAGCCGGATGTGTACCTCAGACTGGGTGAAGCCAAAAGCTAGCGTTCTTAAGGGAATATTCGGTTGGTGAACTAAAGATGATCTTTTTTTCACTTATTTATCTATACGCCCCCAGATGTTTTTCCCGCATCTCTTTTCGCAGAATGGACATGCACTTTAGGGCATGCCTCCCGGGGAAAGGAACCCCTAACGGAACTATTCTCCCTGGAAGATGTTTCTTACTAACCATGTAATATAACATAACTAGTTGGGCACTTGTCTGTTCAAGCACTAATGACCCCTATGCCTGGTCTCCATGCATACCCCAGTTCTTATATAACCGCGAGGGTATTCGGACACACTCCGGACCATCAGGTCCCGAGGTTGAAGCGAAAAGGTCGGCCATGACAAACGATCTACAATCCGGCTAGAAGGAATTACACATGTCAATTTAAAATTACATAGTCAATCTGGCTGATTGTATTCCTCTTCAATACCATCTAACAGGCTGCCTAGCTTATAGTCCTGTTGGGAATACTTTGCGGCCAATTCTACTTGGCCGTATACTAAGCTCACAGGGATCTCCTTCCCATCGGGCCCCACGGGTCCGACCTCGGCCATGGGGTTTGGGTCAGCCTTCGTGTACCGCGTCTTCACCATGGCCCAGGCCTCCCTGGCGCCTTGACGGCAGGCCGACATCTTCCACAATCGGAAGCGCCGCCGCGCTCCCTTCAGCTTCTCTACAAGCTCTCCAAGGCCTTCGGGCATGGAGACGGATGGCCACAAGGCCTGGGCGACACCTTGCATCACCTGCCGAACTTGCTCGTGCAGTTGTGAGAGCTCGGGAAGAAGGTCACTCATAGAACCAGGCATTTCCTCTACAGGACGACCTGTTAGCATACCTACAGACATTACTCTGTTAGTCGACTTCCTCACCGAACTCTTTTTTCAAAGTTCGTTTAAGCACTTACTAAATATGCCACGTCGAGCCGCTGATTCTCCTTAACGGAGTCCAACAGCTGGGCACGGACATCCTTCAGTTCAACGCGCAGCTTGGTGTTGGCATCTTGGAGATCGTTCTTCTCCCGCCTCACCTTTGTCAGCACACTCTCACCAGCCTTCAGCCGGCGTAGGAGTTGTTGCTTTTCCGGATTTAATCCGGCGCCATCTGCAACTTCATTTGTCAGATTTTCACCCATGCCGCACTTCGCAAAATACTTATCTTTCGAAGCGAATATTACCAGAGGGGGTCTCCTTGGGCTCCCCTGCCGCGGCTAGTGCAGCCTCAAGTTGGGCTTTGCACTCTTCCAGCTCCTGGGACAGTAGGGTATTCTTTTCTATAAGAACCTGCATAACAAATGATCCTTAAATCAGTTATTCTAACTGTTTCAAGTCTCGGGGGCTACTGGTATATATATAATTACCAAAATTTTCTTACCCGTATGTCTTCTACATACTGCTCCGTGGCTCTGGCTAGACCATTTTGAGCGACACGGAGGTATGCATCTCCCGAATTGAAGGCATCCAATGCCTCTTGGGACAAACAAGCATCACGAAGAACTGTCCGGCGACGCCTGTGGTTCATGGCACTCTCCACCTCGGAATTGGTGGCAGACAGCCTGTCCGCATCCTCTGTCGGAGGAGCGTCCGATGCGCGCCTTGTGTTCGCCTCCGCTTCCGGACCATGCTTTGGAGCCTGGCTGGTGGAGGCGCGATTGGCAACCCCTCCGGATATAGTCCGGCGAGGTCTCTTCGTCCTGAAGAGAGCACGAGCGTTAATATGCCTTGAAGGAATAGCACCTGGGAATAACATGGCGCGTTATACCTTTGCGCCGGCGTCTCAGTCCGGACTGCACTTCTTTTCAGCCCGCGGGGCCTTGCTGCCCCTCGTTGGCTAGTCGCCACAGGCTCGGCCTCCCGTCTCAAGGACCTCCCCTGCAAAACACGGTTGTCATACGACAATCGAAAACACGCGAGGATAGATCCCTTTTCAAAGTGCTGGGACTTTGGTCTTAGTTACCTGTGAGGCTGGGAGTAGCCCTGGGTAATCGGCCGTAATGGCCACCAAGGCGTTGTCCCTGCTCAATTGATGAAACACCCCATCAATCAGCTCCACAGATAAGTCCGGATCCTCTTGAGAGGCCGGGTCGAGGGACCGTCCCGGATCCTTAGGTTGTGGAGGAGGGCTGTTTATTTCTTTAACAGCCTGGCGCAGTTCCTGCGTTGAAGTCATTAGACTGAATATTCAACGATGGGAATATAAAACGGATGGGCAAGTAAAAGTGTCCACTTACCCAACTTGGGGGATTGTACATAGAAAATCCACCCTGTGGGTTGACGCGGAGAAATTCCTCCTCTTCTCCCTTGTACAAAGCGGACAAGATCTTTATTAGAGCGGCAGCCGAATCCGGCCCCTTACGGCCGTGGCGGGTGGCGTCGTCCTCCCCGTTGAAGTCCCACATGGGGTGGCCTCTATACTGGAGCGGCTGCACCCCTCGCATGATGCATACAGCCATGACCCTGATCATGGTCAGTCCGGAATGAGCTAACAATCTTATCCGGCCCATCAGGTAAAGAACGTCCTTGTCGCTTTCCCTCTGAGGGCTCCATGGACACCAGCTTAGGCGCTTCTTTAGGGGAGCACTGTCGAACTCAGCGAGGCCTATTCGGACAGGATCCGGCAGCGGGACGTCCTCTATATAAAACCATTCCGAAGGCCAGTCCTCGGACGCTTTCTTTGGAGTTCCGGATAGATATCCGGTCCCAGCGATGCGCCACACTTCGGCTCCGCCCACTTGATATATTGATCCCTTCTGAGAACGGGGCATAAGGCAATATAGCCTTTTCCACAGCGCGAAATGAGCCTCGCAGCCCAAAAACAGCTCGCAAAGGGCTACGAAGCCCGCGATATGCAATATGGAGGCAGGCGTAAGGTTGTGCAGCTGGAGGCCATAGAACTCCAGGAGCCCCCGGAGAAACGGATGAATTGGAAATCCGAGCCCTCTTACTAAGTAAGGGACAAGGCATACCCGCTCTCCTTTGGAGGGATTGGGGGCGCTCTCCGCTTGCTCTCCGCCATTATAGGTGGCAAGTCCAGCTCGAACCGGGACCATATAGGCCGGGGGGAGAAATCCCTTGGTCTGGAGCGTCGCTAGCTTGCTGTGCGGGATGGAGCATCTCTCCCAATCTCCAGGCTGAGGGCTGGAAGGGCGAGAGGAGGAGCTGCGGCAGCCGGCCATGATAGAATGGACCTGTGTCGGATATGCTCTGATGAATACTCGCGGAGGGGAGAAGGTGTGGTTTGGATCTAAATCCTCGTCCCCTTAAATAGGCGGCTCATTCACGCGGCTAGGGGTGTAAATATAAAAACACCCTGACTTTTCGTATTTGTTTGACATGTGGAAGACAGCTATTATTGGGCGTAGAAGCCAAGGAGCGCTACATTTACAAGAAACGGGACATTATTCGATAGGTACACGGAAATTGGAGGAGAACCCGCCTTGCAATGCCGAAGACAATCTGCGCGCCGGACTCGTCGTCATTGAAGCCTGGTTCGGGGGCTACTGAGGGAGTCTTGGATTAGGGGGTGTCCGGATAGCCGGACTATACCTTCGGCCGGACTCCTGGACTATGAAGATATAAGATTGAAGACTTCGTCCCGTGTCCGGAAGGGACTTTCCTTGGCATGGAGGGCAAGCTTGGTGATACGGATATGTAGATCTCCTACCATTGTAACCGACTCTGTGTAACCCTATCCCTCTCTGGTGTCTATATAAACCGAAGGGTTTTAGTCCGTAGGACGAACAACAATCATACCATAGGCTAGCTTCTAGGGTTTAGCCTCCTTGATCTCATGGTAGATCTACTCTTGTACTACCCATATCATCAATATCAATCAAACAGGACATAGGGTTTTACCTCCATCAAGAGGGCCCGAACCTGGGTAAAACATTGTGTCCCCTGCCTCCTGTTACCATCCTCCTAGACGCACAGTTCAGGACCCCCTACCCGAGATCCGCCGGTTTTGACACCGACAGCCGCGGTGATCGTCTTCATCAACATCACCATCATCATCACCATCCTCATCACCATCCTCATCTCTTTTACGCGGTCCACTCTCCCGCACCCCGCTGTAATCCCTACTTGAACATGGTGCTTTATGCCACATATTATGATCCAATGATGTGTTGCCATCCTATGATGTTTTGAGTAGATATCCTTTGTCTTTGGGTTGATTGATAATCTAGATTGGTACGAGTTGTATGTTTTATTTTGGTGCTGTCCTATGGTGCCCTCCGTGTCGCGCAAGCGTGAGGGATTCCCACTGTAGGGTGTTGCAATACGTTCATGATTCGCTTATAGTGGGTTGGTGAGTGACTGAAACACAAACCCGAGTAAGGGGGTTGTTGCGTATGGGAATAAAGAGGACTTGATGCTTTAATGCTGTGGTTGGGTTTTACCTTAATGATCTTTAGTAGTTGCGGATGCTTTCTAGAGTTCCAATCATAAGTGCATATGATCCAAGTAGATAAAGTATGTTAGTTTATGCCTCTCCCTCATATGAAATTGCAATGACCACTACCGGCCGTGTTAATAATTGCCTAGGACAATTCCGCACATCGATCCACCATTATTCCACACTCGCTATTTATAATATTTAGTAATATATTCTAACTTTATGATAACAGCACCTACTTTTATATTTTAGCTCTCCGATATCATATAAAGTTATCCACTTCATACCCACAACGTAGTTTTATTTCTGATCTCTAGTTGGAAGCAAATGTTTGGTGTACGTAGAGTCGTATCAGTGGCAGATAGGGCTTGAGAGAATATTGATCTTACCTTTATATCCTTGAGGATTAGACACTCCATACTTATCACTTCCACCTTTGGAAATTGCTACCATGATTCCCTGCACTTGGGGATTATCTTGCCGGGGAGCAATAGCGTGTGGTTGATATTCTCGTGTATGCTTGTTTGCTTTCTTCACTAAGTAGATTTTGTATTTCCTTTTTGTTTCTGTTTAGTTGTGGGTGAAACATACATTTTTTAAAAGAATTAAAATACCAAAAAAATAATTTACTTGCATCTCATGCCTAAAAAGTTTTTCAAAAAGAGAAGTGATTGGAAAGTTATGCATTGAAGAAGTGAGGGTCGACCTTGAGCACTTGTGTTCATGCTCACGGAAACAATGTAGAATTTTTCATGGAAGTTTCTCTGTAAATAACTATACCCTTATATATATGCATTGTATTATAAAAATAATGTGCCAAGCTTTGGTTTTAGGATGATTAGATTGCTTGTTTACTATGTGCAGAACAAAAACAGAAACTTTGGCTGTAGCGCGTGATTTTACATTTTTTAATGAAACGTCAAATGGGTCTGAAACTTTTTGCACATTACTTATGTATAATTTTTTCAAATTTTCAAATTTATTTCATAATTTTTGGAGTTACAGAAGTTTACTAAACCTCCAGATTACTTCAGACTGTCCTGTTTTAGACAAATTCTGTTTTTCGTGTGTTGTTTGCTTATTTTGATGCATCTATGGCTAGTATCGGAGGGTATAACCATAGATAAGTTGGAATGCAGTATATATAGTTCTAATATGAAATTGGAATGAGTTTGAAACAGTACCTAAAGGTAGTGATTTGCTTTATTATACTAACGGATCTTACAAAGTTTTTGTTAAAGTTTTATGTGGATTAAGTGTTCGAAGATCGATGAGCTATCAATATGAGAAGAATAAAGATAGGCAAGAGTTCAATCTTGGGGATGCCCAAGGCACCCCAAGTAAATATTTCATAGGATACTCAAGCATCTAAGCTTGGGGATGCCCCGGTTGGCATCCCATCTTTCTTCTTCAACAAATATCGGTATATCTCGGTTTTTGTTTTGTTCACATGATTTGTGTCATTTGTGTTTTTCTTTTTATTTAAGAACCATGATAGTATGAGATGTACCTTCATCAATTTATATAATACTTCGTGTGCTTCACTTATATCTTTTAAGTATGATCTTATAGAATTGCTCTTTGAGCTTCACTTAAATCTTTTGAGTATGGTTTTATAGTATGCTTCGTGTGCTTCACTTATGCACTTTGAGCTTGGATATTTGTTAGTCTATATTAATTGTAGAATCCTCCATGAACTTCACTTATATCGTTTGGACTATGAATAATACTATCATCTAAAGTTGGTTTGGAAGAGTGTCAACTTTAGGAATTAGTGATCCCGCTATTCCGAATGAGAAGAATTTTGCTTATGTGGAGAGTAGAAAAATTTCTATGCTTGTAGACCATGAAAAGAATGCTTTATGTGATGTTTATGTTGTTGAATTCATTCATGATGCTATTGAAAATTATTATGAGGGAGGAATATATGCTTGTAGGAGTTGCAATAATATCAAGTTTCCTCTCTATGTGCTTAAAGTTTTGAAGTTATACTTGTTTTGCCTTCCTATGCTAGTAGATTCTTGTTCCTATAAATCATGTGCTCATAAAATCCCTAGGCATAGGAAGTGGGTTAGATTTAAATATGCTAGTCATATTCTTCATGATGCTCTCTTTATGTTTCAATTCTTATCTTTTATGTGAGCGTCATTGAAATCTTCATGCCTAGCTAAAAGGCATTGAAGAAAAGCGCTTGTTGGGAGACAACCCAATATTTAACCTTATTTTGTGTGTTCCCATGATTAAGATACTGTATTAGTCATGCATTATCGTTTTTTTTTCAATAAAGTGCCAACTAAGACCTTTGGGAAGACTTGGGCGAAAGTTAATGTGATCTTGCTGTAAAAAACAGAAACTTTGCGCTCATGAGATTAGCTGCCATTTTTTACAGAAGAGTGATTTGGTGGTGATTCTTTTTGCAGAAGATTAATAGACAAATTTAGCACGTTCACCAATTTATTTAATAATTTTTTGAGTAGCAGAAGTATGGTTAGTGTTCATATCATTACAGACTGTTCTGTTTGTGACAGATTCTGTTTTCATTGCATAGTTTGCTTGTTTTCTAGTTTCTATGACTTATATTTCTCAATATAAATTTTAGAAATGATATGGTACAGTAGGCATTGTGTGAGAAAAATTATGAGCCTTGTCCTTGACAGTACCAAAGTGAATGGTTTACTCTTTATCATACTAACATATCTCACGAAGTTCCATTAAGTTTTGTGTGATTGAAGTTTTCAAGCTTTGGGTGAGATTTCGATATGAGGAGAATAAGGAGTGGAAAGACCCTAAGCTTGGGGATGCCCAAGGCACCCCAAGATAATATTCAAGGAATACTCAAGCGCCTAAGCTTGGGGATGCCCCGGAAGGCATCCCCTCTTTCGTCTTCAAAAAACTATCGGTATACCTTACTCGGAGCTATATTTTTATTTGTCACGTGATATGTGTTTTGCTTGGAGCGTATTTTCAATTTTACTTGCTGTTTGAATAAAATCACTGGATCTGAAATCTTGAATGAAAAAAGGGGGAATCCTCCCATGGCTAGTTAATTATTTGACCACTTAGTGTCCTTCACTTATATCTTTTTGGAGTAGTTTGTCATTTACTCACGTGCTTCACATATATCCTATGAGTAAATGGTTGAATAATTGAATATCATAAATCTGAATTTATATATGTTTCATATGCTTATACCATGGGGAGTAATGACTTCACATAGAATAAGTATAGGTAGTAAACTTATTGAAAGTTAGCAAACGTAGAATTGGTCACTTGAACAATTCATGGAAGAATATTGAAGGAAGAGAGATTTCACATATAAATGTACTATCTTGGACATCTTTTGTAATTGTGAGCACTCATTAAAATATGACATGCTAAAAGGTTGATGTCGGACAAGGAAGACAATGTAATGGGTTATGTTTTCTTATATCCAAAATAAAGTATATTGTCTTGGATCATCCAACATGTTGAGCTTGCTTTTCCCCCTCATGCTAGCCAAACTCTTTGCACCAAGTAGAGATACTACTTGTGCTTCCAAACATTCCTTAAACTAGTTTTGCCATGAGAATCCACCATACCTACCTATGGATTGAGTAAGATCCTTCAAGTAAGTTGTCATCGGTGCATGCAATAAAATTGCCCTCTAAATATGTATGATCTGTTAATGTGGAGAAAATAAGCTTTATACGATCTTGTGATGTGGAAGAAATAAAAGCGATGGACTGCATAATAAAGGTCCATATCATAAGTGGCAATACAAAGTGACGTTCTTTTGCATTAAGATTTTGAGCATCCAACCATAAAAGCGCATGACAACCTCTGCTTCCCTCCGCGAAGGGCCTATCTTTTACTTTTAGCTTCTACCCTTATGCAAGAGTCATGGTGATCTTCACCTTTCCTTTTTACATTTTATCATTTGGCAAGCATTGTGTTGGAAAGATCTTGATATATATATATTCAATTGGATGTAAGTTATCATGAACTATTATTGTTGACATTACCCTTGAGGTAAAAGGTTGGGAGGCAAATCTATAAGCCCCTATCTTTCTCTGTGTCCGATTAAAACTTTGAACCCATAAATACCACGTGAGTGTTAGAAATTATGAAAGATTAAATGATAGTTGAGTATGTGGAGTTTGCTAAATCAAAGCTCTGACATAGACCCTTCCTGAAAATAAGATGAATTGCAATTGTTTGATGACTAAGAATATAGTTTGTTAGTTTCAAGAAAGTTTATGATCTATACTTTAACATGTGAATAGCTTGTTACTTGATCATGAAATGTTTTATGAAGATGAGCTACTGTTATGATACATAATGATGCTAGAAAAAGTGATTGGAACTATCATTGATGAAACTTATGCACTTGCTAGCATTCACACTTCATAAATTATTTCTTTTACCATGTACCTACTCGAGGACAAGCAGGAATTATGCTTGGGGATTCTGATACATCACCAACGTATCTATAATTTATGAAGTATTCATGCTATTATATTATCAACCTTGGATGTTTTATATGCATTTATATGCTATTTTATATGATTTTTGGGACTAACCTACTAACCTAGAGCCCAGTGCCAGTTTCTGTTTTTTCCTTGTTTTTGAGTTTTGCAGAAAAGGAATACCAAACGGAGTCCAATTGACGTGCCAATTTTTGATGATTTTTTATGGACCAAAAGAAGACCCCGGAGTAAAAGAGTTGGGCCAGAAGAGTCCCGGGCCGTCCACGAGGGTGGGGGCACGACCACCCCCCGGGGCGCGTGGGCCTGCCTCGTGGACGACTCGGGCACCTTCTTGACGTGAGACCGACGCCAAAAATTCCTATAAATACAGAAACCTCCAGAAAATAACCTAGAACGGGAGTTCCATCGCCAGAACCCTCTGTAGCCACCGAAAACCAATCTAGGCCCTCTCCGGCACCCTGCCGGAGGGGGCCATCATCACCGGAGGGCATGGAGGAGGATCCCGGAGGGGCCATTATCGTCATGAAGGCCAAGGACCAGAGGGAGAACCTCTCCCCATCCAGGGGAGTCCATGGAGGAGGAGCACAAGGGGGAGAACCTCTCCTCCTCTCTCTCGGTGGTACCGGAGTGCCATCGGGAGGGGAATCATCGCCGCGGTGATCGTCTTCATCAACATCACCATCCTCATCTCTTTTACGCGGTCCACTCTCCCGCACCCCGCTGTAATCCCTACTTGAACATGGTGCTTTATGCCACATATTATGATCCAATGATGTGTTGCCATCCTATGATGTTTTGAGTAGATATCCTTTGTCTTTGGGTTGATTGATAATCTAGATTGGTATGAGTTGTATGTTTTATTTTGATGCTGTCCTATGGTGCCCTCCGTTTCGCGCAAGCGTGAGGGATTCCCACTGTAGGGTGTTGCAATACGTTCATGATTCGCTTATAGTGGGTTGGTGAGTGACTGAAACACAAACCCGAGTAAGGGGGTTGTTGCGTATGGGAATAAAGAGGACTTGATGCTTTAATTCTATGGTTGGGTTTTACCTTAATGATCTTTAGTAGTTGCGGATGCTTTCTAGAGTTCCAATCATAAGTGCATATGATCCAAGTATATAAAGTATGTCAGCTTATGCCTCTCCCTCATATGAAATGGCAATGACCACTAACGGTCGTGTTAATAATTGCCTAGGACAATTCCGCACAGCGATCCACCATTATTCCACACTCGCTATTTATAATATTTAGTAATATATTCTAACTTTATGATAATAGCACCTACTTTTATATTTTAGCTCTCCGATATCATATAAAGTTATCCACTTCATACCCACAACGTAGTTTTATTTCTCATCTCTAGTTGGAAGCAAACGTTTGGTGTACGTAGAGTCGTATCAGTGGCAGATAGGGCTTGAGAGAATATCGATCTTACCTTTAGCTCCTTGTGGGTTCGACACTCCATACTTATGACTTCCACCTTTGGAAATTGCTCTGATGATTCCCTGCACTTGGGGATTATCAAGCTCTTTTCTGGCGCCGTTGATGGGGAGCAATAGCGTGGGGTTGATATTCTCGTGTATGCTTGTTTGCTTTCTTCACTAAGTAGATTTTATTTTTCCTTTTTGTTTCTGTTTAGGTGTGGGTGAAACATACATTTTTTTTTAAAGAATGAAAATACCAAAAAAATAATTTACTTGCGTCTCATGCCTAAAAAGTTTTTCAAAAAGAGAAGTGATTGGAAAGATATGCATTGAAGAAGTGAGGGTCGACCTTGAGCACTTGTGTTCATGCTCACAGAAACAATGTAGAATTTTTCATGGAAGTTTCTTTGTAAATAATTATCCCCTTATATATCCATTGTATTATAAAAATAATGTGCCAAGCTTTGGTTTTAGGATGATTAGATTGAGAAGGTGGGCCACCCTTAAGGCCTCAGTATCATCCACACCAGTACCTATGACTTCACTTTTAGTAAAGTTAATCTTGAGGCCCGATAAGGCTTCGAAGCAAAGAAGAATAAACTTGAGGTGAGCAAGATAGGAGTCATTTAGGTCTACCATAATAATAGTGTCATCCGTGTATTGGAGGTGGGTGTACCCTTCTAGAATGAGGTTAGAGATGACATGAGAGATGTGACCATGAGAAGCCGCTCTAGAGAGAATACGAGATCAGGCATCATCAACAAGTTAAACAGGATAGGAGATGCAGGGTCACCTTGCCGTAGGCCCCTACCATTGGCAAAGTAGTTACTAATCTAACCATTAACAGAGACCGCAATATGGCCCCCCGAGACCAACTACATTACCCTATGGATGTAGGCCCCATCAAAGCATTTGGCCAGGAGCACCTTTGGTAGAAAGGGCCAACTGACCGAGTCATACGCTTCCTCAAAATCCAACTTAAGAATCAAGGTTTAGATTTATGAATTTTAAGGTCATGCACGATCTCATGGAGGCATAGGATCCCATCGAGGATAAAACGTCCCTTAATGAACGGAGACTGAAAGGGACTAATAGTTCTATGGGCTATAGGGGTAAGGCGAGAGGCAAAGCCCTTTGTAGGAAATCTAGCAAAGTTATTAATAAGGGCAATAGGTCTAAACTGGGAAATTAGCTCAACACCTTTCACTTTAGGTATAAGCGAAATATCTTTGCATTTGTCTTCGAATTATTGGTTTGGTTTGGCCAACAAGATTGGTTCTTCTTGCAATGGGCGAGGTGCTTAGTTTCGGGTTCAATCTTGCGGTGTCCTCACCCAGTGAGAAAGAAGGGGTAGCGAGGCACGTATTGTATTATTGCCATCAAGGGTAAAAAGATAGGGTTTTCATCATATTGCTTGAGTTTATCCCTCTACATCATGTCATCTTACTTAAGGCATTACTCCGTTCTTATGAACTTACTAGATGCATGCTGGATAGCGGTCAACGTGTGGAGTAATAGTAGTAGATGCAGAATTGTTTCGGTCTACTTGACATGGACGTGATGCCTATATTCATAATCATTGCCTTAAATATCGTCTTAACTTTGTGCTTTTCTATCAATTGCTTGACAGTAATTTGTCCACCCACCATATGCTTTCTTTCAAGATAGAAGCCTCTAGTGAAACCTATGGCCCACGGGTCTATTTTCCTTCATATATTTTCAGATCTACAAACCAAAACCCCAAAAATACCTTGCTATAATTTATTTGTTTTTACTTTGTTTTACGTTTTGGTAATCTTTTGTATCTATCTCTATCAGATCTCATCCTTGCAAGTGGCTGTGGAGGGATTGACAACCCCTTTATTGTGTTAGGTGCAAGTGTTAGATTGTTTGTGCAGGTGCATAGATTGGAGACTTGCATGTACCTCCTACTGGATTGATACCTTGGTTCTCAAACTGAGGGAAATACTTATATCTACTTTGCTGCATCACTCTTTCCTCTTCAAGGGAAAAACCAACGCAAGCTCAAGAAGTAGCAGGAAGAATTTCTGGTGCCGTTGCCGGGGAGGTTCTCCATCAAGCCTACCAAGTACCCACCATAAACTCTCATCTCTTGCATTACATTATTTTCCATTTACCTCTCGTTTTCCTCTCCTCCACTTCTAAAACATCTTCAGAAAAACACAAAAAGATTTGCTTGTTTATTCACTTTTCTTAAGTTCGTCTTTTCATTTGCTTGTTCGCTAGATCGGTTTGTTGCCACCATGTCTGAATCTGGGGAGTTTATCATTGAAAAAGATAGCAATACTCTTGAGGAAGGTTTTAACGATTTTGCCAATAATGACCCTCATGAAGAACCCACTATTATCCATACAAAAAAACTCCATGTGGGTAGTGGTAATATTATTGGAAAAGGGGTGATTCAAGATTTCTTTACTTGTGCCGGTACACTACCTACGCTAGGAGGATCTATTCTTAATAAAACTAATAGCCTTGCAGATGCAATAACTTTGCTTATAATTGAACCTGAAAGACAATTTGTTCATATGCATCCATGCATACAAAGGATTTTTCTGGAATTCTCCAATATACAACATTCTTCTGTTAAGCGTGCTGCCACTGTATTTCTAGCTCATGAGTTTAGATTCATTATGAAAGAAGCTAGTGAAATTTTTGCGCATTATAAAATAAATGGTGGTTGTACCCCCATAGAGGAGATCCTTTTTAACCAAGAGGAAATAATGAGATTGCAATCTCCTAACTATGCTGCCTATAATGAAAATTTGTGAAAAAAGTTCCCTACCGAAGTTTTGGTTGATAAGATTTCTGAATTCAATGATAATTTTTCTATACAAAACAACAGATTAGGGTTCGTGTTAAGATATAGGCTTATGACGTTCCACGAAACACTTATAATGATGAGTTGATTATAAAATACAAGGGGCCGAAGGAGGAACCTATTCCTCCCAAACATGATCTTAGGGATCCTTATCCTGTTAAATTTAGCCCTTTTGATTATTTTTGCTTACCACAAAGGAAACTTGCCGCTGAAAGAAGGGAGTATGAGATGAGCATGGATGATCTCCCTTATTATTATGACAACATCTAGATCTATGTTTTATGCCTAGCTAGGGGCGTTAAACAATAGCGCTTGTTGGGAGGCAACCCAATTTTATTTTTAAGTTTTAAGTTTTTGTTTATATTCTTGAATAAATACACATTGTTATCTCTATATTAATTGTGTTTTGGTGTTTAGTTAGTGTTTTGAGCCAAGTAAGACCTTTGGGATAGTTTGGTATATCGTTGATTTGATCTTGCTGAAAACAAAAACTTTTGCGCCCAGAAACATAATTGATCTGAGCTTTTGGAACGTTATAAATTCTTGATTTTTTTTAAAAAAGATTGATATATGAATTGCCTCTGTTTTCCTAATTTTTTTAGAAGTTTTGGAGTTACAGAAGTATACGAAGTTTGCAGATTACAACAGACTGTTTTGTTTTTGACAGATTCTGTTTTCTATGTGTTGTTTGCTTATTTTGATGAATCTATGGTTAGTATCCGGGGGTATGAACCTTGGAAAAGTTGGAATACAGTATATATTACACCAATATAAATAAAGAATTAGGTCACAACAGTACCAACAAGTGGTGATTTATTTTCTTATATTAACGGATCTCATGAGTTTTCTGTTGAGTTTTGTGTTTTGAAGTTTTCATGTTTTGGGTAGAGATTTGATGGACTATGGAATAAGGAGTGGAAAGAGCCTAAGCTTGGGGATGCCCAAGGCACCCCATGGTAATATTCAAGGAAAACCAAGCATCTAATATTGGGGATGCCCAAGGCACCCCAAGGTAATATTCATGGACAACCAAGCATCTAAGCTAGGGGATGCCCCGGATGGCATCCCCTCTTTCGTCTTCAATCCATCGGTAAATTTACTTGAGGCTATATTTTTATTCACCACATGATATGTGTTTTGCTTGGAGTGTCTTGTATGATATGAGTCTTTGCTTTTTAGTTGCCACAATCATCCTTGCTATACACACCTTTTGACAGGGACACACATGAATCATGATTTTATTAGAATAGTCTATGTGCTTCACTTATATCTTTTGATCTAGGCATTTTGCTCTAGTGCTTCACTTATATTTTGTGAGCACGGTGGTAGATTTATTTTATAGAAATTGTTGAACTCTCATGCTTCACTTATATTATTTCGAGAGTCTCTAAATAGCATGGTAATTTTCTTGGGTTATGAATTTAGTCCTAATATGATGGGCATCCAAGAGGGATATAATAAAAACTTTCATATAAGAGCATTGAATACTAAGAGAAATTTGATTCCTTGCATTTGTTTTGAGATATAAAGATGGTGATATTAGATTTATGCTAGTGAGTAATTGTGGATTGGAAGAAATACTTGTGTTAAAGTTTGTGATTCCCGTAGCATGCACGTATGGTGAACCGTTATGTGATGAAGTCGGAGCATGCTTTATTTGTTGATTGTCTTCCTTATGAGTGGTGGTCGGGGATGAGCGATGGTATTTTACTACCAATCTATCCCTAGTACTTTGTTTCAATAGCTAATAAATTTTGGCAATAAGTATGTGACTCCCTTATGAATAATGTTGAGTCCATGGATTATACGCACTCTCACCCTTCCACCTTTGCTAGCCTCTCTAGTACCGCGCAAATTTCACCGGTGCATTAAACCCACCATATACCCTCCTCAAAACAGCCACCATACCTACCTATTATGGAATTTCCATAGCCATTCCGAGATATATTGCCATGTAACTTCCACTGTTCCGTTTATTATGACATGCACCATCATTGTCATATTGCTTTGCATGATCTTTAGATAGCTAGCATGATGCTTTCATGGCTTGTCCATTTTTTTGATGTCACTGCTACGCTAGATCATAGCTCATCCCAGTACACCGCCGGAGGCATTCATATAGAGTCATACTTTGTTCTAGAATCGAGTTGTAATTCTTGAGTTGTAAGTAAATAAAAGTGTGATGATCATCATTATTAGAGCATTGTCCCATGTGAGGAAAGGATGATGGAAGCTATGATTCCCTCACAGGTTGGGATGATTCCCTGGACTTCATAAAAACTAAAAGAGGCCAAAGAAGCCCAAAAATAAAGAGACCAAATAAGCCCACCAAAAAATGAGAGAAAAGAGAGAAGGGGCAATGCTACTATCCTTTTACAACACTTGTGCTTCAAAGTGGCACCATGATCTTCATGATAGAGAGTCTCCTATGTTGTCACTTCCATATACTAGTGGGATTTTTTCATTATAGAACTTGGTGTCACACCCTAGCTAGTTCAAGCATTAGAGTGTGCATCATGTTTAAATTCCTTAAATTTCAAATGGGGAAGACAGAAACCCCAGCACCCCCTGGAAACAACTAGGGTTTACTAAAATTATTTTCAATGAACCCAAAATGCCCTTCACAAAATGTTCATCATTTCTGGATTGGGCTAAAACCCCTGGCAAAAATGGTGCACTCTTTTCTAGGACATTCTGGATTCTCTGAATTAAATCATAAGTATTTGAATTTGGGCATTTAAATGCTATAAAATAATTTAAATGCTCAAATAATTCTGGAAATAAGTGTGGGCTATTGGGAATAATCTAAACAGAGCCCCTAATTATTTTCAGGATTTTTAAAGATGTCTAGGTATTTTCAATAAAGCCCAACAGTTGCAGAAAAATAGAAAAAGAAAGCAAATTAGAAAAAAAAGAGAGAGAAGCTTACCAGGCGCAGCCCACCAGCCCACTTGGCTCGGCCCAGTCGACTGGCCTTGCCAGTCGTCCTCCTCCTCCCGCCAGGAGGACGAGGAGCGCGTGGCCGGCGCCCGCGGCCACACGCCGGCCGCCTCCTGCTTCCGCCGACACCCTAGAGGCGTCTAGGAGTGCCACGCCGACCCCCACGTCCCCCTCTCTTTCTTCCCACTCTCCCCGTGGCCTCTCTCCCTCTCTGGCTCTCTCCCCATCCTCCTGCCGAGCGCAGCCGTCGCCGCCGACAAGCTTCACCGCAGCCACCGCCGTCCATTCGCTGCCCCGACATGCCAGGAAGCTCCGCCGTCGTCGACTACATCAAGTAGGCCGAGCCCCGTGTGCTCGCTCGCCCCGGAGACGCCGCACCGAGCTCGTTCTCAACTCCGGCCATCGGAGATCCCCTTCACCGCCCTGCTCGCTCCAGCCTTCCCCGAGCTCGCTGTTCGCTCCCCTGCAACTGCTGTGAGCTCCGCCATCGTTTCCCCCTCTCCCCGCGCTCGTCCGCGTCCTCTAACCCCCTCTGCCATCGAAGCCGAAGCTCGCCGCCGCCACCGCACGTCGCCGTCGTGGCCATAGCCACGTTGGGACGCCACCGAGCACGCCTTCGTCCTCCATGCACTCCCAGGAGCCTAACGCACCACTCCCCGCGCCTCGCCATGCCCCGTAGCCTCGGTTTCATCCTCGCCCGAACTCCGGCGACCGCCAAGGTCGTCGCCAGCGTCATTTCCGGCCTCCCCAAGCCCCACTTCCTCCACCAAATGATGCGGCTCGCTCCCCGCGTCACGTAGCTGCTCTCCATCGTTGTTTTGGTCGCCGGAGACGCAAACCCGAGCCCCTCTGCCGCGTCTGTCGTTGCCGGCGTCAAGCCGTCGGCGAGTTGACCCTGTTTGACCCCCATGTGGGCCTAGGTAGACCCCCTGAGTCTATGACAGGTGGGGCCGGTCTGCTAATTAGTTTAGGATTAGTCTTAACTAAATTTAATTAGTTTAGTCACTGACATGTGGGCCCAGGCCCCACTCACAGTTAATTAGAGTTTATTTAACTCTGTTAATTAGCTGAGTCACTGACAGAGAGGGCCCACCGGTCAGGTTTGACCTGGCCGACCTAGTTGACCGCTGATGTCACACCTATGTCATGCTGACGCATTAATTCAATTACTGGAATTTTTCTTTAATAGGAAATTCCAGAAAATAGTCAAAACTTCTAAAAATCATAGAAAATCAACCATAGCTCCAAATGCAAAGATTTATATATGAAAAATGATCAGAAAAATTCAATCTATCCATCTGTAATGGTTTCATGCATGACAAAACAAGTTAACCTTGCTGTTTAAGTAGAATAAGGTAATGCACTAATAAGGCCATGTTTAATGAGCTAATATTTGAATCTTTGATTCAAATGAGTTCATCCCCTTCTGTTTTAGCTTGCATTAGGCCAAGACACTTTCACCTTGCCATGTCATAGCATGCATCATATTGTTGCATATTGCCATGTGTTGATTATGTTCGGTGTGACTTTCGTGGTAGGTTCTGCCTCCGAGGATAACCCCGAGTATCCGTCTGAAGGGCAGTGCCCAACTACCTCTACAACAGGCAAGCAACCCATTGATCATTCTGATACAAACCCATGTTCTCGCTTCTGCTCTTTTTTACTGCATTAAGACGACGCGATTCAAACTGCTGTGTGCTACGGTAGTTGAACCCTTATCGTCTGCATGACCTGTCATTGCCACAGTAACTAGATGAAACCCACTAGCATGTGTAGGAGTTGATTGAGCCATGTGTGTGATTCCTACCTTGCTATGTCTGCTATGCTTAGAGTTGTGTCAGGCCTGGTTCATCTAGGTGATGGGCTAGAGTGAAATGTTTATGTCGGTAATGTGAGGGACGTGTTGAACATGTTTTGGTTAAGGTATCGATGAGAGGCCATGTTGGAGTACATGGTGGGTTGTTTCATTGAGGCCGTCCCTAAGAACTGATTTCTATATGTGTGATTTAAAGATTCAGCCACTACCATGCATTGGGATCCTTAATTGACCCTCTCGGCTTCTTAAATACCCTAGTACTCTGTCCAGGAGTTGCAAATAGTTTCTGGTGTTTGTAGGTTATGTGTTGGCGGCCGTGTGTAGCGCTGACCCTAGGGGTGGGCTATGTTGCGGTAGATACACCATGGCGGGTATGCCGGGCGCCCGTTTGGCATCTCGGGACCCTGTTCACATCGTTCGGGGCCGTATGTGGAAACCTCGGCCGGACTCCCTGCAGATGGAACCTGGATAGGCGATAAACCTGGACTAGAGACTTAAGTGTTTAGGTAGGCCGTGGCCGACACCCTCGCTGGGCTTCCGCTTGAAGGTTGCCGAGTACATGTCGTGTAAACGGCGGTAAGTGGTGGAAGCGTGTATGAAGAAGTATACCCCTGCAGGGTTAACATCATCTATTCGAATAGCCGCGTCCGCGGTAAAGGACTACTTGGTTGCCTATACAGTTCATAGACAAGTTAATGGATACTACTAAAAGACTCGAGATAAGTGTGAGTACCGAGGATGGCCCTCTCGTAGGATGACGAGAGAGGATCCTCGGTGGAGTATTGTGTTGGTGAGTAGTGGACTCGTGTGCGAAAACTATTTTACTAGTGGAGTTCCGTAGGATAGCTTAGCCAAGAGTCAAAGCTGGCTTGCTGCAATAACCCCACCACCTTCTTGAGAATGAGCATGTATAGTAGGTTCTGTCGTAAGACTTGCTGAGTACCTTTGTACTCATGTTTGCTTAATTACTGTTTTCAGACGACAACACCGCCCCCTCCGATGGGTTCTACGTAGACCTTGACGTCGACGAGTGACTAGCCACCTAGGTGGTGATCCTGGCCATGGAGGGCCCTATGTAGATAGACAGGCTTCGAGAAGCCTTCTTGCTTTCTAGTGTCTGTACTCAGACTATTTACTTTCGCTTGTGCTTGTATGATTGTATGACTTGAGTGTCGGGTCATGTGACCCCCACCTGTATGAACATGTTATGTATGGCTCTCTGGAGCCTTTAAATAAAGTACTTGAGTTGTAGAGTTTTGTTGTGATGCCATGTTGTATGTACTCATATCGGGCATATTGTGTGTATGATTGAAATGCTTGGTATGAGTGGGATCCGACAATCTAGTTGTTTATCCTTGGCAGCCTTTCTTATGGGGAAATGTAGTCTAGTGTTCCTCGAGCCATAGTAGTCCGCTACAGCCCAGTTCATCGGATTCCTGCTAGCCCAGCACTACTGCTCAGAACACTTGACTGGCCGGCATGTGTTTCACTTCGTTCCTATGTCTGTCCCTTCGGGGAAATGTCACGCGGTGACATCCGGAGTCCTGCCTAGCCTGCTACAGCCCGGGTTCCCCGGAGTCCTGTTAGCCCAGTGCTACAGCCCGGAATCACTCGCTGATGACCGACATGCTCGATGTGATTCATGTATGCCTGTCTCCATAGGTCTGTGCCGCTTTGGTTCATGACTAGCCATGTCGGCCCGGGTTCTCTGTCATATGGATGCTAGAGACACAATCATATACGTGAGCCAAAAGGCGCAAACGGTCCCAGGCCATGGTAAGGCGACACCCATGGGATACCATGCGTGAGGCCACAATGTGATATGAGGTGTTACCGGCTAGATCGATGTGACTTGGAATTGGGGTCCTGACACTTGGCTTCTATATTCCAATGATGGTCTTCCTCAAATTGCCCTAGGTCTTCATGAGCAAGCGAGTTGGATGCACACCCACTTAGTTTCTTTTTGAGCTTTCATACACTTATAGCTCTAGTGCATCCGTTGCATGGCAATCCCTACTCACTCACATTGATATCTATTGATGGGCATCTCCATAGCCCATTAATACACCTAGTTGATGTGAGACTTCCTCCTTCTTTTTGTCTTCTCCACAACCACCATATTCTATTCCACCTATAGTGCTATATCCATGGCTCACGCTCATGTATTATGTGAAAGTTGAAAAGTTTGAGAACATCAAAAGTATTAAGCAATTGCTTGGCTTGTCATCGGGGTTGTGCATGATTTAATACTTTGTGTGATGAAGATGGAGCATAGCCAAACTATATGATTTTGTAGGGATAGCTTTCTTTTGCCATGTTATTTTGAGAAGACACGATTGCTTTATTAGTATGCTTGAAGTATTTTTTTTGTCAATATTGAAATTCTGTTTTGAATCTTATGGATCTGAATATTCATGCCACAATAAAGAAAATTACATGAATAAATATGTTAGGTAGCATTCCACATCAAAAATTCTATTTTTATCATTACCTACTCGAGGACGAGTTGGAGTTAAGCTTGGGGATGCTTGATACGTCTCCAACGTTTCTATAATTTTTGATTGTTCCATCCTATTATATTATCTGTTTTGGAAGTTCTATATGGATTAATATGCTATTTTGTATTATTTTTGGTACTAACTTATTAACCTAGAGCCCGGTGCCAGTTTTTGCTTTTTCCTGGTTTTTGAGATTTACAGAAAAGGAATATCAAACAAAGTCCAAATGGAATAAAACTTTCGCGATGATTTTTCTTGGACTAGAAGACACCCAGCAGACTTGGAGAGGGGGGCGGAAGAGTCCCGAGGACTCCACAAGCCCTGAGGCCACGCCCTAGGATGCGCCTCCCTGGCTTGTGGGCCCCATGGGACTCCTCCAACTCTAATTCTTTCGCTATAAATTCCCAAATATTCCCAAACGATCAGAAGCATCCACCAAAATACTTTTCCACCGCCGTAACCTTCTGTTCTCGTGAGATCCCATCTTGGGGCCTTTTCCGGCACCCTGCCGGAGGGGGATTCGATCACGGAGGGCTTCTACATCAACTCTATTGCCCTTCTGATGAAGCGTGAGTAGTTTACCACAGACCTATGGGTCCATACCTAGTAGCTAGATGGCTTCTTCTCTCTGTGATATTCAATACAATGTTCTCCTCGATGTTCTTGGAGTTCTATCCGATGTAATTTTCTTTTGCGGTGTGTTTGTCGAGATTCGATGAATTGTGGATTTATGATCAAATTATCTATGAATATTATTTGAGCCTTCTCTGAATTCTTATATGTGTGATTTGATATCTTTATATTTCTCTTCGAATTATCGGTTTGGTTTGGCCAACTAGATTGGTTCTTCATTCAATGGGAGAGGTGCTTAGTTTTGGGTTCAATCTTGCGGTGTCCTCACCCAGTGACAAAGTTGGGGTAGAGAGGCACATATTGTATTGTTGCCATCAAGGGTAAAAAGATGGGGTTTTCATCATATTGCTTGAGTTTATCCCTCTACAACATGTCATCTTACTTAAGGTGTTACTCTGTTCTTATGAACTTACTAGATGCATGCTGGATAGCGGTCGATGTGTGGAGTAATAGTAGTAGATGCAGAATCATTTCAGTCTATGATACGTCTCCAATGTATCTATAATTTTTGATTGTTCCATGCTATTATATTATCAACCTTGGATGTTTTATATGCATTTATATGCTATTTTATATGATTTTTGGGACTAACCTATTAACCTAGAGCCCAGTGCCAGTTTCTATTTTTTCCCTTGTTTTAGAATATCGCAGAAAAGGAAAATCAAATTTAGTCCAATTGACCTGAAACTTCACGGAACTTATTTTTGGATCAGAAGAAGCCCAGAAGACTTGGAGTCCACGTAAGGGAAGCTTCGAGGAGGCCACGAGGTAGGGGGCGCGCCCACCCCCTCTGGGTGCGCCCTCCACCCTCGTGGGCCCCTCGTGGCCCCTCTGACGTATTTCTTCCACCTATATATATCCATATACCCTAAAAACATTCAGGAGCACAATAGATCGGGAGTTCCGCCGCCAGAAGCCTCCGGAGTCACCGAAAGCCAATCTAGACCCATTCCGGCACCCTGCCGGAGGGGGAATCCCTCTCCGGTGGCCATCTTCATCATCCCGGTGCTCTCCATGACGAGGAGGGAGTAGTTCTCCCTCAGGGCTGAGGGTATGTACCAGTAGCTATGTGTTTGATCTCTCTCTCTCTCTCTCTCTCGTGTTCTTGATTTGGCACGATCTTGATGTATCACGAGCTTTGCTATTATAGTTGGATCTTATGTTTCTTCTCCCCCTCTACTCTCTTATAATGGATTGAGTTTCCCCTTTGAAGTTATCTTATCAGATTGAGTCTTTAAAGATTTGAGAACACTTGATGTATGTCTTGCCGTGCGTATCTATGGTGACAATGGGATATCACGTGATTCACTTGATGTATGTTTTGGTGACCAACTTGCGGGTTCCACCCATGAACCTATGCATAGGGGTTAGCACACATTTTCGTCGTGATTCTCCGGTAGAAACTTTGGGGAACTCTTTGAGGTTCTATGTGTTGGTTGAATAGCTGAATCTGAGATTGTGTGATGCATATCATATAATCATACCCATGGATACTTGAGGTGACATTGGAGTATCTAGGTGACATTAGGGTTTTGATTGATTTGTGTCTTAAGGTGTTATTCTAGTACGAACTCTAGGGCTGTTTGTGACACTTATAGGAATAGCCCAACGGATTGATTGGAAGGAATAACTTTGAGGTGGTTTCGTACCCTACCATAATCTCTTCGTTTGTTCTCCGCTAGTAGTGACTTTGGAGTGACTCTTTGTTGCATGTTGAGGGATAGTTATGTGATCCAATTATGCTATTATTGTTGAGGGAACTTGCACTAGTGAAAGTATGAACCCTAGGCCTTGTTTCAACGCATTGCAATACCATTTACGCTCACTTTTATCATTAGTTACCTTACTGTTTTTATATTTTCAGATTACAAATACCTTTATCTACCATCCATATACCACAGTGGTGGATTTGTTTTATAGAAACTATTGTTCTCTCATGCTTCACTTATATTATTTTGAGAGTCCTTTAGAACAACAAGGCAATAATAAAAAAATTCATATAAGTGCATTGAATACTATGAGAAGTTTGATATTTGATAATCGTTTTGAGATATGGAGATGGTGATATTAGAGTCATGCTAGTCGAGTAGTTGTGAATTTGAGAAATACTTGTGTTGAAGTTTGTGATTCCCATAGCATGCACGTATGGTGAACCGTTATGTGATGAAGTCGGAGCATGATTTATTTATTGATTGTCTTCCTTATGAGTGGTGGTCGGGGACGAGCGATGGTCTTTTCCTACCAATCTATCCCCCTAGGAGCATGCACGTAATACTTTGCTTTGATAACTTGTAGATTTTTGCAATAAGTATGTGAGTTCTTTATGACTAATGTTGAGTCCATGGATTATACGCACTCTCACCCTTCCACCATTGCTAGCCTCTCTAGTACCACGCAACTTTCGCCGGTACCATAAAACCACCATATACCTTCCTCAAAACAGCCATCATATCTACCTATTATGGCATTTCCATAGCCATTCCGAGATATATTGCCATGCAACTTTCCACCATTCCGTTTGTTATGACATGTTTCATCATTGTCATATTGCTTTGCATGATCATGTAGTTGACATCGTATTTGTGGCAAAGCCACCATTCATAATTCTTTCATACATGTCACTCATGAGTCATTGCACATCCCGGTACACCGCCGGAGGCATTCATATAGAGCCATATCTTGTTCTAAGAATCGATTTGTAAGTAAATAAAAGTGTGATGATCTTCATTATTAGAGCATTGTCCCAGTGAGGAAAGGATGATGGAGACTATGATTCCCCCACAAGTCGGGATGAGAATCCGGACGAAAATAAATAAATAAATAAAAGAGGCCAAAGAAGCCCAAATAAAAAAAAGAGAAAAGAGGCCATAAAAAAAGAGAAAGGCCCAAATAAATAAAATAAATAAAAAAATGAGAGAAAAAGAGAGAAGGCTCAATGCTACTATACTTTTACCACACTTGTGCTTCAAAGTAGCACCATGATCTTCATGATAGAGAGTCTCCTATGTTGTCACTTTTATATACTAGTGGGAATCTTTCATTATAGAACTTGGCTTGTATATTCCAATGATGGGCTTCCTCAAAATGCTCTAGGTCTTCGTGAGCAAGCAAGTTGGATGCACACCCACTTAGTTTCTTTTTGAGCTTTCATACACTTATAGCTCTAGTGCATCCGTTGCATGGCAATCCCTACTCACTCACATTGATATCTATTGATGGGCATCTCCATAGCCCGTTGATACACCTAGTTGATGTGATACTATCTTCTCATTTATTTCTTCTCCACAACCACCATTCTATTCCACCTATAGTGCTATATCCATGGCTCACGCTCATATATTGCATGATTGAAAAAGTTTGAGAACATCAAAAGTATGAAACAATTGCTTGGCTTGTCATCGGGGTTGTGCATGATTTAAATATTTTGTGTGGTGAAGATGGAGCATAGCCAGACTATATGATTTTGTAGGGATAGCTTTCTTTGGCTATGTTATTTTGAGAAGACATGATTGCTTGATTAGTATACTTGAAGTATTATTATTTTTATGTCAATATTAAACTTTTGTCTTGAATCTTATGGATCTGAATATTCTTGCCATAATAAATAAGAATTACTTAGAGAAATATGTTCGGTAGCATTCCAAATCAAAAATTCTGTTTTTAACATTTACCTAGTCGAGGACGAGCAGGAATTAAGCTTGGGGATGCTGATACGTCTCCAACGTATCTATAATTTTTGATTGTTCCATGCTATTATATTATCAACCTTGGATGTTTTATATGCTATTTTATATGATTTTTGGGACTAACCTATTAACCTAGAGCCCAGTGCCAGTTTCTGTTTTTTTCCTTGTTTTAGAATATCGCAAAAAAGGAAAATCAAATGAAGTCCAATTGACCTGAAACTTCACGGAACTTACTTTTGGATCAGAAGAAGCCCAGAAGACTTGGAGTCCATGTAAGGGAAGCTTCGAGGAGGCCACGAGGTAGGGGGGCACGCCCACCCCCTCTGGGCGCGCCCTCCACCCTCGTGCCCCCCTGACGTATTTCTTCCGCCTATATATCTCTATGTACCCTAAAAACATCCGGGAGCACAATAGATCGGGAGTTCCGCCGCCAGAAGCCTCCATAGCCACCGAAATCCAATCTAGACCCGTTCCGGCACCCTCCGGAGGGGGAATCCCTCTCCGGTGGCCATCTTCATCATGCCGGTGCTCTCCATGACGAGGAGGGAGTAGTTCTCCCTTAGGGCTGAGGGTATGTACCAGTAGCTATGTGTTTGATCTCTCTCTCTCTCTCTCTCGTGTTCTTGATTTGGCACGATCTTGATGTATCGCGAGCTTCGCTATTATAGTTGGATCTTATGTTTCTTCTCCCCCTCTACTCTCTTGTAATGGATTGAGTTTCCCCTTTGAAGTTATCTTATCAGATTGAGTCTTTAAAGATTTGAGAACACTTGATGTATGTCTTGCCGTGCGTATCTGTGGTGACAATGGGATACCACGTGATTCACTTGATGTATGTTTTGGTGACCGACTTGTGGGTTTCGCCCATGAACCTATGCATAGGGGTTGGCACAAGTTTTCGTCGTGATTCTCCGGTAGAAACTTTGGGGCACTCTTTGAGGTTCTATGTGTTGGTTGAATAGATGAATCTGAGATTGTGTGATGCATATCGTATAATCATACCCATGGATACTTGAGGTGACATTGGAGTATCTAGGTGACATTAGGGTTTTGATTGATTTGTGTCTTAAGGTGTTATTCTAGTACGAACTCTAGGGCTGTTTGTGACACTTATAGGAATAGCCCAACGGATTGATTGGAAAGAATAACTTTGAGGTGGTTTCGTACCCTACCATAATCTCTTCGTTTGTTCTCCACTATTAGTGACTTGGAGTGACTCTTTGTTGCATGTTGAGGGATAGTTATGTGATCCAATTATGCTATTATTGTTGAGGGAACTTGCACTAGTGAAAGTATGAACCCTAGGCCTTGTTTCAACGCATTGCAATACCGTTTACGCTCACTTTTATCATTAGTTACCTTGCTGTTTTTATATTTTCAGATTACAAATACCTTTATCTACCATCCATATACCACTTGTATCACCATCTCTTCGCCGACTAGTGCACCTATACAATTTACCATTGTATTGGGTGTGTTGGGGACACAAGAGACTCTTTGTTATTTGGTTGCAGGGTTGCTTGGGAGAGACCATCTTCATCCTACGCCTCCTACAGATTGATATACCTTAGGTCATCCACTTGAGGGAAATTTGCTACTGTCCTACAAATCTCTGCACTTGGAGGCCCAACAACGTCTACAAGAAGAAGGTTGTGTAGTAGACATCAGTCTACTTGACACAGACGCGATGCCTATATTCATAATCATTGCCTTAGATATCGTCATAACTTTGCGCTTTTCTATCAATTGGTCGACAGTATTTTGTTCACCCACCGTATGCTTTCTTTCAAGAGAGAAGCCTCTAGTGAAAACTATGGCCCCGGGGTCTATTTTCCTTCATATATTTTCAGATCTATAAACCAAAAAAACCAAAAATACCCT
Source organism: Triticum urartu (assembly GCF_056163025.1). Classification (NCBI taxonomy): domain Eukaryota; kingdom Viridiplantae; phylum Streptophyta; class Magnoliopsida; order Poales; family Poaceae; genus Triticum; species Triticum urartu. Next base: position 246,406,055 of record NC_141876.1, on the reverse strand, counting down.
GTTGCAATTTTTTTGTTTTTTACTTTGTTTTACATTTTAGTAATATTTTATATCTATCTCTGTCAGATCTCATCCTTGCAAGTGACCATGAAGGGATTGACAACCCCTTTATCGCGTTGGGTGCAAGTGTTTGATTGTCTGTGCAGGTGCATAGATTGGAGACTTGCGTATACCTCCTACTGGATTGATACCTTTGTTCTCAAACTGAGGGAAATACTTATCTCTACTTTGCTGCATCACTCTTTCCTCTTCAAGGAAAAAACCAACGCAAGCTCAAGAAGCAGCAAACAACAATATGGAGGTGCTGGGTAGAGGAGCTGAAGTGCCCCGCGCCTGAGCCAGGGACGTACCGTCGAAACGACAACCCCGTCTTTCATGAGGATGTGGTGTTATCCGCCATATACGAGGAAGGGACATTCTTTCAAGATAGCCTTGATGGTTGCAGAGTAGCTATCATCCTGGACCTGCCAGGGACATGGTCATCCTCGTCAATAAAACTTATTCATGTTTCTTCCGAAAGAGAACTTCAACCGCGAGCACCCCGACTCCTCTTCCTAAGGGTTGATGCTCAAAGAGCTCACATAATGGTACGACCCCTCAAGGGGGCCCTTCAATTGCTACGCAGGGTGTCCCTCTATAGGGAGCAGCCACAGAGATGGAGCATAATGCTCCTCCTACAAACAGGTAGTCTTATTAGCATTACTCTTTTTCCAGGAGATTACGTATTCACATGCCTAATTACTTGGTTTCCTGCGCATGTGGTCCGCCGAAGTGCCGCTAGCTGAGGGGGCAAACCATTCGGCCTCGCGATTAGGCAGAGAGCCGATCTTCACCTCAGGAGATGTTCCCGAAGCACCTCAACTGGCTACTTTGGGAACCTATTTGGATACCACTTCTGAGGGCGAAAGTGCAATGAACCATCGACGCAGGAAAATTTCTCTAAGGAGGTTGCCTTTACCAGCCAAGAATTCAACAGCCCTAGCTCGGTGGACGCCTACCTCGGCACCGCCCCTACCGTCTTTGAGAAGGCGGTGGATATCTTGTGCAACGGTTTGCCAGTATTTTCCCTTTGAATTTGCTTTCGCTAGGAACGAATAACATTCGGCCATAGTTATCTGTATGCCGAAGACCTTTCTTGAAGGGAGAACAAACTATCATAAAGGCAGTAACCCCCAAGACACTGGTTGGATGGTACATCCGACTGGTGGATTTTATGAGTAAGATAATATAGCGTAAACGCGGAGGCCAATAGCCCCCAAGTCGTGGTGTGGACACATGTGACCATATGGAGGCTTGATAAAACATGTTGTGAATTTGCAATCATCCCAGGAGAGGAACAAAAAACTTTCACATGATTTGGCTCAGACCAAGACGCAACCAGGTGCCTCTGAAGCTGAAGTGGCACAAATCAAAGCCTTTACCAGGGAAGCGCACGATAAGTGCACCTTATCTGTGATGATTTTTTACAAGGGATGCAAAGTCTGTGTTAAATTCGTATTATTTCCATAGTAGTAGAAGTCATTGGTCAATTGGAGAAGGAATTGAAGTAGGCCCGTGAACGCCTGCTATATGCCAAATCGCAAAGACATGCTGACCATCTTGTTTTGACCCGATGCAAGGAAGATGCGAATGTGCTAAAAGCGAAAAATGACCAACAAGCCCAAGAGATTGATCGGCTGAGGGCTCAACTGGTTGTTGGTGAGGCTAAAGACTAGAAGACTCGTGAAGCCGTGTCCGGTAAGTGTTTCTAGCATTTTTAGAAAAGGATTGCTTGACACGTGTAACACCCGGATAAATATGCTATAGTAATCCCATGCTAATGTTGCCATGTCATCACAATTCCTCTTGTTAACCTCGCGATGATTCAATCATGTTCGAATTTGAAATTCAAAATTAAGTAAAAAGACAAAACTAATAAAATAAAATGATAGACCAAAAAACAACAACAAAGAAAGCCCCTGATCCCCTCGGCCTAGCCACCTGGGTCGGCCCAGCTGGCCCAGCCACCCCCACTCCCCTCCATATCCCCCCGAGGTGACCCCTAGCCCAACCGACCCCCACTCTCCCCACATCGCTCACTCTCCCTCCCCCTCGATCCAGATTGGGGGCTCGACCCCGCGGCGCTCCAGCCGCTGCCCGGAGAACTCCCTGATGTCTACTACACAACCTTCTTCTTGTAGACGTTGTTGGGCCTCCAAGTGCAGAGGTTTGTAGGACAGTAGCAAATTTCCCTCAAGTGGATGACCTAAGGTTTATCAATCCGTAGGAGGCGTAGGATGAAGATGGTCTCTCTTAAGCAACCCTGCAACCAAATAACAAAGAGTCTCTTGTGTCCCCAACACACCCAATACAATGGTAAATTGTATAGGTGCACTATTTCGGCGAAGAGATGGTGAAACAAGTGGTATACGATAGTAGATAAAGGTATTTGTAATCTGAAATAATAAAAACAGCAAGGTAACAAGTGATAAAAGTGAGCGTAAACGGTATTGCAATGCTAGGAAACAAGGCCTAGGGTTCATACTTTCGCTAGTGTAAGTTCCCTCAACAATACTAACATAATTGGATCACATAACTATCCCTCAACATGCAACAAAGAGTCACTCCAAAGTCACTAATAGCAGAGAACAAACGAAGAGATTATGGTAGGGTACGAAACCACCTCAAAGTTATTCTTTCCAATCAATCCGTTGGGCTATTCCTACAAGTGTCACAAACAGCCCTAGAGTTCGTACTAGAATAACACCTTAAGAGACAAATCAACCAAAACCCTAATGTCACCCGGATACTCCAATGTCACCTCAAGTATCCGTGGGTATGATTATACGATATGCATCACACAATCTCAGATTCATCTATTCAACCAACACATAGGACCTCAAAGAGTGCCCCAAAGTTTCTACCGGAGAATCACGACGAAAACGTGTGCCAACCCCTATGCATAGGTTCATGGGCGGAACCCACAAGTTGATCACCAAAACATACATCAAGTGAATCATGTGGTATCCCATTGTCACCACAGATACGCACGGCAAGACATACATCAAGTGTTCTCAAATATTTAAAGACTCAATCCGATAAGATAACTTCAAAGGGAAAACTCAATTCATTACCAGAGAGTAGAGGGGGGAGAAAACATCATAGGATCCAAATATAATAGCAAAGCTCGCGATACATCAAGCTCATATCACCTCAAGAACACGAGAGAGAGAGATCAAACACATAGCTACTGGTACATACCCTCAGCCCCGAGGGAGAACTACTCCCTCCTCGTCATGGAGAGCACCGGGATGATGAAGATGGCCACCGGAGAAGGATTGCCCCCTCCGGCAGGGTGCCGGAACGGGTCTAGATTGGCTTTCGGTGGCTACGGAGGCTTCTGGCGGCGGAACTCCCGATCTAATCTCTGTTCTGGAAGTTTTATGATATGTAGGTATATATGGGTACAATAGGTACGTCGGTGGACCGAAGGGGGGGCCACGAGGCAGGGGCGCGCGCCCCTACCCTCGTGAGCACCTCCTTCATCTTCTGACGTAGGGTCCAAGTCTATCCGGTAGGTTCCCTTCCAAAAATAACTTCTCCAGTTGATTTCGTTCCGTTTTGACTCCGTTTGATATTCCTTTTCCTCGAAACACTGAAATAGGCATAAAATAGCAAATCTGGGCTGGGCCTCCGGTTAATGGGTTAGTCCCAAAAATAATATAAAAGTGGAAAATAAATCCCATAAACGTTCAAAATAGTAGATAATATAGCATGGAGCAATCAAAAATTATTGATACGTTGGAGACGTATCAGCATCCCCAAGCTTAATTCCTGCTCGTCCTCGAGTAGGTAGATGATAAAAATAGAATTTTTGATGCGGAGTGCTACTTGGCGTAATTTCAATGTGATTCTTCTTAATTGTGGTATGAATATTCAGATTCGAAAGATTCAAGACAAAAGTTCATATTGACATAAAAATGATAATACTTCAAGCATACTAACTAAGCAATTATGTCTTCTCAAAATAACATGGCCAAAGAAAGTTCATCCCTACAAAATCATATAGTTTAGTCATGCTCCATTTTCGTCACACAAGAATGCTCTCATCATGCACAATCCCGATGACAAGCCAAGCAATTGTTTCATACTTTAGTAATCTCAAACCTATAAACTTTAACGCAATATATGAGCGCGAGCCATGGACATAGCACTATGGGTGGAATAGAATATAATGATGGGGGTTATGTGGAGAAGACAAAAAGGAGAAAGTCTCACATCAACGAGGCTAATCAATGGGCTATGGAGATGCCCATCGATTGATGTTAATGCAAGGAGTAGGGATTGCCATGCAACGGATGCATTAGAGCTATAATTGTATGAAAGCTCAACAAAGGAAACTAGTGGGTGTGCATCCAACTTGCTTGCTCGCGAAGACCTAGGGCACTTGAGGAGGCCCATTGTTGGAATATACAAGCCAAGTTCTATAATGAAAAATTCCCACTAGTATATGAAAGTGACAGAACAAGAGACTCTCTATCATAAAGATCATGGTGCTACTTTGAAGCACAAGTGTCCTTTGAAGCACAAGTGTGAAAAAGGATAGTAGCATTGTCCCTTTTATTTTATTTTTTATTTTTATTTGGCATTTCTCTCTTTTTTATTTGGCCTTTCTTTTTTTATTTGGCCTTCCCTTTTTTTATTTGGCCTTCCCTTTTTTTATTTGGCCTTTCTCTTTTTTTGGGACAATGCTCTATTAAATGATGATCATCACACTTCTATTTATTTACAACTCAATGATTACAACTCGATACTAGAACAAAGTATCACTCTATATGGATGCCTCCGGCGGTGTACCGGGATATGCAATGAATCAAGAGTGACAAGTATGAAAGAATTATGAACGGTGGCTTTGCCACAAATACGATGTCAACTACATGATCATGCAGAGCAATATGACAATGGTGATGCGTGTCATAATAAACGGAACGGTGGAAAGTTGCATGGAAATATATCTCGGAATGGCTATGGAAATGCCATAATAGGTAGGTATGGTGGCTGTTTTGAGGAAGATATATGGAGGTTTATGTGTGACAGGGCGTATCATATCACGGGGTTTGGATGCACCGGCGAAGTTTGCGCCCACTCTCAATGTGAGAAAGGGCAATGCACGGTACCGAAGAGGCTAGCAAGGATGGAAGGGTGAGAGTGCGTATAATCCATGGACTCAACATTATTTATAAAGAACTCACATACTTATTGCAAAAATCTACAAGTCATCAAAAACCTCGGCACTACGCGCATTCTCCTAGGGGGATAGATTGGTAGGAAAAGACCATCGCTCGTCCCTGACCGCCACTCATAAGGAAGGCAATCAAATAACACCTCATGTTTCAAATTTGTTACATAATGTTTACCATACGTGCATGCTACGGGACTTGCAAACTTCAACACAAGCATTTCTCAATTTCACAACTACTCAACTAGCACGACTTTGATATTATTACCTCCATATCTCAAAACAATCATCAAGCATCAAACTTTTCTTAGTATTCAACACACTCATAAGAGAATTTTATTATTAATCTTATATACCTAGCATATTGGGATCTTAAGAATATTACTGTGCTATTTAAGACTCTCAAAATAATATAAGTGAAGCATGAGAGTTCATATATTTCTTCAAAATAAAACTACCACCATGCTCTAAAAGGTATAAGTGAAGCACTAGAGCAAATGACAAACTACTCCGAAAGATATAAGTGAAGATCAATGAGTAGTCGAATAATTATGCAACTGTGTGAAGACTCTCTAACATTTGATATTTTCATATCTTGGTATTCTATTCAAACAGAAAGCAAACCAAATAAAATGATATTCTAAGAATAGCAAACATCATGTGAAGAAGCAAAAACTTAGGATCAACCGAAACTAACCGATAATTGTTGAAGAAGAAAGGTGGGATGCCAACCGGGGCATCCCCAAGCTTAGATGCTTGAGACTTCTTGAAATATTATCTTGGGATGCCTTGGGCATCCCCAAGCTTGAGCTTTTGTGTCTCCTTAATTCCTCTCATATCAAGGTCTCCCTAAATCTCAAAAGCTTCATCCACACAAAACTCAACAAGGACTCGTGAGATAGGTTAGTATAAACCATTGCCAAAACCTTATCATACTCTACTGTAGCAAATCACTAAAATTATTATTCAACATTGCATACTAAATGCCTCTGCATATTTAATAGTCCTATCCTCAAATAGAATCATTAAAGAAGCAACCATATGCAAACAATGCAAACATAACAGCAATCTGCCTAAACAGGATAGTCTGTAAAGAATGTTGCAACATCCATACTTCCCTAGCTCCAAAAATTATGAAAGAAAATTCCCACTGTAGTAAATTTATCAGATCTTAATATGCAAAAGGTTTCAACATTTTATCACATTCTGACTTCTCTAGGGAATTATTTCAACAGCGGTAAACTTTCTGTTTTCAAACAGCAACATGTATACTTGTAACATAGGCATGGTAAAGGCTATTAATGCCACTTTTATTGAAATAAAAGATGCAATTTTTTTTCTAAATAACAGAAAGCAAATCCTAACAAAATAAATTGACGCTCCAAGAAAAACACATATCATGTGGCGAATAAAAATATAGCTCCAAGTAAAGTTACCGATGAACGAAGACGAAAGAGGGGATGCCTTCCGGGGCATCCCCAAGCTTAGGCTCTTGGTTTTCCTTGAATATTACCTTGGGGTGACTTGGGCATCCCAAATCTTAGGCTATTTCCACTCCTTATTCCATAGTCCATCGAATCCTTACCCAAAACTTGAAAACTTCACAACACAAAACTTAACAGAAAACTCGTAAGCTCCGTTAGTATAAGAAAATAAATCACCACTTAGGTACTGTAATGAACTCATTCTTTATTTATATTGGTGTTAAACCTAATGTATTCCAACTTCTCTATGGTTTATAAACTATTTTACTAGCCATAGATTCATCAAAATAAGTAAACAACACATGAAAAACAGAATCTGTCAAAAACAGAACAGTCTGTTGTAATCTGGATCAAACATATACTTCTGGAACTCATAAAATTCTCAAATAAATTTATGGACCTGAGTAATTTATATATTAATCATCTGCAAAAATAATTAACTAAATAGCACTCTCCAAATAAAAATGGCAGTAGTTCTCGTGAGCACTAAAGTTTCTGTTTTTTACAGCATGATCAACAAGACTTTCCCCAAGTCTTCCCAAAGGTTCTACTTGGCACAAACACTAATTAAAAGCATAAAAAAACATCTAAATAGAGGCTAGATGAATTATTTATTACTAAACAGGAGAAAAAAGCAAGGGACCAAAATAAAATTGGTTTGCCTCCCAACAAGCGATATCGTTTAACGCCCCTAGTTAGGCATGATGATTTCAACGATGCTCACATAATAGATAAGAATTGAAACATAAGAGAGCATCATGAAGAATATGACTAGCACATTTAAGTCTAACATACTTCCTATGCATAGGGATTTTGTGAGCAAACAACTTGTGGGAACAATAATCAACTAGCATAGGAGGGCAAAACAAGCATAACTTCAAAACTTTAAGCACATAGAGAGGAAACTTGATATTATTGCAATTCCTACAAGCATATATTCCTCCCTCATAATAATTTTCAGTAGCATCATGAATGAATTCAACAATATGACCAGCACCTAAAGCATTCTTTTCATGATCTACAAGCATAGAAAATTTATTACTCTCCACATAAGCAAAATTCTTCTCATGAATGATACTGGGAGCAAACTCAACAAAATAACTATCATGTGATTGAAAATTAAGATCAAGATGACAAGTTTCATGGTTACCATTATTCTTTAAAGCATATGTGTCATCACAATAATCATCATTGATGGGAGGCATGCTCTCGTCATAATAAATTTGCACATCAAAACTTAGGGGACAAAAAATATCATCTTCGTCAAACATAGCTTCCCCAAGCTTGTGGCTTTGCATATCATTAGCATCATGGATATTCAAGGAATTCATACTAACAACATTGCAATCATGCTCATCATTCAAATATTTAGTGCCAAACATTTTCTAGATTTCTTCTTCTAGCACTTGAGCACAATTATCCTTTCCATCATACTCACGAAAGATATTAAAAAGATGAAGCGTATGAGACAAACTCAATTCCATTTTTTGTAGTTTTCTTTTATGAACTAAACTAGTGCTAAAACAAGAAACTAAAAGACTCGATTGCAAGATCTAAAGATATACCTTCAAGCACTCACCTCCCCGGCAACGACGCCAGAAAAGAGCTTGATGTCTACTACACAACCTTCTTCTTGTAGACATTGTCGGGCCTCCAAGTGCAGAGGTTTGTAGGACAGTAGCAAATTTCCCTCAAGTGGATGACCTAAGGTTTATCAATCCATAGGAGGCGTAGGATGAAGATGGTCTCTCTCAAGCAACCCTGCAACCAAATAACAAAGAGTCTCTTGTGTCCCCAAAACACCCAATACAATGGTAAATTGTATAGGTGCACTAGTTCGGCGAAGAGATGGTGAAACAAGTGGTATATGATAGTAGATAAAGGTATTTGTAATCTGAAATAATAAAAACAGCAAGGTAACAAGTGATAAAAGTGAGCGTAAACAGTATTGCAATGCTAGGAAACAAGGCCTAGGGTTCATACTTTCGCTAGTGTAAGTTCCCTCAACAATACTAACATAATTGGATCACATAACTATCCCTCAACATGCAACAAAGAGTCACTCCAAAGTAACTAATAGCGGAGAACAAACGAAGAGATTATGGTAGGGTATGAAACCACCTCAAAGTTATTCTTTCCAATCAATCCGTTGGGCTATTCCTATAAGTGTCACAAACAGACCTAGAGTTCATACCAGAATAACACCTTAAGACACAAATCAACCAAAACCCTAATGTCACCTAGATACTCCAATGTCACCTCAAGTATCCGTGGGTATGATTATACGATATGCATCACACAATCTCAGATTCATCTATTCAACCAACACATAGGACCTCAAAGAGTGCCCCAAAGTTTCACCGGAGAATCACGACGAAAACGTGTGCCAAACCCTATGCATAGGTTCATGGGCGGAACCCGCAAGTTGATCACCAAAACATACATCAAGTGAATCATGTGGTATCCCATTGTCACCACAGATACGCACGGCAAGACATACATCAAGTGTTCTCAAATCTTTAAAGACTCAATCCGATAAGATAACTTCAAAGGGAAAACTCAATTCATTACAAGAGAGTAGAGGGGGGAGAAAACATCATAGGATCCAAATATAATAGCAAAGCTCGCGATACATCAAGATCATATCACCTCAAGAACACGAGAGAGAGAGAGAGAGATCAAACACATAGCTACTAGTACATACCCTCAGCCCCGTGGGAGAACTACTCCCTCCTCGTCATGGAGAGCACCGGGATGATGAAGATGGCCACCGGAGAAGGATTGCCCCCTCCGGCAGGGTGCCGGAACGGGTCTAGATTGGCTTTCGGAGGCTACGGAGGCTTCTGTCGGCGGAAATCCCGATCTAATCTCTGTTCTGGAAGTTTTATGATACGTAGGTATAAATGGGTACAAGAGGTATGTCGGTGGACCCAAGGGGGCCACGAGGCAGGGGGCGCGCCCTAGGGGGGTGGGCGCGCCTCCTACCCTCGTGAGCACCTCCTTCATCTTCTGACGTAGGGTCCAAGTCTATCCGGTAGGTTTCCTTCCAAAAATAACTTCTCTAGTTGATTTTGTTCCGTTTTGACTCCGTTTGATATTCCCTTTCCTTGAAACAATAAAATAGGCATAACACAGCAAATCTGGGCTGGGCCTCCGGTTAATAGGTTAGTCCCAAAAATAATATAAAAGTGGAAAATAAAGCCCATAAACATTCAAAACAGTAGATAATATAGCATGGAGCAATCAAAATTTATAGATACGTTGGAGACGTATCACCCCCCGGCCCAACGCCTCCTCTCCTCCCCGAAGCCCCCTCACCGCGACGCCCTAGGCGCCGCTGCCTCGATCTCGCTGCCAACCGATGCCACGCCATCGACGGACCTCCCCCCTTCACTGGACCGTCCCCGTCCTCCTCCCCTCCGGTGCCATCGCGCCTTCGCCAACTCCCCTGCAACGGGGGTGAGACCTCTGCCCCTTTCCCTGCCCTGGTATGGTCACCACGACCTTCCCTGGCCCTTGGCTGCGTCGGGCTACGCCCTCGCGCTCCAGCACCTGGTCTGGCTGCACCCGGCCAACGCCAGCTGCTTCACGGCCTGCGCCGGCCATGCACACCTCGCCGCATAGCCGCTCGCTCGGCGCCTGCGGTGCCCTTGCCCGCAGCCTCGTGCGGCCTCGCCATCCCACTGCACTCCCCCTGCCCTACAGCCCCGCTTGCCGGCGCCGCCTGGCCTCGGCCGGCCGCGCGCGCCCGGCTAGGCCTGACCGTGGCCTCCGCCGGCTGCCCACGGGCGCTCGCGCCCTTGCACCCGTGTGCCCGTGCCCGTGCCCGCCTCGCTATGGCCCTGGGCCTATGACAGATGGGGCCCACGCCCCAGTAGTTAAAAAAGAAAATTAAAATTAGTTAAAAATAAATATTAATTAATTAATTTAATTAATCCTGTTAACTAACCTAACCTAATTAGTCCGATTAGTTAGCTAATTAATTGTTAATTAATTAAGCAGTCAATGACGATTGGGCCCCACTATCCCTTTGACCAGTCAATCCGGTCAGAGTTGACTGTTCACTACTGACATCATGATGATGTCATGTTGATGCAATAACCCCATATTGGATTTAATAATAATTTCAGGAATTTCTAAAACTTTAATAATTCATAGAAAAATAACCATAACTCGGGTGGAAATACTTTGTACATGAAAGTTGCTCAGAACGACGAGACGAATCTGAATACGCAACCCGTTCGTCCACCACACATGCCAAGCATAGTGAACATGCAACCTCCCCCTCCTGTTCGCTGTCTGAAAATGCAAACTTTGAGAAAACTTTCCTGGATGTTATCCCCCTTCGTCGGTATCGTGTAGCACCGCGTTAGAACACGTCTAGCTCTACCTGCTGTCCTGTTATGCGCTTGCTTGCTATGTATTTACTGTTTCTTCCCCCTCTTCTCTCCGGCAGACCCCGAGACCGCTGTCGATACTGCTGTGATCGACTACGTCGTCGATGCCTCTTCTTCCCTTTCAGCGGAGCTTCCAGGCAAGCCCCCCCTTTAATCATCCCGATATCACCCATTCCATTTTCTCATGCTTGCATTAGATTTTGCTACTGTTATTGTTTGCTCCTATTCTGATGCATAGCCTGCTTTTGTAACCTGCTCATTGTACCTTACCTACTTATCCTAAACTGCTTAGTATAGGTTGGTTAGTGATGCATCAATGACCCCCACCTTGTCCTTGTTGCCCCTGCTTCATCATTGACGACTTGATCAACGTGATCGACCACCAGAGCCCGACACCTCACATCACATCACGCCCCTTTTGTTGCTTGACTCTGCAGAGCTACTACCGAGTGCCAGGGGTGATACCTCATAACACACTCTTGATGATGACTCTATAGTGTAGCTATTCGGTCGTGGTCATTGAGCGTGATTACTCCTTGACCACTCCCGACATGACTCTGTCATGCAACACCTCAACTGTGAACCTCGAGTGTGGTTCCTCTTATGTTCACCTTGATGATTACATCGAGTGGAATTCATCGAGGGTGAGTCCTCAGGTTTTCCTCCTAGATGTTTTGGACACACGGTTACCTTGACTTTACTTGAGAGCGTTGTTGAAGTCGGGTCATCCCTGAGGGGTAGCCGCGAGTTGATGTTAAAGTAGGGCGAGCACGTTGAGCACCCGCGAGTTTTCCATGAGGCACGACTGGGCATTCTGGGCCCTTGCCGTAAGTCCACGAGACAAGGCGACGGGGTCACATTATTGTGAGTCTCTTCTCATCTCTGCGAGCCCCCAATGCACTAACAGGTTTGGGTATTTGTTCTGAGTTGGCCTCTGGCCTTTACACACAAACCACCACGCGAGAATAGTTATGGGCCTCGACGTCGTAGTATCAGCCAGAGCTTTATCAGACGCCCAGTTCAGTAATGCGGCATGGCCTGGTCGGCGCCCCAGTGGAGGTGGCCTGTATCGCCCTACACGCAATGACCCAGAGTGCAACGGGCGATGGTCCCAGACCCCGGAGTGCTTAGGAAGTAAACCAGCAGGGACCTCTCTGCTGAGCCTAGGTAGGGCTACGACGTGTTGATCTTCTAAGGCCGGGCATTGTCCCAGAAAAGTGTGTCCGACCAGAGTGATCGAGCATGTTGGGTAACGTGCTGCACCCCTGCACGGAAGTTATATATTCGAATACCGTGTCCATGGAAATGGATGTTCAGAATTGTATCCTGATCTATTACAACTAGAACTGGTTACTTGATACATGTGATGGATATGTGGCTCTGGGATTGCTTTCTCGCAGGGAGTCGAGGAAGGATCTCAGGGCATTAATGATTCAACATGCTTGTTAATTATAAATTGCTATTCTGTACTCCTCTACATGCTGCAAGATGCTTGGAGCTGCTTGAAGATGCTAGTCTTTGACAGGCTAGGCCTTCCCCTCTATTCTAGCATTTTGCAGTTCAGTCCACAGATACAACCCTTCCATTTGATACCAATGCATACTTAGTATAGATCTGATGCTTGCGAGTACTTTGGATGAGTACTCACGGTTGCTTTGCTACCCCTTTTCCCCCTTCGTCCTTCTTTCCTGTTGTTGCAACCAGATGGTGGATCCTTGGAGCCAGATGCCACCGCCGACAGATTCTACTACATGGAGGCCGCCGAAGATCAGGAGTAGTTAGGAGGTCCCAGGCAGGAGGTCTTGCCTCTTCAATCGTTGTTGCTTTTGTGCTGGCCTTCTTAAGGCAATCTTGTTTAACTTATGTCTGTACTCAGATATTGTTGCTTCCGCCGACGCTTGTGTATCGAGCTTGTATTCGACCCCTCGAGGCCCATGGCTTGTAATATAAATCTTGTATTAATTCATTTTGTGTCTAGAGTTGTGTTGTGATATCTTCCCATGAGTCCCTGATCTTGATCGTACACATTTGTGTGTATGATTAGTGTACGATTGAAACGGGGGCGTCACAAGTTGGTATCAGAGCCGACTGCCTGTAGGAATCCCCCTTTCCAACTCCTTGGCCGAAGTTGAGTCTAGTCTTAGAAAAAACTATTTTACTAACATGGGTGTGTGGCTTACGGGCCATGTCGCCATTGGGTGGTATTAGGATCTTTTACTCCTCGACCTTTACTCTGGGACTCTGATCTCTCATCAATTCAGGTTAAATGATTTTGCTACATCTAACATTAGGATCTCGTGATCACATCCATCCAGAGATTTGTATTATGCCTTTCTTGGATTGGGAGCCACGATCTGCTTCACATTGTTCATGGACCGCATGATCCTTTTATCAAGGGTATGATGCGTCGTCCCCTGCAGATTCCTCACTCTAGTGGTTTTCTCCGATGTTGATGTAGCCTTTGCTATGTCTCGTTGTTGTATCCCTCCATCGCGTGCATGGGTGCCGCCTAGTACGTCTAGGATGACTCTCTTGTCCGAACTCATACTAACAACGTGTAATTGTGTAATGCCCCGAGACCGATGTACCAGGTGTCCTCCAGTTATTCGCTGTTGTTGCCTTGTCATTGCTTGCGTGTCATGCATTGCATATCATGTCATCATGTGCATTTCATTTGCATACATGTTCGTTTCATGCATCCGAGCATTTTCCCCGTTGTCCGTTTTGCAATCCGGCGCTCCTATGTCACCCGGTGTCCGTTTCTACCTCTTTTCGTGTGCGCGTGTTAAACGTTTTCGGATTGGACCGAGACTTGCCATGCGGCCTTGGTTTACTACCGGTAGACCGACTGTCAAGTTTCGTGCCATTTGGACTTTGTTTGATACTCCAACGGTTAACGAGGGACCAAAAAGGCCTCGTGTGTGTTGCAGCCCAACACCCTTCCAATTTGGCCCAAAACCGACCTAAACCTCCTCCATCATCTCGGTCGTTCGATCACGATCGCGAGGCCGAAAACCGCACCTCATATGGAGCTTCCTAGCTCCCTCTACCTATAAAAGGGCACCCCCTCAAAAATTCGCGGATCAAACACCCCTAACCTAGCTTCTCTTCCACCGCGCCGCGCCGGACACGTCCGTTGCCGGCCGGGCGAAACCGCCGGCACCAATCACTGCGCGCCACCTGTCCCGCCCGGAGCCCCACTTCACCGCCCACCGCCGCGGCCCGCGGGAGCCCGCAACCGGCCCCCGCGGCCCCGATCTGCTCCGCCGCCCCGCGCCTCTTCCCCGCCGCCAGGTCCTTAGCCGCGCCGCCCCGTCTCCTCCCGTGCCGGCGAGCCACCGCCGCGGGCACCTCGACGCCGGTGACCGCCGACCCCGCCGCCATCGATCTCCGGCGACCGCTGCAGCAGTTCCGGCCGCTGCCACCTCGCCGACGCCACGCCGCCTGGCGACTTCCGCCGCCCCGAGCCGCTCCGAGCCGGTGCCGCTCCGCTCCATCCCCTCCTCGGCGAGTCGCCGGTGCAAACTCCGGCCAGCTCCATCCTTCGGCGAAGTTCCGGTCAACATCGGTTCGCGCGCGTTGCTTGCTACAGTGCCAAATCCCGATCTGGATCTGGAACCCCCTCGGTTGACTTTTCCCTTCAAACCCTAATATTTTTGCTCTTTTCAACGCACCATAACTTCATCAGTCTAGCATATCAAAATGTTCGTCTCGACGAGTACATCATTTCATCTCATTGCATCATTTTCATTGGAGCTCATCTTGATGCCTGAAATGCTGTTGGAAGAGGGCTATGTGATGAATTTGTCAGATCTGTTTCAGCAAATGGCCTTTTGTCATTGTTGCCATGATTAATGTGTGCATGCTATGATCCTGAGCTCTACATGTGTTTTGTTATATGCCATGCCATCTTTACAGGGGTGTATGCCATGTAGTTTTGTGATATTTTTGGTGACTAGCACAAGCATGCAAAGTAGCTTAATCGGTAATGCTGATTTCAGGGACTTAGAATTTCACTAAGTCCTTGTCCTGTTTTTGTTGTTATGCCATATGTTCATGTTGTTTCCTAGTGATCCGTGCCTCTTTTGAGGATGACCAGTAAGGATGTTTTGTTAACATTGTTGTGCTCTATCCATCCATGTCTTTGTTTGCAATCATGGAGCACCCTAGCTTGAGTCAATCGAGCTCTACTTTTGCTATAAAATGTTCCAGGCAGATTGTTAACATGTTTAGCGATTTTGCCGAGGTTGTTGCTATTGATCCATGCATGATATGTTGTTGTTCTTGCCATGTCTAGCTTCTATGCCATGTCTTCTTGATGGGTGTATGCTTAGTTTGTCATGCCATGCTCTGTAGTGAGTGCATCGAGCTCGTAAACATGCCTACTCGTTAACTGTTTTGCATGCTCCAGTTTTTCACCAAGTCTGAATCTGTTTATGTTTTTGCCATGTTCACATGCTTGAAATTGTATTTTCTCATCCCTTTTGGCTCAAGGTCACTAAGGGACTTTTTTTAAGTGCTTTGAGTAGCTTCATGCCATGCCTTGCTTTGCCATTCTCTGTTCCTGTAGCATGTAGTTTTCATGCTCTAAAGTGTGCTTCCTGATGATAAATTCCAGACTTGTGTTAATTCACTAACTCTGAAACCTGTTATCATATGCACTTTTGCGATGCTTGTTTGAACCTGTCAATGGATGAACTAGCCGTAGCTCAGTGTTCATATTTTGTCAAGCATCATGAGTGGATCCTTGCCATGTATTTTTTTTGCCATGTTTGAGTGCTGTAGCATATTTAACATGATGCATTTAGATGGTCTCGTGCTGATTATCGCAGACCGGTGCCATATTTGTTTTGCTTGCCATTTACAAACTGTGCATCCGATTCCGGTGATCTTTATATCAATTTCGACCGAAATCATCTCACCTTTCCAGTGGCACTCTTGGATTTCAAAGTTGAGGTCAGGATCAATCATTCCTTTGCAAATCATGCATATGCATCACATACCGCATACCGCATATCATACCATGTTCGTGTGTTGGTTGTTTACTATGTTGTGTGTGCTTCTTTCCGGTGTTGCTTCTTCGGGTTGGTTCCGTTAATGTCGCGTTTGTGAGGACCCATTCGACTACGTCCATTTGTCTTCTTCATGGACTCATTCTTCTTCCTTGCGGGATCTCAGGCAAGATGACCATACCCTCGAAATCACTTCTATCTTTGCTTTCTAGTTGCTCGCTCTTTTGCTATGCCTATGCTGCGATACCTACCACTTGCTTATCATGTAGCGACCCGACCCGGATGGGTCAAGTCTCTGTGCTTAAGTGTCATCCCTGGATCGGTATGCTGACACACACAGTACTCGAGGATTTATAACAGAGGTAAATCACATGTAAAAGTAACGTAAATACTATTACCTCAAATCCAAAATAGCGGAAGTAACAAGGTTTTGGATTCCCATCAACAACAACGGCAAAGTTGAGTGTAGAAATCGTAACCCTAACGTATCACTTACTCGTCGTAAGATAATCCTGCAACATGAGACGTTGCAGCCACAGAGGGTCAGTACATTGAATGTACTGGCAAATTCACACCATAGAGAATGATGAATAAAGGCTATCACTACATGCATATTTGGCTGGTGGAAAAGCTCTATGGTTATAAGGTTTTTGCGAAAAGCCAATTTTTCCCTACTGCAAAGGAATACATTTTAATTAACTATCATGGTGGTTGTTGAACATTGAGAATCGTTGACAGCATTCTCAATCCCAATTAAGCATCATCATTAAAACCCAACAATATTCATTTAAAGTAACGTGATGAGATCATAGGATAATCCAAGAACTAGATACTCAAGATGTCCATAACCGGGGACACGGCTAATCATGATTAGTTTATACACTCTGCAGAGGTTTGTGCACTTTTCCCCACAAGACTCGATCGCCTCCGTTGGATTTCTCGCACTACATGGTGTTTGAGAAACGGATGACCGAGACATAGTCTTTCAGAAGCGCTAGCACCTTACGATCGGGTAGACCGTACCACCTACATCCCCTACATCTGCTAGTCTACCCTGTAAGAGTTCACACGACTTAATCAACTATGCCAGAGCCCATAATGGCTTGTGGCTGCACACGGAAGTTTCTAGTATGAATAATCTCATGATCCCTTTGAGCCTGGGTGGCGGTCCAAAAGAAAATAGGCAAGTCCTGAATTACCCAGGTGCCTAGACAGGCAATCCTAGAATAACCAGGTGCCTCAATCCACCCAGATGTGTGTTTAAGTTGCCACCTTAAGTAAACCATTAATTAACAATCTCACATCTGTCATGGATACTCTCAAAACCCAATCCACGTCTACGAGCATAGCATGGCCATGTAAGCATAACGTAAAAGTAACTCCTAAGGTTTGAATGCAGGGCAATAGGTTCCTACCTCATCAACTACTTCCCAATACCCCCAATTTAATTAGATCCTAATCATGCAATGTTTGAGGTTTGATCTAATGCAACAAAAACTGGGTATGGAAGAGGTATGATCAAGGTGTGAACTTGCCTGCAATGTTGATGAAGATGATTTGCACTCATAACTCTTGATAGTTCTACTCGTCACACTCTGGTCAATCTATCGTAAGCAAGCAATAGTAACCACACATGAGCAATCACTCAAAAGATCAGAAAGAACAAAGAAGACGATTCGGAAAACAACAAAACTAAACAAATAACTCTTGCAACATAGAACAATTTCTAACAGTACCAAAATTATGTGAATTTGGCCTTATTAGAATGTTTAGGTCAAGAGCTTCGATTTGCAAAAAGAATCAACTCAAACAGAGCTACGAAACTCAAGTTATGATCAAACGGAGTTTGAATTCAAATCTGATCTAATTCAAATTTTAAACTTTTCAAAAACATGTTTGAGTTGGATTACTGGATAGAGGGGATCATAACGAAGACGTGGGCGTTGGTTTCGTTGGATTTGGACTAACGAGCAAAAAGTTACGGTGTTTTGAAGATCAGGGGCTATTCTGCAAATATGTTATTCACAAACGGGTCCCTGGCCAAAAATAACAGAAAAATAAAAAAAACTAAAAGGCGAACGCTCGCTTATAAGGTCTAAACAGTGGACGTTCGCTGTTTAATTAAACCTAAAAAAACAGATCTAGTCTAGGGTTTTTTTTAAAAACCGAACTTAAAATAAAACCGAATCGGACCGGGCGGTTTTTTTACCGATCCACGGTGGGTCAACGGCAACGGCGACGGCGGCGGTTTCCGGCGAGGCGAGGCGAGGCGACGGCGAGCTCTAGCGCGGCAGTAGCGGCGCGAAGCGGCTCCGGCGAGGAGCGGGCGGCGGCGCAGGCGAGCGGCGACGGGAGGCGACGAGCGGCGGATGCGGCAGAGGGCGGCGCGGGCAGCGGGGCTAGCAGGCGGCGGCGCAGGCGAGCAGCGGCGTGGGCGGCGAAGCAATGCGGCGGCGGATGCGGCAGAGGGCGGCGCGGGCAGCGGCGCTAGCAGGCGGCGGCGCAGGCGAGCAGCGGCGCGGGCGGCGAAGCAATGCGGCGGCGGCGGCGCGGATCTGCGACGATGCGGGGAGAGGAGAGGGAGAGGGGCCCGGGGCTCCGGATTTAAGGAGGGGGGAGGCGAGGGCGGCTTGGGCGAGGGGCAATGGAGGCGGGGCGGCGCCGGACTCCGGGGAGAGTCCCGGTTGGGGACGACGGGGAAGGCGGCGAGGAGCTGGGCCTTGGCCTGGCTTCGGCTGGGTCGGCCCAGTCGGGATTCTTTTTTTGTTTTTTTGTTTTTTTAAACATTTCCAGACAAAATAAAATAATAAAACAAATTAAAAGAAAATATTATATAGGCATATAATATATCAAAATTTTCAGAAAAAGATTTTCTACACGGTGAACATTTTTCTTGCATTAAATAAAATACACATAAATTCTAATAATTCAAAAAGTTCTACTAGTCTATTAAAATCCAACAAAAATCATTTTAAAAAAACCAAAATGATTTCAAATTAATTTTTCTCCAATTTTCTATTGTAGGGAATCATGTTACCCTATTTTCCATGTATTTTATTTTTGGAGAAAAATAATTTGAATAAAACTCAAATAGCTCCAAATTGAAAATAAATTCAAAAGACTTTGAATTTGATCCTTTGAAACTCCCAACTCATATTTCATATAATCTGAAGAAGTCATTTTATCTTCTCTCATGAAAATCATTGAGTTGCATAAAGTTTCAGAATTGGAAATATTCTCAAATGAAATTCAAATATTTTCAACACCCCTTGTCATTTAATAAATGGAAGAAGTCATGTCATCTTCTCTCCAGGGTTTCGTGATGAAAAGTATTTGAATTCACGGAGAGCATAAAGGCAAAAATGATAATTTGGGAAAGTCCTTTTATTCCCTCTCGTTTAACTTTCAAAAAGTTTCGAATTTCACTCACTTTCAGTCAATCAATCAAACAGTCAATCAAATCTATCTATTTATTATAACATTCCAAAATTTAGAATTTTGGGATGTTACATATCATGCCTCCCATATTGTTGAGCCAAGCCTCTAACCCACCTTGTCCTAGCAAACCGTTGTTTGGCTATGTTACCGCTTTGCTCAACCCCTCTTATAGCGTTGTTAGTTGCAGGTGAAGATTGGAGTTTGTTCCTTGTTGCAACATGGATATTTTGTTGGGATATCACAATATCTCTTATTTAATTAATGCATCTATATACTTGGTAAAGGGTGGAAGGCTTGGCCTTATGCCTAGTGTTTTGTTCCACTCTTGCCGCCCTAGTTTCCGTCATATCGGTGTTATGTTCCCGGATTTTGCGTTCCTTACACGGTTGGGTTATAATGGGAACCCCTTGACAGTTCGCCTTGAATAAAACTCCTCCAGCAATGCCCAACCTTGGTTTTACCATTTGCCACCTAGCCTCTTTTTCCCTTGGGTTTCCGGAGCCCGAGGGTCATCTTATTTAAACCCCCCCGGGGCCAGTGCTCCTCTGAGTGTTGGTCCAGACTAGAGCCCCTTGCAGCGCCACCTCGGCGAAACTCGAGGGCTGGTTTTAGTTGTACGGATTGCTTATCTGAGTGTGCCCTGAGAACGAGATATGTGCAGCTCCTATCGGGATTTGTTGGCACATTCGGGCGGTGTTGCTGGACTTGTTTTACCATTGTCGAGGATGTCTTGTAACTGGGATGCCGAGTCTGATCGGATTGTCTTGGGAGAAGGAATATCCTTCGTTGACCGTGAGAGCTTGTGATGGGCTGAGTTGGGACTCCCCTGCAGGGATATGAACTTTCAAAAAGCCGTGCCCGCGGTTATGGGCACATGGGAATTTGTTAATGTCCGGTTGTAGAAAACCTGAAGTTGATCTTAATTAAAATACATCAACCGCATGTGTAACCGTGATGGTCTCTTCTCGGCGGAGTCCGGGAAGTGAACACGGTGTTGGAGTTATGCTTGACGTAGGTTGTTCTAGGATCACTTCTTGATCAGAGATTTTCTCGACCGTGCTTTGCCTTCTCTTCTCGCTCTCTTTTGCGAATAGGTTAGCCACCACATATGCTAGTCGCTTGCTGCAGCTCCACCTCATACCTTTTACCCTTACCTATAAGCTTAAATAGTCTTGATCGCGAGGGTGTGAGATTGCTGAGTCCCCATGACTCACAAATACTTTCAAAACCAGTTTGCAGGTGCCGATGTTACCGAGCAGGTGACGCAACCTAGCTCAAGGAGGAGCTTGATGAAGATCGTGTTCGTAGACTTGTTTCGTTTCTAGTTGATCAGTAGTGGAGCCCAATCAGGGTCGATCGGGGGACCTTGTCGCATTTGGGGTTGTTCTTTATTTTGGTTTCGTAGTCGGACCTCGATTGTATCTGGATGATGTAATGCTTTATTCTTGTATTGTGTGAAGTGGCGACTGTAAGCCAACTATGTATCTCTGTCCCTTATGTATTACATGGGTTGTGTGAAGTTTACCTCACTTGCGACATTGTTTTCAATGCGGTTATGCCTCTAAGTCGTGCTTCGACACGTGGGAGATATAGCCGCATCGAGGGCGTTACAAATTGGCTCTGCATATGTATGTGTATGTCTTTAATGACTACTGCTTTGTACATACCGTGCCTTTGCTCATTGTCCAAGTTACATCATGAATGACTCCAAACACCTACTCCACCTCTTGTTAAACTGCTCCCTGATGTTTTTAGCAGGATGGCTGTCGATCCTCCGCCTCCTCCTTATATTGCCGCAATGATGCAGTAGTTTGAACTAAATCGTCAGTTTATGACTGGGGTAATGGCTTAGTTTCCAATCCAGAATTCTCATCAATAGTTTGCCTCAATAACACTGATAGAATTTGTGCGCCTCAATCCTATGGATGCCGATGATTGGCTTTGTGACATCCTGTTTGAGATGGAGTTAGCTTGTGTTGCCCCTGCCAGTTATGTCACCTTTGCGACATTCCACTTAAAGGGTTCAGCTACTCAATGGTGGGAAAGCCATAGGAGTATGTTGCCTGCAGAGACTGTAACCACTTGGAAGGAATTTCAGTTAGCCTTCCTTGGATGACACATTCCTCAAGGTCTGATGGACCAGAAGAAGAAGGAGTTTCGCAACCTCTCACAGGGCACAATGACTATGGATGAATATCAGAGGAAATTCCTTGAATTATCTCGATATGCTGTGGATGACATCTGCACTAACGCTCGCAAGAAGGAGAAATTTCATGAAGGACTGCGTCCCAATATAAAGTTTGCACTTGTTGCTCTTGATTGCGCAGACTTTGCAATGCTTGTTAGCCAAGCTTTCCGAACTAAGACTGGTCTAACTGAGTACCAGGAGTTGCTCAAGCATACTCGAGATGTTGGCCCATCCTTGAGTCAGCCTGCTCAGAAACGTCGAGTCTGGATCCCACACAATGTTCATCACCGACCTGCTCCAACACTAAGCCGTCTTATGTTGCACCTCGTCTGGCTCCGCCGCTGAGACAGCTAACGATTCAGGGTGCACAGTCCAATACTGTGGCTCCTCCCCATAATTATGGTTTATGCCGCAAGTATGGGCAGCCAGGGCACCTTGCTCTCAACTGTCGCCCGGGTCAACCGCAGAATTCATCACGTCCCCCTGTTGGCCGTAAGAAGGGCCGTCGAAACCATCTTACCAATAGTGGTAGTGCCAGGACGCCTGCAATGAGTTGTGGTTAAGTCACCCATGTCAAGATTGAAGAAGCTCGTGAGTCCCCAATAATCGTGATCGGTACCCTTCGCATTAATTCAGTGCCAGCTTCTATTCTCTTTGATTCAGGAGCATCTCATGCTTTTGTGTCCCAACAATTTGCTCAGTCACATGAGCTATACATGGAAAAATAACCAACTCCTCTAGCGGTTCAATCTCCGGGATCCAAGTGGCAAACCACTATGGTAAGCCCTTGCAACCAAATCGAAATTGGAGGTCTATTGGAGGTTTACTTTTTCCGGCTTCTCTCATTATACTCGGACCTTCCAACATAGACATCATTCTTGGTATGGACTGGTTGATAGCCCATAATGCTAAGAACGATTGTGCCGCCAAGACAGTCCAGCTCACTCACCCTTCTGGCTAGTTGATCAACTACTCAACTTAGATGATCCAGGATGCGAGAATCAGATTTATGTTTTGAATGCATTGAATGCTTCACCTCTTGAGGGAATGGAGAACATTCTAGTCGTTTGTGATTTCAAAGATGTCTTTCTAGAAGAACTTCCAGGAATACCCCCTGCTAGAGCTGTTGAATTCATCATAGACTTGAAGCCGGGCACTACTACTATAGCCAAGCGGCCATACAAGATGCCACTGCATGAACTCCTTGAGCTTAAGGAGGAAATCGACAAATCTCTTATCAAGGGTTTCATTCGCCCTAGTTGAACTGCTTGGGGAGCACCTTCTCTCTTTGTCAAGAAGAAGGATGGAACTAATCGTTTGGTCCAAGATCACTGACCTATCAACCAGGAAACAATTCAGAACAAGTATCCGCTTCCCAGAATCAACAATTTGTATGATCAACTTGCTGGTTCCTCGGTATTTTCCAAACTTGATTTGAGGTTGGGTTACCACCAGATCCGGGTTCGTGAAGAGGATATCCCCAAGACTACATTCGTTACTCGCTATGGCTCATACGAGTACACCGTTATGTCTTTCGGTTTAACCAATTCTCCAGCCACCTTCTCTCGTCTGAGGAACTATATATTAATGGAATACCTCGACAAGTTCGTCGTGGTTTATCTGGATGATATCCTTGTATAGTCCAAGAATAAAGAAGAACATCCTGAACATCTTCGACTTGTTCTGGAAAAACTTTGAGACATCAACTATGTGCCAAGTATTCCAAGTGTGAGTTCTGGTTACCCGAAGTAGCCTATCTTGGGCATGTCATCTCCAAGGATGGTATTGCCGTCAACCCCGAGCAAGTTTAGGCTATTCTCGATTGGACTCCTCCGAAGAATGTCAAACAAGTCAGAAGTTTTCTCGGACTCGCCAGCTATTGCCGTCGATTTGTTGAGAACTTCTCCAAGGTCGCCAAGCCCCTGACTGGTCTGCTTCACAAAGGCGTCAAGTTTGAGTGGACAGAAAAGTGTCAGGAAAGTTTCCAAGCACTCAGAGACAAGCTGACTTCTGCCCTAGTGCTTGCTCCTCCTGGTACTAAGAAGGATTTCATCATTTATTCTGACGCTTCACGTCAGGAATTAGGCTGTGTCCAAATGCAAGAGCATAGAGTGATTGCTTATGCATCTCGCCAATTTGACCCTCATGAAGAGAACTACCGAGTTCACGACCTCGAGCTTGATGTTGTCATCCATGCCATTCCCCAGGGTTCCCTCAATACCCTGATTGTCGAACCAGAACTCGTGGAGAGCATCAAGAGACAGCAGAAGTATGACCCTCAAGTTGAGAAGATTAAGCGCTACCTCGCAGAAGGAAGGCCCTCATTCTTCACTATTGAAGATGATGACACCCTATTCTTTAAAGGTTGACTAGTGCTTCCTTCAAAAAACAACCTGGATATGATTCAGGAAGTTATGAAAGAAGCTCATGATACGCCTTTGTCTATTCATCCGGGTAGCACCAGGATGTACCAAGACATTCGTTAGAGGTTCTGGTGGTCAAACATGAAGCAAGACATTGCTCGCTATGTTGCCGAATCTGACGTTTGTCGTTGTACCAAAGCAGAACATCAAAGGCCTGCTGGAACTCTGCAACCTATCTCTATTCCTGAATGGAAATGGGACCATGTTGAAATGGACTTCCTCACTGGATTTCCCAAATCTCACAAAGGTAATGATGCTATTCTTGTCATCATTTACCCGCTTTCTAAACTTGCACACTTTCTAGCCGTCAAAGAAATGATCACTGCTAGTCAGCTGGCAACTCTCTATATGTCTAGAATTGTTTCACTTCATGGTATTTCGCTAGTAATTAGCTCAGACCGTGGTAGCTTATTCACTTCAAGATTCTGGGCAAGTTTCCAAGTAGCTATGGGAATTCATCTGTCTTTCAGCACTGCATTTCACCCTCAATCACAGGGACAAGTTGAACGCGCCAATCAAGTTCTTGAAGACATGCTTCGAGCTTGTGTTATTTCCTTCAGCAAGAAATGGGAGGAATATCTCCCGTATGCCGAGTTCTCCTACAACAATAGCTATCAAGCTAGTCTGAAGATGGCCCCCTTCGAAGTGTTATATGGAAAAAAGTGTCAAACCCCTCTGAACTGGTTAGAAACTGGGGAACGTCCACTCTTCGGTCCGGATATTATCCAACACGCCGAAGACCAAGTCCGCATTATTCGTGAAAATCTCAAGACTGCCCAGTCACGTCAAAAGAGTTAGTATGACCGCCATCACAAAGACATGGTCTATCAACCTGGCGAAAAGGCATATCTTTGAGTCACACTGATGAAGGGTGTTCACCGCTTCGGGATCAAGGGAAAGCTAGCTCCTCACTATATTGTTACTTCCACTATTCTTGAAAAGCGTGGAAAAGTGGCATACCAGTTGGAACTACGGTCGAACCTTTCTCAGGTTCACGATGTGTTCCACGTGTCACAACTCTGCCGCTGCTTCAAGGACCCAATCCAAGCAGTGGATCATGAAGTGCTCGAGTTGCAACATGACCTCTCCTATAAAGAGCATCCGGTCCTTGTTCTCGACCAAGATGAAAGCCACACACGTCAGAAGGAGATCAAGTTCCTCAAAGTCCAATGGTCACATCATTCCGAAGACGGGGCCACTTGGGAATGTGAGGATCGCCTGCGTGATGAATACCCTGAATTGTTTCCTTCTACCTCCTAAATCTCGGCTCGAGATTTCTTGTAGTGGGGGAAAATTGTAACGCCCGGATAAATATGCTACAGTAGTCCCATGCTAATGTTGCCATGTCATCACGATTCCTGTTGTTAACCTCATGATGATTCAATCATGTTCGAATTAAACATTCAAAATTAAGTCAAAAGACAAAAGTAATAAAAGAAAAGGATAGACCAAAAAAACAACAACAAAGAAAGCCCCTGCTCCCCTTGGCCTAGTGCTACGTCTTGATCTTGCGTTGGTTTTCCCCAGAGAGGAAGGGATGATGCAGCAGAGTAGCATAAGTATTTCCCTCAGTTTTTGAGAACCAAGGTATCAATCCAGTAGGAGGCCATGCTCAAGTCCCTTGTACCTGCACAAAATGATAGCTACCCGCAACCAATGCGATTAGGGGTTGTCAATCCCTTCACGGTCACTTACGAGAGTGAGATCTGATAGATATAATATTTTTGGTATTTTTGGTATAAAGATGCAAAGTAAAAAGTAAAAGCAAAGTAAAAAAGCAAAGCAAGATTATAGTGATGGAGATTGATATGATGAGAATAGACCCGGGGGCCATAGGTTTCACTAGTGGCTTCTCTCAAGAGCATAAGTATTCTACGGTGGGTGAACAAATTACTGTTGAGCAATTGACAGAATTGAGCATAGTTCTGAGAATATCTAGGCATGATCATGTACATAGGCATCACGTCCGTGACAAGTCGACCGAAACGATTTTGCATCTACTACTATTACTCCACTCATCGACCGCTATCCAGCATGCATCTAGAGTATTAAGTTAAAAACAGAGTAACGCCTTAAGCAAGATGACATGATGTAGAGAGACAAATTCATGCAATATGAAATAAACCCCATCTTGTTATCCTCGATGGCAATGATGCAACACGTGCCTTGCTGCCCCTTCTGTCACTAGAAAGGACACCACAAGATCGAACCCAAAGCTAAGCACTTCTCCCATGGCAAGAACTACCAATCTAGTTGGCCAAACCAAAAGGATAATTCTAAGAGACTTGCAAAGATAACCAATCATACATAAAAGAATTAAGAGAAGATTCAAATATTATTCATAGATAGACTATATCATAAACCCACAATTCATCGGTCTCAACAAACACACCGCAAAAAGAAGATTACATCGAATAGATCTCCATAAGAGAGTGGGGGGGTGTCGGTGTACTAGAGTAGGGGTACCCTTAGTACCCCGAACTTGTGCACGGGCAGTCGCAGCGTCCCGCGGCAAGGCCTGCCAGATCACCGCCAAGATTCTCCGTGGTCCCTCTGAAGACCATTCAAGAACAAAGTACTCAAGACCAGACCCCGGCAAGAGGAGCATGCCGGGAAGAAGGCAAGACCCCGGCAAGAGGAGCTTGCCGGGAAGGCCATCAGAAGCGTTCCAAGACCCCGACAAGAGGCGCTTGCCGGGAAGGCCGTCCGAGGCATTCCAAGGAACTTGCCGCGGCGCGCTACGCGCCCCGACAAGGCCCGGTGAGCGACAAGCTCCCGAAAGCGACAAGTCGACGGCCGCGGCAAGGCGCTTGCCGCGGCAAGCCCCCACTCCACACCCGCGCTCCAGCACATCCACCCACGTGTCGCTCCGGGGTCCCTCCCGAGCGCACGTGGCAGGAGGCTGTGCAGCTAGGGGCGTGCGGTGGCACGCAGGCGCTGACAAGACAACCATCGTGGAAAGACGGTGGCGTCCCTAGCGGTCCCTTTCGGTGCTGTCTAGGCGACACAGACGGGCATTTAATGCCCTTGTCCCCTGCCGTCAGGGTTAGGTATGATAACACTGTAGCAGCTAGCTGTGCCTACTACAGCACCTAGCTGTGCCTACCCACGGCACCCTTTCCATTTTTGCCCTTGGCCCCCGTTGCTCTATGTCGGTAACCCCTTGAGTATAAAAGGAGGCCCGTGTGCAACGTAGAGGGGGTCGGCCACCTTGAGAGCTCTCGCGAGGTTCAGCAATTCCACACACTCACGCTCGCCCTCGAGCTAGGAATCAATACCAATCCACAAAGCAGGAGTAGGGTTTTACGCATCCGTGCGGCCCGAACCTGGGTAAATCGCTCGCGTGCTTCGCCTCGATTTACTCCTCGCACGACCAACCGCCCGCTTGCTTCGCCTCGATCTGCTCTTTGTGCAACCTCCGCCCCCCGCCAAACCAAAAGGGACCCGGTCCGCCGGTCCCATAGGTGCCCGTGGATCAGAAACCCCGGCATCTCTGGCGCGCCAGGTAGGGGGCGTCGACGTTGTGTGAATCAGATCCGGCGTTCTTGCGAGCTAGATCTTCATCTTCTTCATCAACATGCCACCGAAGAAGAAGGTTTCGGAGGCAGCTGCTCCGTCCGCGCCGAGCCACCCACCGCCGGAGCAAACGGATGGTGGGGCAGGCGCCGGCGGAAGGGCACGCATCGACGAGGGAACTCTTGGTGCTGCCAGGTCCCAGGGCAAGGCCGCGCTGCCCATCGGCGGCGTGGCCGGCTCCCACAACGACCGGGCGCACTCCAAGACCTCGGCGTCCGTGCATGCACCGCGCCCATCTCAGGAGGCGCGGGACCGGCAGCGTCATGGTACTCATGGTACCATGCGCTCGCTGGATCAAGATCGAGCTGGTGGATCCCGGAGCGCCTAGGACCACCATGCGCGTCAACAAGCCGGCGCGAGCGAGACACGGTCGCCTGGACGGGATACTGCTCCTTCTAACGTGGTTAGGAGTCCGAGCGTACCCCGCTCCTCGCACCGTTCGCTACCGCCGCCCGCCACCGCAGCGGAAGCTCTGGCACGAGCTCAGCTGCTCCTAGACTACCCTCCAGCGGCGGACAAGATCGACGACTGGAGGGCCACTATCCAGAGTCTCATCGGCTTCGCCAACGGCGACACTCCTCGGCAGCCGAGCACGTTGCAGCCGCAGCGAGTCAGCCAAGCGCAAACCGGTGGAG
The DNA here is from genome assembly GCF_056163025.1 of Triticum urartu. Lineage (NCBI taxonomy): Eukaryota > Viridiplantae > Streptophyta > Magnoliopsida > Poales > Poaceae > Triticum > Triticum urartu. The sequence continues at coordinate 246,377,684 of NC_141876.1, read as the reverse complement.
ACAAGATTGGTGGGGGTGCAACTACTGTGCACTCCCCACCCCGAAGGTCCCCAAGATCAACACCGAAGGCGCTGAGGAGCGAGATGCTCCGGCAAACCCCAGGGTTTGTTCCGTTGAAGCAGAAGCTCCCGGCAAGTTTGTCGCGAGATGTCACGCTCCGGCAGAGACACAGCTTCTTGCCGTAGAAGCAGATATTCCTGCAGCAACCTCCAAGATCAATGCCAAGAGCGCCGGTGAGCCAGATGCTCCGGCAAGCCCTAGGGTTTGTTCCGTTGAAGCTGAAGCTCCCGGCAAGCTTGTCGCGGAACGTCAAGCTCCGGCAGAGACACAACTTCTCGCCGTAGAAGCGGACGTTCCCGCAGCAGCAGAGTTGTCTTTAGTCCTTGTTGTCGAGCCACAGGCTCCAACATGGGCGCAATAGATTGTCCGTTTCCTTCAGACAGGAGAACTTCCCGAAGAGCAAGAAGAAGCCGAAAGAGTAGCCCGGCAGTCAAGTATGTACCAGTTCGTCGACAAGACGCTGTACAGAAGAAGACTCAACGGTGTGAAATTGAGGTGCATTCCCCGGGAAGACGGACAGAAGCTGTTGGCAGAGATACACGGAGGCATATGTGGTCACCACATTGGCGCAAGAGCACTCGTCGGCAAAGCATTCCGGCAAGGTTTCTTCTGGCCAACAGCCCTCCAGGATGCAACTGCACAAGTAACCAAGTGTGAAGCGTGCCAGTTCCATTCCAACCAGATACACCAGCCAGCTCAAGCTCTCCAGACGATCCCTTTATCCTGGCCCTTTTCGGTCTGGGGGCTCGACATCCTCGGCCCCTTCCCCCGAGATGTCGGGGGCTTTGAGTACTTGTATGTCGCAATCGACAAGTTCACAAAGTGGCCGGAAGTGGAACCAGTGAGGAAGGTGACCGCACAGTCAGCCGTCAAGTTCTTCAGGTCGATTGTTTGCCGCTTCGGGATCCCTAACCGGATAATCACCGACAACGGCACACAATTCACGAGCCACGCCTTCATGCAGTACATCCAAGATCTCGGCGCCAAAGTCTGCTTCGCTTCTGTTGCTCACCCAAGGAGCAACGGTCAAGCGGAGAGGGCAAACGCCGAGGTGCTGCGCGGGCTCAAGACCAGAACTTTTGACAGGCTGCACAAGTGTGGAAGAAACTGGATCAAGGAGCTACCGGTGGTTCTTTGGTCGATCAGAACGCCGCCAAATCGAGCCACTGGACAGACACCCTTTGCTCTAGTCTATGGAGCAGAGGCAGTTACCCCCACGGAACTCGTATACGGGTCACCTCGAGTGCTCGCTTATGATGAGCTTGAGCAAGAGCGGCTGCGGCAAGAGGACGCGCTGCTCCTTGAGGAAGATCGTCTCCAGGCTGCTGTGCGAGCTGCTCGCTACCAGCAAGCTCTGCGCTGCTACCACAGCCGCAGAGTCAATGCCAGGAGTCTCGAGGAAGGCGACCTTGTTCTTCGGCGCGCTCAGTCCGCCAAGAATTCCAACAAGTTGACGCCGAAGTGGGAAGGCCCTTACCGGGTGAGACGAGTCACCAGGCCTGGCGCTGTCCGCCTAGAGACCGAAGACGGTATTCCAGTGAGCAACTCTTGGAACATCGAGCATCTTCACAAGTTTTACCCGTAAGGCGCGGTTGTCGGACCCCGTCCGGCAACCACCTCTCTGTGCAAGTCTTGCCGCTGCTGCATGTAATCCTTTGTACAGAGCCAGGCGCAGACCCTGGCGCAGAAACAGATATCCTCACGGAACTCGTATACGGGTCACCTCGAGTGCTCACTCATGATGAGCTTGAGCAAGAGCGGCTGCGGCAAGATGACGCGCTGCTCCTTGAGGAAGATCGTCTTCAGGCCGCTGTGCGAGCCGTCGCTCCCAGCCCGTGCCAGAAGCTTCGAGGAAGGCGACCTTGTTCTTCAGCGCGTTCAGTCGGCCAAGATCCAAACAAGTTGACGCCGAAGTGGGAAGGCCCTTACCGGGTGAAACGAGTCACAAGGCCTGGCGCTGTCCGCCTTGAGACCGAAGATGGCATCCCAGTGAGCAACTCCTGGAACATCGAGCATCTTCGTAAGTTTTACCCGTAAGGCGCGGTTGTCGGACCCCGTCCGGCAACCACCTTTCTGTACGAGTCTTGCCGCTGTTGCATGTGATCCTCTGTACAGAGCCAGGCGCAGACCCTGAGCACCAGTAAATGAAGCGCTGCATACCCCGGGGGCTATAGCATGCATGCTAGATTGAGTCTGAGTCTCGTCCTTGGTTAGGGTCGATAGTCCCTAACAGCGGCTAACCCCTAGCTTAGAGGTCGAGTGTCCGTCCCTTTGCTTTTCCTTCGTTCGCAGGGCTCGCACGTCCTGGCCAGGCCACCTGGAGACGAAAAGGAGAAGAAGGGCGCACCGGCACCTGGGCCCCAGCAAGAACACCGGGGGCTGCGGATGCCAAAATGTCACCCCCGGCAAGCCAGAGTTGCCGGAGGCTGCAATATCAGATAAGTCTTTCATCCCTCTTCATGCATCCTCCTATGGACTAGGGAATGTGAAACCCCGTTTCTTCCCGGAAACTGTCGTGCTCCCCCGACTCTAGGCCCTGGAGCGCGTTCCCGAGGCCAAGTTTGGTCATAGTCGCGGCAGCAGAAGGGATGAAACGAGGAGGCCGCGCCCACCTCGTTCCCACCTCCGTCAAAGGCGCGAGAAAGGTCGAGCGACGTGGGAAGGCGGCAGGGCCTGTTGCCGGGAACGTCTGTTCGAGAGACACCAAGGATCTGCTCTTTGGCGTGGGTTCAACCCACGAGGCAAATAACCCGGCAAACTTCCCCTTTTCATTAAAAAACATCCCATACAGGTACAGTCCATAGAGGATGAAAAACATGAAAGAGAGGATTACAAGATACAGCTAAGGCCCGAAGGCTTACAATTAAAAAGATAAGGTGCCCGTAATCCTTTTCCTGTCCCTCTCTTCAGGAGGTAGAACAAGCAGGCGAAAAGGGGAAAGGGGCGCCAAGGCGAGCTACAGGTGCCAGAAGACACCAAGAGAACATCCGGGGGCCGGACGGTGATGGCGACGCCGGGAGAAGGGTGCGAAGGAGGGGCGGCAGGACGTCAGCACGCTGTCGAGGGCACCACGCCCTCGTACTCCGACCTGACGGCCTTGTCGCCAGCCCTCTTCCCCTTCCGCGACCTCCCTACGCCAGCCGCCCAAGGAGACGCCCCCGGGGAGTTCAAGAAGCCGGCGCCGCGGATGATAGGGTCGCCGGTGCCGCACGAGACGGCGCCCGACACCTAGTCGGAGCCGCCGTCCTGCCGCCCGCCACCCTCACCATCACTGCCGCTCTCCTCCTCGTCACTCAAGCTGTGGATGCGGGCGAACGTCTTCCACCCTCGATCGAGATACATCACACCAGGGGCTGGGAACGCCACGCGGACTCGCGTGCCGCTAATCCCACAGCCCCTCATGTGTAATCTCAGAGTCTCGGGCGGGTCCGACTCCATCGCGCCCGCGAACGGAGCCGGAAGCCGGAGGCGACGACGAGGCGCCCGGCGCAGCTTGACGAAGAACTCGCAAGGGTTGTCCCCTATATGGACCGCCGCGGGGGGAGGAGCCGCCGGCGGGGGCGAAGCTGGTGCGTCGCCCCGTCCGCCTCTTCCCCGAGCGCCTCGACCTCGTCCTCGACCTCGTCCACGACCTCGCCCCCTCCCTCTTCCCCTTATGGCTGGATCTGCCACCACGAGCGAGGAAAAGGGGAGGGTGCGCTGTCTGGCGGCGACCCTCGCCGCCACCGATGAAGGCCCAGGATTCCCTTTCTCCATGGCGAATGAGAGAAAGGGGAGCAGAAGCTGAAGAAAGGAGGAGACGGGAGAGTGCAGGCTTCGGTGCTCCCTTCCCGCTCCTTATAAAGGAGCGAAGTGGGAGCCCAGCCACCCCGCTCAGCGAATCAAGGCACAGGAAGAGCAGGGAGGCGGGCCGACCCGTCCCCTCTGCTCGCAACGGCCCAGGTTCCCGCTCCCACCGTCCGCGATCCCAAATGCATGGGAGCCGCGTGGTGGAGATGCAGAACTGAGGCGACGGATGGGGCGGCCTCGCCCTACCCCGTGATCTCGGGGAGTGGGCGCTTCGGAAACCGCGCACCGGCCCCGTCCAGTAAATGCGCCACGCCCCCACGCCTACCTCCGTTTGGAGAAGAGGGCGTGGGCCGTTCCCCTTCATCATGGCTTGACGCATGCTCGCGGGGCTTAGCCCCACGCGCGCGCGCCGCCCCCGTCACCCACGACGCCGCGTTCGACGCGCGCCGTTCTGGGCGTGCGCGATGGAAGCGGAGAGATATGCGGCGCGACCTAGGCCGCACGTGCCCGTGCACTGTTTTGGGCCTGGCCCAACAGCGCTTGGCACCGTGTCTGGCCCAGGCCCGGGGGCTCCTGTCAGTGTACTAGAGTAGGGGTACCCTTAGTACCCCGAACTTGTGCACGGGCAGTCGCAGCGTCCCACGGCAAGGCCTGCCAGATCACCGCCAAGATTCTCCGTGGTCCCTCTGAGGACCATTCAAGAACAAAGTACTCAAGACCAGACCCCGGCAAGAGGAGCTTGCCGGGAAGAAGGCAAGACCCCGGCAAGAGGAGCTTGCCGGGAAGGCCATCAGAAGCGTTCCAAGACCCCGGCAAGAGGCGCTTGCCGGGAAGGCCGTCCGAGGCATTCCAAGGAACTTGCCATGGCGCGCTACGCGCCCCGACAAGGCCCGGTGAGCGACAAGCTCCCGGAAGCGACAAGTCGACGGCCGCGGCAAGGCGCTTGCCGCGGCAAGCCCCCACTCCACGCCCGCGCTCCAGCACATCCACCCACGTGTCGCTCCGGGGTCCCTCCCGAGCGCACGTGGCAGGAGGCTGTGCAGCTAGGGGCGTGCGGTGGCACGCAGGCGCTGACAAGACAACCATCGTGGCAAGACGGTGGCGTCCCTAGCGGTCCCTTTCGGTGCTATCTAGGCGACACAGACGGGCATTTAATGCCCTTGTCCCCTGCCGTTAGGGTTAGGTATGATAACACTGTAGCAGCTAGCTGTGCCTACTACAGCACCTAGCTGTGCCTACCCATGGCACCCTTTCCATTTTTGCCCTTGGCCCCCGTTGCTCTATGTCGGTAACCCCTTGAGTATAAAAGGAGGCCCGTGTGCAACGTAGAGGGGGTCGGCCACCTCGAGAGCTCTTGCGAGGTTCAGCAATTCCACAAACTCACGCTCGCCCTTGAGCTAGGAATCAATACCAATCCACAAAGCAGGAGTAGGGTTTTACGCATCCGTGCGGCCCGAACCTGGGTAAATCGCTCGCGTGCTTCGCCTCGATTTACTCCTCGCACGACCAACCGCCCGCTTGCTTCGCCTTGATCTGCTCTTTGCGCAACCTCCGCCCCCCGCCGAACCAAAAGGGACCCGGTCCGCCGGTCCCATAGGTGCCCGTGGATTAGAAACCCCGGCAGGGGGGACTTTGTATTGAGATTCAAAAAGAGAGAACAAGCCATCTAGCTACTAACTATGGACCCGAAGGTCTGAGGTAAACTACTCACACTTCATTGGAGGGGCTAGGATGATGTAGAAGCCCTCCATGATGACGGCCCTCTTCCGGCAGAGCTCCGGAACAGGCCCCAAGATGGGATCTTGTGGATACAGAAAGTTGCGGCGGTGGAATTAGGTTTTTGGCTCCTGTCCTGATCGTTTGGGGATACATATGTATATATAGGAGGAAGGAGTACGTCGGTGGAGCACCGAGGGGCCCACGAGGCAGGGGGCGCGCGCCCCCACCCTCGTGACCTCCTCTTTGACTCCTTGGAGTAGGGTCCAAGTCTCCTGGATCACGTTTGGTGAGAAAATCACGTTCCCGAAGGTTTTATTCCGTTTGGACTCCGTTTGATATTCTATTTCTCCGAAACACTGAAATAGGCAAAAAAACAACAATTCTGGGCTGGGCCTCCGGTTAATAGGTTAGTCCCAAAAATAATATAAAAGTGGAAAATAAAGCCCAATATAGTCCAAACAATAGATAATATAGCATGGAGCAATCAAAAATTATAGATACGTTGGAGATGTATCAGGCATCCCCAAGCTTAATTCCTGCTCGTCCTCGAGTAGGTAAATGATAAACAGAGAATTTTTGATGCGGAGTGCTACTTGGCATAATTTGAATGCAAATCTTCTTAATTGTGATATGAATATTCAGATTCAAAAGATTCAAGACAAAAGTTTATATTGACATAAAAATAATAATACTTCAAGCATACTAACAAAGCAATTATCTCTTCTCAAAATAACATGGCCAAAGAAAGTTATCCCTACAAAATCATATAGTCTGGCTATGCTCTATCTTCACCACACACAATATTTAAATCATGCACAACCCCGATGACAAGCCAAGCAATTGTTTCATACTCTAACTTTTTCAAAACCTTTTCAATCTTCACGCAATACATGAGCGTGAGCCATGGATATAGCACTATATGTGGAATAGAATGGTGGTTGTGGAGAAGACAAAAAGGAGAAGATAGTCTCACATCAACTAGGCGTATCAACGGGCTATGGAGATGCCCATGAATAGATATCAATGTGAGTGAGTAGGGATTGCCATGCAACGGATGCACTAGAGCTATAAAATTATGAAAGCTCAACAAAAGAAACTAGTGGGTGTGCATCCAACTTGCTTGCTCACAAAGACCTAGGGCACTTGAGGAGGCCCATCATTGGAATATAAAAGACAAGTTCTATAATGTAAAATTCCCACTAGTATATGAAAGTGATAACATGAGAGACTCTCTACTATGAAGATCATGGTGCTACTTTGAAGCACAAGTGTGGTAAAACGATAGTAGCATTGCCCCTTTTTATTTATTTTCTCTTTTTTGGGATTTCTGTTTTTCTTTGGCCTTTCTCTTTTTTTTGGGACAATGCTCTATTAAATGATGACCATCACACTTTTATTTATTTACAACTCAATGATTACAACTCAATTCTAAAACAAAGTATGAATCTATATGGATGCCTCCGACGGTGTACCGGGATATGCAATGAATCAAGAGTGACAAGTTTGAAGAAATTATGAACAGTGGCTTTGCCACAAATACTATGTCAACTACATGATCATGCTAAGCAATATGACAATGATGAATGTGTCATGATGAACTAGATGGTGGAAAGTTGCATGGCAATATATCTCGGAATGGCTATGGAAATGCCATAATAGGTAGGTATGGTGGCTGTTTTGAGGAAGGTATATGGTAGGTGTATGATACCGGCGAAAGGTGCGTGGTATTAGAGAGGCTAGCAAAGGTGGAAGGGTGAGAGTGCGTATGATCCATGGACTCAACATTAGTCATAAAGAACTCATATACTTATTCCAAAAATCTAGAAGTTATCAAAGCAAAGTATTACGCGCATGCTCCTAGGGGGGTAGATTGGTAGGAAAAGACCATCGCTCGTCCCCGACCGCCACTCATAAGGAAGACAATCAATAAATAAATCATGCTCCGACTTCATCACATAACGGTTCACCATACATGCATGCTACGGGAATCACAAACTTTAACACAAGTATTCTTTAAATTCACAACTACTCAATAGCATGACTTTAATATTATCACCTCCATATCTCAAAACAATTATCATGCTTCAATCTTTTCTTAGTATTCAACACACTCAAAAGAAAGTTTCACAAATCTTGAATACCAAGCATATTATTATTAAGCAAATTACCATGCTATTAAGAGACTCTCAAAATAATTTAAGTGAGGCATGAGAGATCAATAGTTTCTTTAAAACAAATCCACCACCGTGCTCTAAAAGATCTAAGTGAAGCACATAGAGCAAAATTATAATGCTCAAAAGATATAAGTGAAGCACACAGAGCAAAATTGCATAGCTCAAAAGATATAAGTGAAGCACATAGAGTATTCTATCAAATTTTAATTCATGTATGGCTCTCTCAAAAGCTGTGTACAGCAAGGATGATTGTGGCATACTAAGACACAAAGACACAAAGACACAAATAATACAAGACGCTCCAAGCAAAACACATATCATGTTGGTGAATAAAAATATAGCTCCAAGTAAATTACCGATGGAAGTGGACGAAAGAGGGGATGCCTCCCGGGGCATCCCCAAGCTTTGACTTCTTGGTGTCCTTGGATTATCTTGGGGGTGCCATGGGCATCCCCAAGCTTAGGCTCTTGCCACTCCTTGTTCCATAATCCATCAAAAGAATTCACCTAAAACTTGAAAACTTCACAACACAAAACTTAAAGTAGAAAACTCGTGAGCTCCGTTAGCGAAAGAAAACAAAAGACCACTTCAAGGTACTGTAATGAACTCATTATTTATTTATATTGGTGTTAAACCTACTGTATTCTAACTTCTCTATGGATTATAAACTATTTTACTAACCATAGATTCATCAAAATAAGCAAACAACACACGAAAAACAGAATCTGTCAAAAACAGAACAGTCTAGTAATCTGTAGCTAGCGCAAGATCTGGAACCTCAAAAATTCTAAAATAAATTGTTGGACGTGAGGAATTTATATATTAATCATCTGAAAAAATAATTAACTAAATAGCACTCTTCAAATAAAAATGACAGCAGTTCTCGTGAGCACTAAAGTTTCTGTTTTCTTACAGCAAGCTCAACAAGACTTTCCCCAAGTCTTCCCAACGGTTCTACTTGGCACAAACACTAATTAAACACAAAAAACACAACCAAAACAGAGGCTAAATAATTTATTTATTACTAAGCAGGAGCAAAAAGCAAGGAATAAAAATAAAATTGGGTTGCCTCCCAACAAGCGCTATCGTTTAACACCCCTAGGTAGGCATAAAAGCGAGGATAGATCTAGGTATTGCCATCTTTGGTAGGCAATCCATAAGTGGCTCTCATGATAGTTTCATATGGTAATTTTATTTTCTTTATTGGAAAGTGTTCCATGCCCTTTTTTAATGGAAATTTAAATCTAATATTCCCTTCCTTCATATCAATAATCGCACCAACCGTTCTAAGGAAAGGTCTACCAAGAATAATAGGGCAAGAAGGATTGCAATCTATATCAAGAACAATGAAATCTACGGGCACATAATTACTATTTGCAACAATAAGAACATCATTAATCCTTCCCATAGGTTTCTTAATAGTAGAATCCGCGAGATGCAAGTTTAGAGAGCAATCATCAAAATTGCGGAAATCTAGCAAATCACACAAAGTTTTGGGAATAGTGGAGACACTAGCACCCAAATCACACAAAGCATAAAACTCATGATCTTTAATTTTAATTTTAATAGTTGGTTCCCACTCATCATAGAGTTTTCTAGGGATAGAAACTTTCAACTCAAGTTTTTCTTCATAAGATTGCATCAAGGCATCAACAATATGTTCGGTGAAGGCTTTATTTTGACTATAAGCATGTGGAGAGTTTAGAACGGATTGCAACAAGGAAATACAATCAATTAAAGAGCAACTTTCATAATTAAATTCCTTGAAATCCAATATAGTTGGTTTAGCAACATCTAGATTTTTATTTCTTTCAATCCCACTTTCATCAATTTCATCATTAAGATCTAAATACTCCGAATTTTTAGAACGCCTTCTAGGTAAAGGAAGATCATATTCAGTTTCATCAAGATTTATATTGCAAAATAAAGATTTAATAGGGGACACATCAATAACTTTTAGATCTTCATCTTGATTTTCATAGGAATTGGAAGAACACGCTTTAATAAAGGCATCTTTGGAAGCACGCATCCTAGCGGTTCCTTCCTTGCACTCATCCATGGAAATTCTCATGGCTTTGAGAGACTCATTGATATCATGTTTAGGAGGAATAGATCTAATCTTTAAAGAATCAATCTCAAGATAAATTCTATCAACGTTTCTAGCCAAATCATCAACTTTAAGAAATTTCTCTTCAAGCAAAGCATTAAAATTCTTTTGTGAATTCATAAACTCTTTAAAACTATTATCAAATTCAGTGGGCATCTTATTATAATTTCCATAAGAGTTGTTGTAGGAATTCCCATTATTATTAGAAGGATTACTAGGATATGGCCTAGGATTAACATTCCCTCTATAAGCGTTGTTACCGAAATTATTCCTACCAACAAAATTCACATCCATAGATTCATTGTTATTCTCAATCAAAGTAGACAAAGGCATATCATTAGGATCAGAAGAAACACTCTTAGTAGCAAATGCTTTCATAAGTTCATCCATCTTTCCACTCAAAACATTGATTTCTTCTATCACATGCACTTTTTTATTAGAAGATCTTGCAGTATGCCATTGAGAATAATTAACCATAATATTATCTAGGAGTTTAGTAGCATCTCCTAAAGTGATTTCCATAAAAGTGCCTCCCGCGGCCGAATCTAAAAGATTTCTAGAAGCAAAATTCAATCCGGCATAAATTTTTTGTATGATCATCCACAAATTCAAACCATGAGTAGGGCAATTACATATCATTAATTTCATTCTCTCCCAAGCTTGTGCAACATGTTCATGATCAAGTTGCTTAAAATTCATAATATTGTTTCTAAGAGAGATGATCTTAGCAGGAGGGAAATACTTAGAGATAAAAGCATCTTTGCATTTGTTCCAAGAATCAATACTATTCTTAGGCAAAGACGAAAACCAAGTTTTAGCACGATCTCTAAGAGAAAAAGGAAATAGCTTCAATTTAAGGACATCATTATCGACATCTCTTTTCTTTTGCATATCACATAAATCAACGAAGCTATTCAGATGAGTAGCGGCATCTTCACTAGGAAGGCCGGCGAATTGATCTTTCATAACAAGATTCAACAAAGCAGTATTGATTTCACAAGATTCAGTATCGGCAAGAGGAGCAATCGGAGTGCTAAGGAAATCATTATTATTGGTATTGGTGAAGTCACACAATTTAGTATTATCTTGAGCCATCGCGACAAACAGGCAATCTAACACACGAGCAAACAAAAAGGCAAGCGGGCAAAAGAGGCAAATAGAGAGAGTGGATAGAGAGAGAGAGGGCGAATAAAACGGCAAAGGTGAAGTGGGGGAGAGGAAAACGAGAGGCAAATGGCAAATAATGTAATGTGAGAGATAGGGCTTGTGATGGGTACTTGGTATGTTGACTTTTTGCGTAGACTCCCCGGCAACGGCGCCAGAAATCCTTCTTGCTACGTCTTGAGCTTGCGTTGGTTTTCCCCGAAGAGGAAGGGATGATGCAGCAGAGTAGCGTAAGTATTTCCCTCAGTTTTTGAGAACCAAGGTATCAATCCAGTAGGAGGCCACGCTCAAGTACCTCGTACCTGCACAAAACGATAGCTACTCGCAACCAACATGATTAGGGGTTGTCAATCCCTTCACGGTCACTTACGAGAGTGAGATCTGATAGATATAATATTTTTGGTATTTTTGGTATAAAGATGCAAAGTAAAAAAGTAAAAGCAAAGTAAAAAAGCAAAGCAAGATTAAAGTGATGGAGATTGATATGATGAGAATAGACCCGGGGGCCATAGGTTTCACTAGTGGCTTCTCTCAAGAGCATAAGTATTCTACGGTGGGTGAACAAATTACTATTGAGCAATTGACAGAATTGAGCATAGTTATGAGAATATCTAGGCATGATCATGTATATAGGCATCACGTCCGTGACAAGTAGACCGAAACGATTCTGCATCTACTACTATTACTCCACTCATCGACCGCTATCCAGCATGCATCTAGAGTATTAAGTTAAAAACAGAGTAATGCCTTAACCAAGATGACATGATGTAGAGATATAAATTCATGCAATATGAAATAAACCCCATCTTGTTATCCTCGATGTCAACGATGCAATACGTGCCTTGCTGCCCCTTCTGTCACTGGGAAAGGACACCACAAGATCGAACCCAAAGCTAAGCACTTCTCCCATGGCAAGAACTACCAATCTAGTTGGCCAAACCAAACGGATAATTCGAAGAGACTTGCAAAGATAACCAATCATACATAAAAGAATTCAGAGAAGATTCAAATATTATTCACAGATAGACTTGATCATAAACCCACAATTCATCGGTCTCAACAAACACACCGCAAAAAGATGATTACATCGAATAGATCTCCACCAGAGAGTGGGAGAACTTTGTATTGAGATCCAAAAAGAGAGAAGAAGCCATCTAGCTACTAACTATGGACCCAAAGGTCTGAGGTAAACTACTCAAACTTCATCGGAGGGGCTAGGATGATGTAGAAACCCTCCGTGATGACGACCCTCTTCGGGCGGAGCTCCGGAACATGCCCCAAGATGGGATCTCATGGATACAGAAAGTTGCAGCGGTGGAATTAGGTTTTTGGCTCCTGTCCTGATCGTTTGGTGGTACGTATGTATATATAGGAGGAAGGAGTACGTCGGTGGAGCACCGAGGGGCCCACGAGGTAGGGGGCACGCCCTAGGGGGGGGGGACGCCCCTACCCTCGTGACCTCCTCTTTGACTCCTTGGAGTAGGGTCCAAGTCTCCTGGATCACGTTCAGTGAGAAAATCACGTTCCCGAAGGTTTTATTCCGTTTGGACTCCGTTTGATATTTTGTTTCTCCGAAACACTGAAATAGGCAAAAACATCAATTCTGGGCTGGGCCTCAGGTTAATAGGTTAGTCCCAAAAATAATATAAAAGTGGAAAATAAAGCCCAATATAGTCCAAAACGGTAGATAATATAGCATGGAGCAATCAAAAATTATAGATACGTTGGAGACGTATCACCTAGCCACCTGGGTCAGCCCAGCTGGCCCAGCCGCCCCTAGTCCCCTCCATATCCCTCCGAGGTGAACACTAGCCCAACCGATCCCCCACTCTCCCCACGTCGCTCACTCTCCCTCCCCCTCGATCCAGATCGAGGGCTCGACCCTGCGGTGCTCCAGCCGCCGCCCGCCGCCTGGAGAACCCCCCTGCCCGATGCCTCCCACTTCTCCCCGAAGCCCTCTTGCCGCGACGCCCCAGGCGCCGCTACCTCGATCCCGCCACCAACCGATGCCACGCCATCGCCGGACCTCCCCCCTTCGCCGGACCGTCCCTGTCCTCCTCCCCACCGGCGCCATCATGCCTTCGCAAGCTCCCCTGCAATGGGGGTGAGCCCTCTACCCCTTTCCCCGCTCTCGTATGGTCACCGCGGCCTTCCCTAGCCCTTGGTCGCGTCAGGCCGTGCCCTCGCGTGCTAGCACCTGGCCTGGCCGTGCCCGGGCAACGCCAGCTGCTGCATGGCCCACGCCGGCCACACACCTCGCCGCATCGCCGCTCGCTGGGCGCCTGCGCGCGCCCTTGCCCACAGCCCCGCGCCGGCCTCGCCCTCGCGCCGCGCTCCCCTGCCCTTCAGCCCCGCTCGTCGGCGCCGCCTGGCCCTGGCCGGCCGCGCTCGCCCGGCCAGGCCTCGACATGGCCTCCGCCAGCTTCCCATGGGCGCTCGCGCCCTAGCACCTGCGTGCTCGCCCTGCTATTGCTCTGGCCTATGACAGATGGGGCCCACGCCTAGTAGTTTAAAAAACAAAAATTAAAATTAGTTAAAAATAAATATTAATTAATGAATCAGTAATTAATTAATTTAATTGATCCTGTTAATTAACCTAACTTAATTAGTTTGATTAGTTAGCTAATTAACTGTTAATTAATTAAGTAGTCAATGACGATTGGGCCCCACTATCCCTTTAACCAGTCAATCCGGTCAGAGTTGACTGTTGACTACTAACATCATGATGATGTCATGCTGATGCAATAACCCCATTTTAGATTTAATAATAATTTCAGCAATTGCTAAAACTTTAATAATTCATAGAAAAATAACAGTAACTCGGATGAAAATATTTTGTACATGAAAGTTGCTCAGAACGATGAGACGAATCTCAATACGCAACCCATTCGTCTGCACACATGCCTAGCATCGCGAACATGCAACCTTCCCCCCTCCTGTTCGCCTGTCCAAAAATGCAAACTTCGGGAAAACATTCCCGGATGTTATCCCCCTTCGTCGGTATCGTGTAGCACCGTGTTAGAACACGTTTAGCTCTGCCTATTGTCCTGTTATGCGCTTGCTTGCTATGTATTTACTACTCTTTCCCCCTCTTCTCTCCGGTAGACCCCGAGACTGCTATCGATGCCGCTGTGATCGACTACGTCGTCGATGACTCTTCTTCCCTTCCAGCGGAGCTTCCAGGCAAGCCCCCCTTTGATGATCTTGATATCACCCATTCCATTCTCTCATTCTTGCATTAGATTTTGCTACTGTTATTGTTTGCTCATATTCTGATGCATAGCCTGCTTTTTAAACATGCTCTTTGTACCTTACATGCTTATCCTAAACTGCTTAGTATAGGCTGGCTAGCGATCTATCAATGACCCCCACCTTGTCCTTGTTGGCCCTGCTTCATCATGGATGACTCGATCAACATGATCGACCACTAGAGCCCGACACTTCACATCATGCTCCTTTTGTTGCTCGACCCTGCAGAGCTACTACCGAGTGCCAGGGTTGATGCCTCATAACGCACTCCTGATGATGACTCTGTAGTGTAGCTATTCGGTCATGGTCATCGAGGGTGATTCCTCCTTGACCACTCCCGACACGACTCTGTCGTGCAACACCTCATGTGTGTACCTTGAGGGTGGTTCCTCTTACATTCACCTTGGTGATTACATCGAGTGGAATTCACCGAGGGTGATTCCTCGGGTTTTCCTCCTAGATGTTTGGACACACGGTTACCTTGACTTTACTTCAGACCATTGTTGAAGTCGGGTCGGCCCTGAGGGGTACCCGCGAGTTGATGTGAAAGTCGGCTGGGCCCGTTGAGCATCCGCGAGTTTTCCACGAGGAACGGCTAGGCATTCTGGGCCCTTGCCGTAAGTCCATGAGACGGGGCGATGGGGTCACATTATCGTGAGTCTCTGCTTGTCTCTGCGAGCCCCAATGCACTAACATGTTTGGGTATTTGTTCTGAGTTGGCCTCTGGCCTTTATGCACTAACCACCATGCGAGAATAGTTATGGGCCTCGAGGTCGCAGTATCAGCCGAAGCTTTGTCAGACGTCTAGTTCAACATTGTAGCACGGCCTGGTCGGCGCCCTAGTGGAGGTGGCCTGTATCGCCCTGCATGCAACGACCCGGAGTGCAACGGGTGATGGGACCGGACCTCAAAGTTCTTAGGATGTAGACCGGCGGGGACCTCTCTACTGAGCCTAGGTAGGGCTACGATGTGTTGATCTTCCGAGGCCGAGCATTGACCCAGAAAAGTGTGTCCGGCTAGAGTGATCGAGCGTGTTGGGTAACGTGGTGCACCCCCGCAGGGAAGTTATATATTCAAATACCGTGTCCATGGAAATGGACATTCAGACTTGTATCCTGATCAATTACAACTAGAACTGGTTACTTGAGACATGTGATGGATATGTGGCTCCGGGATTGCTTTCTCGCAGGGAGTCGAGGAAGGATCTCTGGGCGTTAATGATTCAACATGCTTGTTAAATATAATTTGCTATTCTATACGCCTCTACATGCTGCAAGATGCATGGACCTACTTGAAGATGCTAGTCTTTGATAGGCTAGGCCTTCCCCTCATTCTAGCATTCTGCAGTTCAGTCCATAGATACAACCCTTCCATTTGATACCAATGCATACTTAGTATAGATCTGATGCTTGCGAGTACTTTGGATGAGTACTCACTGTTGCTTTGCTACCCCTTTTCCCCCTTATTCTTTCTTTCCGGTTGTTGCAACCAGATGGTGGATCCTTAGAGCCAGATGCCACCGTCGACAGATTCTACTATATGGAAGCCGCCGAAGATCAGGAGTAGTTAGGAGGTTCCAGGCAGGAGGCCTTGCCTCTTCGATCATTGTTGCTTTTGTGGTGGCCTTCTTAAGGTAGTCTTGTTTAACTTATGTCTGTACTAAGATATTGTTGCTTCCGTTGACGCTTGTGTATCGAGCTTGTATTCGAGCCCTCGAGGCCCCTGGCTTGTAATATAAAGCTTGTATTAATTCATTTTGTGTCTAGAGTTGTGTTGTGATATCTTCCCGTCAGTCCCTGATCTTGATCGTACACATTTGTGTGTATGATTAGTGTATGATTGAAACGGGGGCATCACAACATGATACCATGAATGCTCCAAACTAACTTGTGCTTTACCTAGTGCTACTGACAGGTCAGCCTAAAGAGGCCCCAGGCGCTTCGTCCAAGGATGCACTTGTGCAGTGAACCGAGGAGCATGAAAGAGCTCGGGAGGCTATGAAGGTTGTATTCAAAGCTCTATGGCCTAGGGAGGAGAATGTGCCCGAGGGTATGTCCGAGCTCGCCGAGCGCCTCAAACGTGCTCGGCGCTGCATACAAGCCTGGAAGATATTTGCCTCCTGGGAGGTGGCGCGAGAGGTGTGGGCTGTGGTCAAGACCCACTATACGGGCAAAAAGACCGGGTACCTTGCTGAAGTAGCCCTAGTTGGTGCAGACGGGAAGGAGGTGCCGACTTGCCTAGTCTATGACGATGTGATGCCCGCCGCATGTTTTTCTCATAGGGACTGTTCCGTTAAGTCATTGATAGACGGGCTTGATAAGTTTTAAGATATGTGTAATGACTCTATGTATCTATGTACTTTACGCCAGTTTAACCGCATATGTTGTACAAACTTTGTTAGCCAGCCTTCCGCTACTCCCTCCTTGACCATTGGACGATGAGTGCTTCCTGCTTCTGATCCGACCAAGCAGAGCAGGTACTTCGTAAAGTGAGGCAATTTGGCTATGGGGCTCGAAAAACAAAGTGATCAAGAGCTTATGTTATATTACGTTTAAGCGTAAGAAACATCTTCCAAGAAAAATAGTTCTCCATCGGTTCCTTTCCTTAGGCGATCTTGTGTGATCATGACAACCTGATACGTCTCTACTGTATCTATAGTTTTTGATTGTTCCTTGCTGTTATATTATCATTCATGGATGTTTTACAATCATATTATAGCAACTTTATATCATTTTTTGGGACTAATCTATTGACATAGTGCCCAGTGCCAGTTGTTGTTTTTTTGCTTGTTTTTTACTTCGCAGAATATCAGTACCAAACAAAGTCCAATCCAGCGAAACTTTTTGGAGATTTTTTCTGGACCAGAAGACACCCAGTGGGCCAAAGAAGTACCAAAGGGGAGGCCCGAGGTGGGCACAACCCACCAGGGCGTGCCAGTAGGCCCAGGTGTGCCCAGGGGATTGTGCCCCCCTCGGTGACCTCCCGCACCGCCTCTTTGCCCTATAAATTCCCAATTATTCCAGAAAATCTAGGGGAGTCGACGAAACACAATTCCTGCTGCCGCAAGTTCCAGAACCACAAGATCCAATCTAGACACCATCACGGAGGGGTTCATCATCCTCATTGGTCCTCTCCAATGATGCGTGAGTTGTCCACCATAGACCTATGGGTCCGTAGGCACTATCTAGATGGCTTCTTCTCTCTTTTTGATTCTCAATACAATGGTCTCTTGGAGATCTATTTGATGTAACTCTTTTTGTGGTGTGTTTGTTGGGATCCGATGAACTTTGAGTTTGTGATCAGATCTATATCCATGAATATTATTTAATCTTCTTTTGATCTCTTATATGCATGATTATTTCTAGCCTCGTATTTCTTATTTGAATCTTTGATTTAGTTAGGCCAACTAGATTGGTCTTTCTTGCCATGGGAAGAGGTGCTTGGTGATTGGTTCGATCTTGCGGTGTTCTTTCCCATTGACAGAAGGGGTAGTAAGACAAGCATGTGTTGTATCATTGCTATTAAGGATAACAAGATGAGGGCTATTCCTACATGAATAGATCTCATCTACATCATGTCATCGTTCTTATTGCATTACTTCGTTTCTCCATGAACTTAATACACTAGATGCATGCTGAATAGCGGTCGATGTGTGGAGTAATAGTAGTAGATGCAGGCAGGAGTCGGTCTACTAATCTTGGACGTGATGCCTATATATTGATCATTGCCTTGGATATCGTTATAATTATTCGATCTTCTATCAATTTCCCAACATTAATTTGTTTACCCACCGTATTTTATTTTCTCGTGAGAATCCACTAGTGACATCTACAGCCCCCGGTTCTATTCTTTATCATATTTGCTTTGAGATCTATTTTTATTCGCTTTTATTTTTAGATCTATTATTCCAAAAACCCAAAAATACCTTGCTGCATATTTTTATTACTTATTTTATTTTGTTTTTTATCAAGAGATATTTATCCAATCTACCACAAATATTCCGGTCAACTCGACAACTTCTGGCACTGTTACCCAGGAGGGATTGACAACCCCTCTTACGCGTTGGTTGCAAGTATTTGTCCTTTGTGTGCAGGTACCATTTACATAGTGTTGCTTGGTTCTCCTACTGGATTGATACCTTGGTTTCATAACTGAGGGAAATACTACCGTAGCTGTACTTCGTCATCCCTTCCTCTTTTGGGAAATACCGACGCAGTCTCAAGCGACATCAAAAGGAATTTTTGGCGCAGTTGTCGGGGATACATCTTCAACATCTATCAGTGTTGGGGATATTACTATCAGTTGAGACCCGCCCAGGAGGGGCCGGGTCAGCTTCAATGGCGGGTTACGCAAGAAGCTCAGTAAACATCCAAGTTTGTAGTTTATTAAGTCTTTGAAAGTGCAACTATCCCTAGGTGGTTTTGGTAATTCATAACAACATATAGCTCATTGAGCTAATGCTATTCCAAGATGATTATTTCAGGAAAGCTCAATGATTGGCATGGCATGGATATGAAAGTTGAACCCTCAAAATGCTAAGGACAAAGGATTGGCTCAAGCTCAAAAGCTCAAGACTCTTCATTTTATATTTTAGTGATCCAAGATCACATTGAGTCCATAGGAAAAGCCAATACTATTAAGGAGGGATGAGGTGTTGCTTAATGAGCCTCTTGCTTCATGTGCTTAGTGATATGCTCCAAAATCCTCAACTACTTTCCCATATCCACATATGACCAAAACTCTAAGCCAAACTCGGTCCTACCGATTCTTCCTATCCGGCGCCACCGAGTTTCACTTGTCATTAGCCACTGCCAAACCCTAGCAATTCGGTTCTACCGATAAGGATCTCGGTCTCACCAAGATGGGGTTGCAAACTCTCTGTTTCCCTTTCGTAACTTTTCGGTCCCACCAAAAGAGCGAATCGGTCCCACCGAGATTGCAATGTAAACTCAGTGTTTCCCCTTTGTAACTTTTCGGTCTCACCGAGTTCCACTCGGTCTCACCGAAAGAGCAAATCGGTCCCACCGAGTTTGCCTGACCAACTCTCTGGTTAGCTAATTACCAAATTCGGTCTCACCGAGTTTGTGTAATCGGTCTCACCGAGATTACGTTATGCCCAAACCCTAACCGAATCGGTCCTACCGAGTTGCATGTCAGTCCCACCGAAATTCCTAACGGTCACTAGGTTTACTACTTCGGTCAGACTGAGTTTATTTATTCGGTCCCACCGAGATTGGAAAACTGTGTAACGGTTGGATTTTGTGTGGAGGCCATATATACCCCTCCACCTCCTTCTCATTCAGTGAGAGAGCCATCAGAACACACACATCATTCCAACTCATTTGTTCTGAAAGAGAACCACCTACTCATGTGTTGAGACCAAGACATTCCATTCCTACCATATGAATCTTGATCTCTAGCCTTCCCAAGTTGCTTTCCACTCAAATCTTCTTTCCACCAAATCCAAATCCTATGAGAGAGAGTTGAGTGTTGGGGAGACTATCATTTGAAGCACAAGAGCAAGGAGTTCATTACCTACACACCATTTTTTACTTCTTGGAGAGTGGTGTCTCCTAGATTGGCTAGGTGTCACTTGGGAGCCTCCGACAAGATTGTGGAGTTGAACCAAGGAGTTTGTAAGGGCAAGAAGATCGCCTACTTCGTGAAGATATATCGCTAGTGAGGCAAGTCCTTCGTGGGCGATGGCCATGGTGGGATAGACAAGGTTGCTTCTTCGTGGACCCTTTGTGGGTGGTTGCTTCTTCGTGGACCCTTCGTGGGTGGAGCCCTTCGTGGACTCGCGCAACCGTTGCCCTTGGGTGGAGCCCTGTGTGGACTCGCGCAACCGCTACCCTTCGTCGGTTGAAGTCTCCATCAACGTGGATGTAGGATAGCACCACCTATCCGAACCACGGGAAAAACATCCGTGTCTCCAATAGCGTTTGAATTCTCCAAACCCTTCCCTTTATATTCTTGCAAGTTGCATGCTTTACTTTCCGCTGCCCATAAACTCTTTGCATGCTTGCTTGAATTGTGTGATGATTGCTTGACTTGTCCTAAAATAGCTAAAATCTGCCAAGAACTAAAATTGGGAAAAGGTTAAGTTTTTATTTGGTCAAGTAGTCTAATCACCCCCCCTCTAGACATACTTTCGATCCTACAAGTGGTATCAGAGCTTTGGTCTCCATTTGCTTGACCTCCATAGCTTTTGGTGGTCATAGCCTTGGTTTCACAACCTAGGAGAGTATGGCGTCTAGCGAGGGAAATTATCACCGTAGAGGTCCTTACTTTGATGGTACTAATTTTGCTAGTTGGAAGCATAAAATGAAAATGCATATTCTTGGACATAACCCCGCCGTTTGGGCTATTGTGTGTGTTGGTTTGCAAGGTGACTTCTTTGACGGGAGAGAACCAAACCGTGAAGCTACCGCGGATGAGTTGAAGATGTTGCAATACAATGCTCAAGCTTGTGATATTCTCTTCAACAGATTGTGCCCCGAAGAGTTCAACAAAATCAGCCGCCTTGAGAATGCAAAGGAAATTTGGGACACTTTGATTGATATGCACGAAGGTACCGACTCCGTCAAGGAATCCAAGTTGGATGTGCTTCAAAGCCAACTTGACAAGTTCAAGATGAAGGATGGTGAAGGTGTCGCTGAAATGTACTCTAGGCTTGCTCTCATCAAAAATGAGATTGCCGGCTTAGGAAGTGAAGAGATGACCGATAGATTCATCATCAAGAAGATCCTAAGAGCCTTGGATGGAAAATATGATACCGTGTGAACATTGATCCAAATGATGCCCAATTACAAAGATCTCAAGCCAACGGGGGTGATTGGAAGAATTGTTGCTCATGAGATGTCACTTAAGGATAAAGAGGAACTTCACAACAAATCAAGTGGTGCCTACAAAGCCTCATGTGAAGCCCCTACATCATCAAGTGAGAAACAAGACTTCAATGAAGAATTGAGCTTAATGGTGAAGAACTTCAACAAGTTCTACAAGAATAGAAGCTCCAAATCAAGGTCCTACAATGACAAAAGATCGTCTAGTCGAGAGCGAAACTGCTACAATTGTGGAAGACCCGGACACTATTCCAATGAGTGTACGGCTCCCTGCAAGAGAAGAGAAGATTCTCCAAAAAGAAGAAGCAAGGGATCACCACCAAGAGAGAGAAGGAGTAGAGATGATCATTATGAACGAAGATACTCACGGAGAAGCAAGGATTCGGAAAGGAAGGAAAAATCATCAAGGAGCTACACAAGACGAAGACATCAAGCTCATATTGGTGAATGGGTATCTGGCTCCGACTCTGACAGCCACTCCGAGAGAAGTTATCACTCCGACTCCGAAGATACTCAAGATGAAGGTGTTGCCGGTCTAGCACTTGTGTCAACCAACTCCTACGACATATTTGACTCACCAAATGAAGGAGTTGGAAGATGCTACATGGCCAAAGGTCCTAAGGTAACACACCCCGAGTATGTTGATTTCAATAGTGATGAAGATGACTTGTTAGGTGATGATTTGATTGGTGACAACTCTAGTGATGAATACTATGATGAAAGACCAATTAATCATGCTAATCAAGATAAAACGAATGACAATGATAAGGAGAAGATTGAGGCTCTAACTAAAGAACTAAAAACTCTTAAGTTAGCTCATGACACTATCTTCGAAGATCATCGAGAACTTTTAAGGGCTCATGAGAAGCTACGCTTTGAAAAGCTCAATCTTGAGCAAGAGCATGAGTTCTTAAAGGCAATCAATGATGATCTCCGCAAGAAAAGTTCTTCTTACATTGCCAAGCGTTTACTCTTATCCACTTACATGCCTCAAGTAAAATCTAACAAGAAAGATTCTTCCTCTAGTAGTAACAATGATCATGCTAAATCCAATATTGTTGCTTCTAGTAGTTCTCTTGATTCCACTAATGATTCTCTTAGCCAAGTTACACTTGAGCAAGAAAATAGCTTATTGAAGGGAATTATAGAGAAAGGAGTGTACAAAAGCCTTGCCGGGAGTAAGCAATTCGAGGAAATTGTGCGCAAGCAAGGAATGCACCGGAAGAATCAAGGTGTTGGTTTTGAACGAAAGTTCAATGCCAATGGAGTTGAATGGGAAGAAGATCAATACCCCAAGACAAAGTTTGTCCCTCAACAAGAGAAGTATACTTCTTTCAAAGGGACACAAGCTCAAGATGATCTTCCACCACAAGACTACGAGCAAAAAGGCAAGGACAAGCTTCAAGAGGAAATTGATGCATTTGAAGAAGCTCCTAAGACCTTAGTCAAGTGGATTCCCAAGACTTCTTCAAGTTCCACTTCATCAAGTACGACTACAACTCCAAGGATTCCCATCAAGATGATGTGGATCCAAAAGAAGAAGAACTAGAGAGTTCTTGAGGGTGACTCCGCCAACATACTTCACTCTTATCATTTTGGCAAGAACAAGTGCAATCAACTTCCACATCTTGCACTAGTTCAAGGAGTCACAAACCCTCTTGTTGGTAAGACAAGGGACAAGGTAACCTAAAGTTTTCATGGACATCATCTTATGTGTGCATCACTCTATGTCTATGGATATCCTTGTTTGTTCCTTGTGGGACTAACCCATGTAGGTATTGAAAGTGCAATTCACCCAAATGGATAGCTCCAAGAGATCTACATCAACATTGAGCATCCACATCTTCAATATCTACATGAAGTCATCATCGACAAAACCCAAGGTTAGTTCATCCCTCTTAGGGGGGATATCACATCTAGGGGGAGCTTTACTCTAAGACTTGAGCTAAAGCAACTCTAAAGATGTGAACAAAACAATGCTTTATGTAAAAGTGGTAACCCCACTTGAGCTTAAACGATGAGTATGACCTATGATCAAGTGTTCTCACTTGACTCCTAAGTCAATATACTCATATATAGATGACCTAGTCATCGCAAATTGCTTGATAGATGCTAGAATTGGTTGTGCATGCTTTGCCACATATTTCATTTGCCATCTTATTGTGTGAGCATGCTGATTGCATATTTTACTCATTCGAGGACATCCACTTGTTGTTTTGATTGTTTGGCTTTATCTTCTTTTGCCAAGTGGATGGACAAGAATGCCTAAGAACCTCCTCTAGCTATCTATGCTTTTCTCATCTCAAACTCTATTCATGCTGCATCACAAAATTTGATCAAGTCAGATTCGAACCACTCTGTGTGAGGAGCGCTCGGAGTCCCCGATTCATCATAGACTTAAACTTCCAAAACCTCTTTATGAATCTCGGTCTGACCGATACTCCATTTTCGGTCCTACCGAGTTCATTAAGTTGATCTAGGTTTTCGATCTCGGTGCAACCGATTTGAACGTTTCGGTCACACCGAGTTGCAATAACTGCACACAGTTTTGCATCTCGGTGCCACCGAGTTGTTCCACTCGGTCACACCGACAGGGTCGGGCTATATATAGTGACGGGCAGAATTTTGGAAATTTCTCCGAAACCTCCTCGCCCGCGCGATAGCCTGCTCTGCCTTCGTGGTCTCCGGATCGTCTTCTCGCCGCCAGCAGCCTCCAGTCGCTGGTCTCTGCCGCCGTCAACGGAATTCTGCCCCGCCGTTGCCGCCGTAGCGAGTCTCCGCCAAACTAGGGTATGGACTCGATCTTTGTGCTATTCTCCACTCTGATTCCTAGCACATTATGATCATCATGATTCTTGCCACGATTGAAACACTCCTATCCAGTCAATAAACTCGTAGATTAGGCTTAATTCGAAAATTTTAGGGTTAGGTTTCCGCCGAAACCATCTCGGACCCACCGAGTTGAAAAACTCGGTCCCACCGATCTGGCTTTTGCCATTCCACAAGTGAAACTCGGTCTGACCGAGAATAACTTATCGGTGCGACCGATTTTGGAATTCTGTGAAACCCTAGCAGTCTCGGTGCCACCGAACTGTGACTCGGTCTGACCGAGTTCACCAGTTCTGGTGCCAAAACTGCTTCGGTGTCACCGAGTTTGAAAATCGGTAGATCCGAGATGCTTTCTGTGGAAAACTAAAACTAAGTTTTTGAATTAATCTTTTGCAAAAATCTCTGCTTTTTGTGATGCTCATCCACTCTATCTTATCCATAATCTATTCACAGGGTCAGCAGTCAGTTTGCAACATGTCTGATCAAAGTGACAGCCAGAACCTCTCAGAGCAGCAAGTGGTCATGAGTGAGGGCACTAGTCCCTCCAGTTCATCTGATGAAGGCAGCAGGAGCACCCCCAGCAATCTGCCTAAGGCTGCCACACGTCAAAGGAAGAAGAGAACGTCTGATTCTGAAGATGATGACTATGTGGCAGAGGAGGAGGCCACTTCCAAAAGAGTTGAGCCAGCTCAAGGCTCAAAGCCAGGCCTGAAAGTCAAGAGGCCAGCAGGCAGGCAGCCAATGTCAAAGGCTAGAGCCTCAACTGAGAAGCCTGCTCCCATTGAGCCCGTTGCTGCTGAGGGCAAAAAGAGGAAGGAGAGAGTAAAGAAGACTGTAGACAAAGTGCTTGGGAGAGCCTCCATCATGGTAGAAGAGGAGGAGGAAGAAGAGGCAGCTGCACCAGCGCCCAAGGCAGCCAAACTTATGGGAGATGCCATAAGGTCAGGAACAGCTGCATCCAAGCCCAAGGAAGCACCTAAGGCTGCATCTAAGCCTAAGAGTGCACCAAAGAGAAACACACGAAGCATCCCAGCTGCAGAAAAGAACAAGGCCCCAGTGCCTGAAGCTATCGAAGAAGAGGAAGAGAGTGTCCTTAGGAAGCTCAAGCCCAAGATCCCAGACCACAACGATGCTCATCCTGTGGCTAAGGATATGAAGCTCAGGAGAGATTCAGGGCTGAGGAAATGGAGAGAAGCAGATTCGTATGCTTCTAGGAGAAGGACTGCCGTGGATTATAGGTTTCATACAAAGGAGCAACAAGATTTTTATGAGACTGTTTTGCTTGACAAGAAGCCAATCGTTTGTGACATGAGATGGGTCGACTGGACCTACATCAAGGAGAATGAAGAGTACTACCCAGGAGTTCAGGACAGCTTCAGAGCGTGTGGAGTAGAGGACTTTGTTGGGCAGAAGCTCACAAAGTGGAACGAGGAACTCATCATGCAGTTCTACTCCACAGCTCACTTTTACCCGGATGGAAGGATCACATGGATGTCAGAGGGTACAAGGTACCAATCTACAGTGGCTGAGTGGGCACAGATTATCAATGCCCCAGAAGAGCAAGATGAGGACTTGGATATCTATGCCAAGAAGAAGATGGACCATAACTCCATGTCCAACATGTACAAGGAAATTCCCAATGAAGCTCTTGACACATTCAAGTTTGGCTCAGTGCATTATCTGCTCTCAGGATTACCTACTATCAATTGGATACTAAGGCACACTCTGTTGCCTAAGTCTGGAGATCACAAGATGATTAGAGGTCACACGATCAACTTGCTTCATGTCTTTGACGTGCCTCAGAAATTCAAGGTCATGAGTCTCATTGTGGAAACCGTTAAGAGGACAGCTGCAGATCAGAAGAGGAGCTGTGGATATGCCCCTCAGATTCAGGAGCTCATCAACTCCAAGATGGGCATGGGCGTATATTTGTTGGATAAGGAACACCTGCCCATCCGTCCAGATTTTGAGAACAATGAAGTTGTGATGACAGAGAATGAGCCGTCGTCTGCACAAGCATATGCAAAGAAGGAGAAGGCGAGGAAGGAGAAAGCTGCCAGGATGCCTACTCAAGCGGAGGCATCTGAGTACTTCTTGAAGACCAAACAAGAGCAGCTCGGTTACTTGATTGCATCCACGCTGAGAATTGAGCAAAGTCTGGCCAACCTCACTAAAAATCAGCAGAGCCTAGAGAGGATCATGGAACAGAAGTTCTATGACTTGGATGTCATGGTAACGGAAGTTCAGTCTGCAGTGGAGCAGCTCCAGGAGGACATGAATGAGAGGAGAGGAAGGACTACCACTCATGCTTTTTCTAGAGTGCCACGAGGCCCGAGGTCGTCTGCCGTGCCAGTTGCTGACACCAGAGCCACCACCTCAGCACCAGCTACAGCCTCAGCTCCAGCATCTACTTCAGCTCCAACTCCAGCGACTACTTCAACATCTACAGAAGCCTTCGTCCTTGGAGTGATCCGGACTCCACCACCACCTGAAGATCAAGCCTGAGCGATGACTTAGCACTATGCATTTTCTAGGAACTTTTTGGTAACTTGTTGCCAAAGGGGGAGAAGATGTATAGATCATAGGCTTCGAGAGAGAGAGAGTGTTGCTTTTCCCTCTTGTTTTATTTGGTGGTTTTTCGAACCCTTTCTGCTTTTGTGTGTGAGATACTATGTCCTTATGCCTGTGAGACATCGATGATCATGTGTTTGATCATAAGCTACACTTAATGTTTGCTTAATGCTTGCTTAAATATTATCATTCTATCTATCGTTTGTGATCATTCACTATTCTTGGTGATGAGTGCATGTATTTCATTCTTATCATTTTGAGCGCTCCACCAAGATGTATGTGACAT
The DNA here is from genome assembly GCF_056163025.1 of Triticum urartu. Taxonomy (NCBI): domain Eukaryota; kingdom Viridiplantae; phylum Streptophyta; class Magnoliopsida; order Poales; family Poaceae; genus Triticum; species Triticum urartu. The sequence continues at coordinate 246,350,891 of NC_141876.1, read as the reverse complement.
GGAAGAGTAACCCATGACTCTAACTCTTTGTGCATTTGCAGTCCAAAGAAAATTTTAAATATGCACAAATTTAGGGGGAGCTCTTACTTATCACATACTTCTCAAAGCGACGATATATTTCATGCTTATTATCATTTGTCGAAGCTTTGATCTATATGTTGTCATGAATTACCAAAAAGGGGGAGATTGAAAGTGCAACTATCCCTAGGTGGTTTTGGTTATTCATAACAACATATAGCTCATTGAGCTAATGCTATTCCAAGATGATTATTTCAGGAAAGCTCAATGATTGGCATGGCATGGATATGAAAGTGGAACCCTCAAAATGCTAAGGACAAAGGATTGGCTCAAGCTCAAAAGCTCAAGACTCTTCATTTTATATTTTAGTGATCCAAGATCACATTGAGTCCATAGGAAAAGCCAATACTATTAAGGAGGGATGAGGTGTTGCTTAATGAGCCTCTTGCTTCATGTGCTTAGTGATATGCTCCAAAATCCTCAACTACTTTCCCATATCCACATATGACCAAAACTCTAAGCCAAACTCGGTCCTACCGATTCTTCCTATCCGGCGCCACAGAGTTTCACTTGTCATTAGCCACTGCCAAATCCTAGCAATTCAGTTCTACCGATAAGGATCTCGGTCTCACCGAGATGGGGTTGCAAACTCTCTGTTTCCCTTTCGTAACTTTTCGGTCCCACCGAAAGAGCGAATCGGTCCCACCGAGATTGCAATGCAAACTCAGTGTTTCCCCTTTGTAACTTTTTGGTCTCATTGAGTTCCACTCGGTCTCATCGAAAGAGCAAATCGGTCCCACCGAGTTTGCCTGACCAACTCTCTGGTTAGCTAATTACCAAATTCGGTCTCACCGAGTTTGTGTAATCGGTCTCACCGAGATTACGTTATGCCCAAACCCTAACCGAATTGGTCCTACCGAGTTGCATGTCAGTCCCACCGAAATTCCTAACGGTCACTAGGTTTACTACTTCGGTCAGACCGAGTTTATTTATTCGGTCCCACCGAGATTGGAAAACTGTGTAACGGTTGGATTTTCTGTGGAGCCATATATACCCCTCCACCTCCTTCTCATTCAGTGAGAGAGCCATCAGAACACACACATCATTCCAACTCATTTGTTCTGAAAGAGAACCACCTACTCATGTGTTGAGACCAAGACATTCCATTCCTACCATATGAATCTTGATCTCTAGCCTTCCCAAGTTGCTTTCCACTCAAATCTTCTTTCCACCAAATCCAAATCCTATGAGAGAGAGTTGAGTGTTGGGGAGACTATCATTTGAAGCACAAGAGCAAGGAGTTCATTACCTACACACCATTTGTTACTTCTTGGAGAGTGGTGTCTCCTAGATTGGCTAGGTGTCACTTGGGAGCCTCCGACAAGATTGTGGAGTTGAACCAAGGAGTTTGTAAGTGCAAGGAGATCGCCTACTTTGTGAAGATCTACCGCTAGTGAGGCAAGTCCTTCGTGGGCGATGGCCATGGTGGGATAGACAAGGTTGCTTCTTCGTGGACCCTTTGTGGGTGGTTGCTTCTTCGTGGACCCTTCGTGGGTGGAGCCCTTCGTGGACTCGCGCAACCGTTGCCCTTGGGTGGAGCCCTGTGTGGACTCGCGCAACCGCTACCCTTCGTGGGTTGAAGTCTCCATCAACGTGGATGTAGGATAGCACCACCTATCCGAACCACGGGAAAAACATCCGTGTCTCCAATAGCGTTTGAATTCTCCAAACCCTTCCCTTTATATTCTTGCAAGTTGCATGCTTTACTTTCCGCTGCCCATAAACTCTTTGCATGCTTGCTTGAATTGTGTGATGATTGCTTAACTTGTCCTAAAATAGCTAAAATCTGCCAAGAACTAAAATTGGGAAAAGGTTAAGTTTTTATTTGGTCAAGTAGTCTAATCACCCCCCCTCTAGACATACTTTCGATCCTACAGTCTTATAGAAGGCCCAAAGGCATGGGGCCGGCTTGAGGCCCGATATTGTAAAGTAAACCGCCATATGTAAGGAAATTCTTGTACAGAAAGACATGTAAAGAAATTCACTGAGCCGGACACGATTATGAGCCGGCCGGGACTCTGTAGGCCACCTGGCGTCAACCCGTGTATATAAGGGGACGACCCGGTGGCGGTTTAGGGCAAGAAACAACTAAGTCGATAACCAAGCTGGCGAGTTGATCCTCTTGGAAGTCGAAACCCCGGCAATACCAATCCCAACTTGACATAGGCTTTTACCTTCATCGTAAGGGGCCGAACTAGTATAAAACTCTCTCGTGTCCTTTGTACCGATTAACCCCTTTAAGCTTCCTAGTGTGATGGCCCTACGACTAAGTCCTTGCTCTAGGACATCTACCGTGTCAACTCCATGATAGTTGGCGCCCACCGTGGGGCCAGCGCACGGTGGATTTGAGTTCTTAAAGGGCAACTTCGAAGGGCTCAAGGGATACGCTGTGGGCCGGATGACCAAGAGTCGTCGCGGCAAGATCTACATTGACGACGAAGGCTGGGGCCCCGAGGCCGGCTCAATCGAGTACGGGTACCGGGTCCCCTTCGGCGGAATTCACGTCTTCATCGGACGGATCGGCGAGTCAGGACCTGAGCCGGATGTCCACACCGACCTCATCGAAACAGCTCAGCGCGCCGGGTCCGCCCGTGTTCAATCCGTCGTGAAGCATGCCTTCGTAGGCTGCATCCATGGCGGTGAATACTCCGGAGGATCAATGGAAGGCGAGGAGACGTCCATCTGCTCTGATACTACATCATCAATAGGTGAGACGGACTCGTTGTACCAACTGCAAGACGGCATGCTCGGGGGCTGTTCCGATGGCAGCAGTATTCCGGACCCCCTTGAGCCGCCGAATTGGGCCAGAGTCTTCATGGCAGGGACGCAGCCCGGGAAGATATCCACCGCAGCGACAGCAGCAGCCACCAGGTCGGCAGCTGCTGGGTCAGGAGACCCCGCGTGCCCCCCGGCTCAGGTTCTCATGGACCTCATGGATAAACTGACGACTCTGTTAACCGCTGTGGTAGAGCCGGCGGATAAAGCCCAGCATGACGCGGAAGTGGCACGCGTGCGAGAGGAGATGGTGCAAGCTAAGGAAAATCTGGCCGCGGAGGAAACCCGGATGGCAGCAGAACGAGCAGCTTTGGATGCTCGTGCTCAACAGCTTCAAGCAGAAACCTTCCGACTCTCGGTGAATCTTAATGCGTCAAACGAAGTCATGAGGAGGAGGCGTCAGAAAACTCAGTCGCATCTGCCTCTAACACTGGATCCGAGGAATCTGTTCCATACACCCGGAGCTGGAGGGAGCAACCCGCCAGAGGCAAACCGGGTCATGACGCCCGGTTCACCAGTTCAACCACGCACCATGGAGCCGCCGCGCATGAATACAACTCCTCCTCGTTATATATCAACACCCCCGGGTCACTTCTCCAACCCCATGGAGAACCTCATTGCGGCGTCGGCTCGATTGGCAACTCTCTCGATGGAAGGCGACTCGCTAGGAGCAATTGAAACCTGGAGGGTAAGAGAACTACTTCAGACAACTTTGGCCCAGCAGGATGCATACTCCTATAGTCGAGACAGGATTCATTCAACTCCTCGCCCAAGCCGGAGCCCGAGTTACAGTAGGCACATGGAGTCTGCAGAGATGTCAAGTGATGCTCAACGCCACAACCGGCCATGTAGGCATGAGCCGGTGTGGGCTGGAGCCCTTAACTTGGCAGATCAGGAGAGGATTCATCAAGAGGCAAAACGGGCGACTCAGATAGCAGCAGAGCAGGTGACTCACCAAACATTTCCGGCTTATCCAGCAACCTCGGTTGAGGTAGGAGCGGCTACAAGAATCGGAGGCGTACCTTGCCTGGTCCCAGCCATACGCAATGAGCGGTTGCCCAAGGATTTCAAGGGAGCTCGTAAGGTGCCTAACTACATGGCTGACTTACAGCCGGGGGCTTGGATTGAGAGTTATGAGATGGCTATGGAGCTGTTGGAGGTTAGTGATGATGCAATGTCCAAATATTTTACCATGATGTTGGATGGAACGGCTCGGACCTGGTTGAAAGGATTACCACCCAATTCCATCGGCTCATGGGCAAAGTTGAAGGCACGGTTCATCCAGAACTTTAAAGACACGTGTAAGCAGCCAATGTCGATTGTGGATCTGACCAATTGCAAGCAAGAGGATGGAGAATCTACAACCCATTGGGTGCGTCGGGTCAAGGAGATAATACATTCATCTGATAAGATGGATGCCGGCTCAGCACTTTTGATGTTGGAGAAAAATTGCCGTTTTGAACCTCTAAAGCAGAAGTTGGGGCGGCTTAAACGTGACCATAATGACATGGGAACATTGATGGCGGCTCTTGTCAAGTATGCCGATTCTGATACCACCAAAGACCCGGCATCTGATGAAGAAAAAGCAACGAAGGGAAAGAAGAACGGCAATGGCAAGGGTCACCAGCATAACCCGAAAAATCAAGGAGGTAATAAGCGTAAGGCTGATGAGTTTGTTGCTAATACTAATCCGCAGGGTGGTAATCAGCGGCGCAAGGGCAGACAACCCCCTCGATCGGGCGGGTCAGGCCCCACCCTTGAGAAGTTGTTGAATGAACCTTGTCCAAGACACGGCACCCGAGAGAAGCCAGGCACCCACTTGTGGAAGGATTGCACGATCATGAAGGCATTTAAAAAATCAAGCGCATTTGATGGGGGTCACGGCCCGGGTGGCGGCTCAGGTGGAGGCGGCTTTCAGGGCCCGGGCGCCGGTTCAAGCGGAGGAGGTTTTCATGGTTAGGGTCATCCTCATCACCAGGGAGGATATAATCAGCAACACAGCCAAGGAAATCAACAACAGCAACAATCCGGCTATCAGAGCAACCCGAAGCAGTTGAGTAGCGGACAGTATCATGTCTTTACTACCAGTTTATATAAGAGAGACCAGGAACTCCACAAGAGGGCCGTCAATGCCGTTGAACCGGCAATTCCACGTTATCTATGTTGGTCAGAGCAGCCTATTGTGTGGAGCAGAGAGGATCACCCGCCCCGGGTTGATAATCCAGGTCACTTGGGTTTGGTAGTGCCACCACAGGTTGGTGGGTACAAGTTTACTAAGGTACTCATGGATGGAGGCAGTAGCATTAACATCCTTTACTATGAGACGTTCTGCCAGATGGGATTGACGGATAAAAATCTTAAACAATCCAACACTGTTTTTCATGGTGTAGTACCCGGTAAGTCGGCATACCCAGTTGGTAAGATCGAGCTGGAGGTAGCCTTTGGGGATGAGTATGACTCCAGGGCAGAAAAATTAACGTTTGAAGTGGTTAAGATCAAAAGCCCATATCATGCTCTATTTGGGCGGCCGGCTTATGCCAAGTTCATGGCTCGGCCGTGTTACGTGTATTTGCAGCTCAAGATGCCAGGTCACAAGGGCACCATTACAGTCCATGGGAGCCGGAAGATCGCCTTGGAATGTGCAGAGGGGGATGCTGCCTATGCTGAATCTGTTTGTGCAACAGAGGAGTTGAAATTCTACAAGGATCATGTTGACCCGGCGGACATGACGTCATTAAAGAGACCAACAACAGAGCATGAGCCGGAGTTAAAGTTCAAATCGGCTGATGACACTAAGATGGTTGACTTTGTGCCTGGCGATTCATCCAAACAGTTCATCATCAGCGCAAACTTGGATCCAAAATAGGAAAGCGCGCTCATCGAGTTCATCCGTGAGAAATAGGACATCTTTGCATGGAAACCTTCAGACATGCCGGGTGTCCCGAGGGTACTCGCTGAGCACACTCTTAATATCGATCCAAAGTTCAAACCTGTCAGACAGTTTCTTCGATGGTTCAATGAAGAAAGGCGTAAGGCCATTGGAGAAGAGGTGGCCCGGCTCTTGGCGGCCGGGTTCATTGTGGAGGTCTTTCACCCAGAATGGTTAGCTAACCCGGTGCTCGTGCTAAAAAAGAATGGCACCTGGCATATGTATGTGGATTACACAGATTTAAACAAGGCATGTCCCGCTGATCCTTTTGCTCTTCCCCGTATTGATCAGATCATTGATGCTACGGTGGGTTGCACACGGTTGAGTTTCTTAGATGCTTACTCTGGGTATCATCAGATTAAGATGGCAGTCAAGGATCAAGAGAAGATAGCGTTTATAACTCCTTTTGGGGCTTTCTGCTATGTGTCTATGCCTTTTGGGCTCAAGAGTGCTCAGGCGACTTACCAACAGTGTGTGCAGAATTGTCTTCATGATCAAATTGGGCGCAATGTTCATGCCTATGTGGACGATATAGTGGTGAAGTCCAGGGAAGAGGAAACCTTGGTCACAGACCTGAAAGAGACTTTTGATAATCTTCGAGTTTACAAGATGATGCTTAACCCGGCCAAATGTGTCTTTGGAGTGCAAGCCGGCAAGCTTTTGGGTTTTCTGGTGTCTAACCGAGGTATTGAAGCTAACCCGGAGAAGATCGAGGCAATTACATCCCTAGCCAAACCAACCTACGTCAATGATGTTCAACGACTGGCGGGTCGTGTGGCTGCTTTGAGCCGGTTCATAAACCGGTTAGGGGAAAAGGCTATGCCTCTGTATCAGTTGATGAAGAAAACAGATGTGTTTGTTTGGAGCGATGCCACGAACGCCGCTTTTGAGGATCTGAAGGCACAACTGGCTGAGCCGCCGGTCCTAGCTGCTCCAATTGAGAAAGAGCCGCTATTGTTATACGCAGCTGCCAACTCACGGGCTGTTAGTGTGGCTATGGTGGTAGAGCGCAAGGAGGCTGACAAAGAGCATCCGGTTCAGTGGCCGGTTTATTATGTCAGTGAAGTGTTAATTGAGTCTAAGCAACGATATCCACATTGGCAGAAACTTGTTTATGGGGTGTTCATGGCAAGCCGGAAGCATAAGCATTACTTTCAGGGACATCCAATCACTATGGTTAGCTCTGCTCCTTTGGGAGACATTATTCAAAATAGAGAAGCTACAGGGCGAGTTGCCAAGTAGGCAATTGAGCTTGGGTCTCATGGGCTGAAGTATGTTCCACGCACTGTGATTAAGTCTCAAGTCCTGGTTGACTTCATCAATGACTGGATAGAGATGCAGATGCCAGAAGAAAAGCCGGACAACACATATTGGACTATTCATTTTGATGGGTCCAGGCAATTGGGAGGCTCGGGGGCTGGAGTTGTATTAACTTCCCCATGAGGTGATAAATTTTGTTATGTGTTACGATTGATGTTTCCGTGCACTAACAACGCAGCAGAGTATAAAGCATTGCTCCATGGTCTTCGAGTGGCAAAGGATATGAGCTTGAGTCGGGTCAGATGTCTTGGTGATTCAGATCTAGTGGCTCAGCAGGAGTCTGGAAAGTGGGATTCCAAAGACCCTCTCATGGCGGCTTATCGCCGAGAGGTTGATGCTGTTGCAGGATACTTTAAAGGTTATCAGGTGGAGCACATTGGCCGTCAAAAAAACGAAGCAGCTAATGCTTTGAGCCGGCTAGGGTCTCAACGTAAGCCGGTACCACGCAACACCTTTTTAGATGTTTCGCATAACCCCTCTGTCAAGTTGCCCACAGAAGAAGATTTGGCTGTTCCTGACCCGGAGGCGCAGTTGGTGGTGGCTCTTCACGTCATCCTAGATTGGACGGTGCCATTCTTGGCTTACATGACCCGGGGAGAGTTGCCAGCAGATGAGACACTGGCTCAGTAGATAACCCGGCGATCTAAGTCCATGAAGATTTCGGATGGAGAGTTATTTCATCGCAGTGTTTCCAGAGCGTTTCAATGGTGTGTTTCCCCCGAAGAAGGTCAAGAAATCCTTTGTGAGATCCATGAAGGCGATTGTGGTCATCACGCCGAGTCAAAATCCTTAGTGGCCAAGGCGTTTCGTCATGGTTTTTACTGGTTGACGGCTCACGCTGATGTAGAAGATCTGGTTAGTAGATGTGATGGATGTCAGAAATTTGGACGATGAGCGCATGTGCCGGCTCAAGAGCTTCGGATGATTCCAATCACTTGGCCGTTTGCAGTCTGGGGGCTTTACATGGTGGGACCTTTCAAAAGGTCTAAGGACAAGAAGACACATCTCCTGGTGGCTGTTGATAAGTTCACTAAATGGGTTGAGGCGGAGCCTGTGAGTAAGTGTGATGCAGCCACGGCGGTTCAGTTCATGAAGAAAATAATCTTCCATTTCGGTTTTCCACATAGTATTATCACAGACAATGGCACTAATCTATCCCAAGGGGTTATGGAAGAGTTTTGTCAGCGAGAGCACATCCGGCTTGATGTTTCTTCTGTAGCTCATCCTCAATCCAATGGTCAAGCTGAGAGAGCCAATCAGGAAATTCTGAAAGGGCTAAAGCCCCGGCTTATGGTTCCTTTACAACGAACGTCGGGTTGTTGGGTAGAGGATTTGCCTTTAGTGTTATGGAGCATCAATACTACACCCAACAGGTCTACGGGTTACACACCCTTCTTCATGGTTTATGGGGTAGAAGCAGTATTGCCCAGTGACATCCTTCATGACTCGCCCCGTGTGGCGGCTTATGTTGAAGCTAACAATGAAAAAGCTAGATAGGATGCGCTTGACTTGTTGGATGAAGAAAGATACTTAGCAGCAGCACGGTCAGCAATCTATCAACAGGACCTGCGTCATTATCACAGCCGCCAGGTTAAGACCAGGACTTTTCAGGAAGGCGACTTGGTGCTCCGTCTCATCCAAGATCTTTCAGATGCACACAAGTTATTCCCACCTTGGGAAGGACCCTTTGTGGTCAGTAAAAGTTTAAACAATGGGTCTTACTACCTCATTGACGTTCGAGAGCATGCAGACTCACATAAGTCGGAAGAGGAGACCCGCCGGCCGTGGAACATTGCTCAACTTCGGCCGTACTATACCTGAGCCATCGTCTCTCATCATGTACATACGTTCACATTGTATATACGATGATAAGTAATAAAGTAAGACCATCGGTCTCTTTTCTTTTCAAAGATTATGCATCTTTATTATTTTTTCACAAATGACTATTAAGGAGCTGATCATATTTGAATCAAGTTTAACCTTTTCTAGTCCGGCTTATGATCGCATTCGAATCTAGCTGTAAATCTCATGGTCACTTGGGGGCTTCCTGTTCCAACATAGGTCATATTCGAACCAAAGAGAACATAACTGTCATAACCCTCTTGATCGTCTCAAGGCCAAACTCACTTGGGGGCTTCTTGATCGTATCCGAATCATAGCTTAACCCCTTTTGAGCCGACTTGGATCGTATTCGAATCAGGGTCGTTAAAAACCTCTCAAGGTCATTTGGGGGCTTCCTGATCAAACATAGGTCGTATTCGAACCAAAGAGAACATAGCTGTCGGTACCCTCTTGATCGGCGCAACGCCAAAGCCACTGGGGGCTATATGGTCGTATTCGAACCTTAGCTTAACCCTTTTGGTCCGGTTTACTGATCGTATTCGAATCAGAAACCCCCAATCTTTTAAATACAGAGTTAAAATTATGTTTGTTATCTGTTGCTTGCCTTTGAGTTTTTGTTGTTTCAATATTACAAATGAGATGGCCTGGTTTTCTTTGCTAGCTCAATTATTGGACAACACAGCCGCCCGGGTTATCCAAGCCGGTGGTCTAAAGATCCAAAGGTACAAGCTACTGAGATATGATGATTATTGAATATTCAAGGAGTATTAACTTTTATACATATTGAATTATCAAATTCATCACCCAGGTTATTTGAACCGGCGATCTAAGAATCAACAAGGAAAAGGTATGATTCTTACATATACGCGCTTACCAACTGCGTTAACTTCAGAGTTAGTATTAAACCTTATCCTTTATTTATATTTGTCTCTATTTTTTGAGGTGGAGATATGGGCTGTAAATTAGGTGTTTAAACCCAGTTGGTTCTAAACTGCCTTGCCAGGTTTTTCCTTGTGTTCACAGGAACAAAGTTTAAACATTGCAGAGACAAGCATTAAACGATGCTTAAGAAAGCATTCAACATTGGCATCCAGAAACACAGATTCACATAGAAGTGTTTTATGCACAATGGCATAAGCAAACACGCGGTGTTTTAAACAGTTAAGCTATTACACGGATTTATAAGCCCATGAAGATGATCATTGTCCTTCCCTCACCGGTTCACCATCTTGAGTCTGCTGGAAGTTGGATTTGGACCAATCAAAGCCGTTCATGGCGACAAATTCAGCTTCGTCGTCAATCAGGACGATCGGGTCAATTTCTGGGGCGAATGTATCTTCTCTCACAGGTGGAATCAGATCGGCAACTTTGTATGAAGGAGTGGCCATCTTCTTATTTACACTATCAAAATCCGGCTAGTATTTGTCCATGTTGGTGTCATCTCCAAGGCTAGTCGCTTGAGGCCGGACTTCACGGACGCAGGCTATAAAGTCATCTTGATCAAAAGGAGACCCGTCCTCCTTCACGGTAGGATAGCCCCTTGCCACGTCCGCCGGGTCTAGGTCTGGCACCCAAGCTTTGGAACGGTTAGGGCAGTCAGTGCACCGGCTCGCACACATGAGCGTGTTACCTCTTGGAATCTAGCAGGAAGGATGGACAGCTTCTTCAGGACATCGCTAAGCCGGTTGGATCCTTGATTTACCGGAGAGATAGCGGCCAGAGCCCATTGTGCACCAATGTATAATTGTTCAACCAAGGTGTATACTGCTTTCAGCTTAATCAACGGGTCTTGGCTCAGATTTTTGCTTCGTGGACCTGTACATATTTTTAACAGAGTCAGTTGGCGGATCATATTCCGGTTTGACAAAATTATATTCAAGATCAATTCAGACGGCTTACCAAAAATCGCAGCAACCATCTAAGATACCCGACCCTTCAAATTGTTTAGCTCTGTTGAAATTTCTTTCAGAGTTGTTTCGGCTGTCTCAGCTCGGCGGGTCAGGAGTGTTTTCTCATTCTCCCAAGTTTTTTCTTTGGCAGCAAAGCTGGTCTTCAAAGTCTCCGTTTCAGAAAGGCTCATTTGTAATTTGGAGGTGGAAGATTTGATTTCTGACTCCTGGCTTGCTAGTCGGGTCTTTGCGTCAGTCAATTGGGAGTTCAATTCAGATAATGCATTCTATGAAACATTCAGATAAGTCAAGATTTGGTTTTAAATTCCAGTATCCAAATTCAAAATTCAAAGTCCCAAGTACTTTACGAATAAACCACTTGGCACTTGGGGGCTAATGTATGCCAAATCAAATTTTGGCAACTCTACCAGCATATTAGAAGTCCCAAGTCCTTTACAAAGTAACAGCAGTTGGCACTTGGGGGCTAATGTACGCAGTTCAGCAAGGTTATCAAAGATAAACCGGAATGTTAAGTATTTTACAGATGGTGTTCAATTCTGAAGTACCGATTTATTAATGATTAAATAAACCGGTCCTTGGGGACTATGGGTGAAGTCTTGTTCTACCAGTATCAGGGAAAGATTCAGAAGTAAAGGTGTCGGCCTATATTTTAAGTCTACAGGTTATTCTGTTTCTCTCATAATCTATAGACTTGGGGGCTGAAGGAATATTGGTAAACCGGAAACTACATACCTCATACTTCAATTGAAGCTGCTTGACCATCTCAATCTCAGAATCACGACTAGAGTGTACATGACTGAGATGGCCAGATAAGATATCACTAGCATTAAGACGGTCATAGTTGGCAACATCAAGACGAACCTTCCGCCTCTCCAAAGCTTCTTGCTTAGCTATGCACCGTGCCAATACTGTCGGGTTCCCGGGCTCTACAAAGCGGCTCCCAGTAATTTGAACATCTTGAACACGGGGAGACGGTGGGTCGGTTGAGCTTGATGGACCAGCTGCAGAAGGGTTAATAGTGGTCTTGACAAGGGGTGGCTCTGGAGGATTTGCTTCATGGACAATAGGTGGGTCTTCTGGGGCGACAATTAATGGAGAAGGTGGCCTAGCCGGCTTAGATGCCAGTACTGGCGGGTCTTCCACTGGTTTTGTTGCCTTCGCTTTCTTGGACTTAGCCTGACCGCTAAAGAAAAATGTTGCAGGATAGTCAGCATTAAGATAACAATTGATCAAACTCGGAAGAAAAGAGGATTTTTAATTACCCAGGAGCAGTCTTGAAAGCTAGAAATTGTGTTTGTGATGAGTCGCCTGAGGAACGAGATACCTCCTGAAAAGGTAAATGAAAGGAGTTAAAGGAAATTCAAGGAGCAGGATTCATTAAAACAAAGGTAAGGGCAGTAATAAGTAAACCTCGTTCGGACGTTTCCGAGGGGTCTGTTCAGGGACGACAGCCGGCTCATCTTCAATCTCAACTTCACGACGGCTTTCATGCTGCTGCTTTTTCAAATGAAAGTTGGGATCCAAGTGAGCTAAGGGGTTAGAAAACCTTAATTTACGGATCACTCGTCGAACTTTGTGTCTTGGTAAGGGCTCTGAGTCGGAGGAAATGATAGTTACCTCTGCTTCCCCGGCTTGACTAGCCCAGTGTCATCCTAGTAAGGATCAGTATCAATAAGATTGTTAAAAATTTGGCCAAGGGAATCAAGGGCTACCTCCGAGTCAGACGAGTCATCAAGCTTCATTAAATCCTTAGCAGTAGTTTTCTTCTTCTTCTTTGATTTCCGGGTCGTCTTCTTGGTGTTCATAGCGGCGGCTTTCGCCTTCTTGGCAGCTTCGTGGTCACATTTCACCTTCCAGAAGTCAGAATTGGCCTATAAAGACAACAAGAAAGATCAGTATTAAGTACTAATAGCTGGGCAAAACACGAAGAAAAAGAGATCAGAATGTACTTACTTCTGGCACCGGATTAATCTTGCAGAAGGGACTTAACCCAACAATACTGCAATGTTCATACTTCCCATTTACCAAAACGGTTGACATCGAAACAATGTCTTCTTCGGTGAGTTCAACTGGGATGTGACGAAGAGGGTGGTCCGGGCTTCCGTCATATTCATACATTAGTTGAGATCGACAACTTATGGAATAACCCGCCATGAGATCTAGCAACGGGTCAGATCTACTCCGGTTAAACCATTACCCAACAAGCCATTGATTCTTCTAATGGAGGGAAGAAGCTTCCTACGTTCAGTGATGGTAAGCTTATCTGGAAGGGTGAACTTGGAGTCAAGACGACTAGGGCGGTAACCCGGCAGAGGCTTCTCGTTTGCTGGAGAAGTATCCTGACAATAAAACCAAGTTTGGTTCCAGTCCTTTGGGTGGCTCCATAAGACGATGAGAGGGAAAACAGCACCCTAACGATGCTGAATCGAGATGCCTCCAAGTTCTAAGCTAGAAATATTGGTGCATTCATTCTGACGATTCAGATAAAAGTACTCTCTAAACAGCTCTACGGTGGGCTCTTGCTGAAGATATGCCTCACAGAGCACTTGGAAGTTACAAATGTTGGAAATAGAATTGGGTCCAAGGTCCTGAGGATGGAGTTTGAAAAAATGAAGGACCTCTTTGAAGAATTTTGAACGGGGCGGTGAAAAGCCACGGTTCATGTGGTCAGCGAAGATAATCACTTCTCCGTCTTTTGGATTGGGACGTTCTTCCTCCGGGTCAGGAGCATGATAAGACATGACATTCTTTGAAGGCAGAAACCCAACAAGGAAGAACTCTTTCAGATGCTCCTCAGTTATGGTTGAGGGAACCCAATTGCAGATGGTGGGTGTCTTTGACGGCATGATGAATAAGGGACTGGAAAAGGAAAAATAAAGTGCTGGGTCAATTAACAGTTAAAGGTTGAAATTGTAAAACAAGTAACAACGGCTTAACTAAGGGCTAATGACATATAAGGAAAAGAAAGCCGGAATGGTAAGCCGCCATGACTACAGATTTTTTCGGAAAACAGATTCAGCTAAGTGTTGGCATACACAAGTTTCACCAAGCTATCATTATCATTTTGGATCAAAAGGCTGTTTCAAAAAGGAAAATATTCTAGACATAAAAACCTAGTACAGATGAGTTCGTCGACTGTAAAGAAGCAGCTATACAGACAAAAGGGATCTACTGATATAAAAAATGAATGCCAAACAACTACCGCACGAGTTATATCTCTTCTTTGGATCAAAAGAAGTTGCGGAGAAGATCTACAAGATGATCCATGGCGAACAAGTGAAGAACACTGAAGAAGTCGCAAACCTAGAACAGATCTAGGTGCGTGAGAGAGAAGAAAACTTACAAGATGCAGGCCTGCCGTGAAGAGTCGCCGCGTTCTCTGGTCGGACTCAGGGTGATGCAGCGGCCAAGCTTGACAACGACGATGAGTTTTGCAGCGGCGGCAGAGCTCGAGCAGCAACGGAGGTTGCGAGAGGAAGAGGATGAGGAAGAAAGGAGAATGAGAAGGACCGGCCGCGTGCCTATTTATAAGGGCAAATGCGAATAGGCGGGCACGAAAATCAAGGAGACCCAATAATAATTATCGAACTGAACAGACGCCTCGATTCCCGGAAGGCATTAAAAAAAGATCCATTGTAAGATGATGTCATGAAGGTTTTTTGTGTTTTCAAAAGATGACGTCACGGCGGGTTACAAAAGTTTTCAGACAGAGGATAGATTTCGACTAAGTATTGAAGATTGACAAAGAACAAAGTTCAGAGTCAACCTGGGGCCTAATGTTGGGGATATTACTATCAGTTGAGACCCGCCCAGGAGGGGCCGGGTCAGCTTCAATGGCGGGTTGCGCAAGAAGCTCGGTAAACATCCAAGTTTGTAGTTTATTAAGTCTTATAGAAGGCTCAAAGGCTTGGGGCCGGCTTGAGGACCGATATTGAAAAGTAAACCGCCATATGTAAGGAAATACTTGTACAGAAAGACATGTAAAGAAAGTCACCGAGCCAGACACGATTATGAGCCAGCCGGGACTCTGTAGGCCACCTGGCGTCAACCCGTGTATATAAGGGGACGACCCGGTGGCGGTTTAGGGCAAGAAACAACCAAGTCGATAACCAAGCCGGCGAGTTGAGCCTGTTGGAAGTCGAAACCCCGGCAATACCAATCCCAACTAGACGTAGGATTTTACCTTCATCGTAAGGGGCCGAACTAGTATAAAACTCTCTCGTGTCCTTTGTCCCGATTAACCCCTTTAAGCTTCCTAGTGCGATGGCCCTACGACTAAGTCCTTGCTCTAGGACATCTGCCATATCAACTCCACGACAATCAGGTTCCTAATAACAAATCTCATCTCCTTGCAATTTACATTATTTGCCATTTGCCTCTTGTTTTCATCTCCCCTACTTCACAGAAATTTGCCTTTTTCTCATTCGATCTTTTGTTTGCTTGTGTGGCAATGTGTCTTATCTTTGCTTGCATCTTCGCTAGCTAAAAATCTATTGATATGGATCCTCATCTACTTGCTAATGTTTTTAGAAGATCCAATTATGATGAACCGATTGCTAGTGAATTGAGTTCACTAGATTATCTTTATGAAGTTTTTCTCGAGATTCGTGAATTTGAAAATTGTGATGAAGTGTTAAAAGAAGAAATTTATAGAGAGATTCATGATAGCTCCTTGGATGAAAAACATGATTGAAATGATGTTATTATAATTTCTATTAATGTCAATTGTGCTAATAATATGAAAAACCCCAAGATTGGGGATGCTAATATTGCTATGTCCACTACTCATTGCAATGATCATGATTGGGGTGATAATGATTCTTATGATCTTGAAAATTTGTTTAAACCTCATGATGAATATGCTTGCGATAATATTAAAAGTGGGTTTGAAAGAGTGTCAACTCTAGATAAAAATAATCCCATATATTTGCAGAGTGTTCAATATTAAGATTTTTTAAATAAAAGTGGGTTTGGAGAGGTCATGACTTTATTTGATGATAATCCCACTATTTTGGAAGAGTGTCAACTTTGCATGCTTGTGGATCATGAAGAGAAAATTTTATATGATAGCTATATTGTTGAATTTTATTATGATCCTACATATAATTATTACGAGAGAGGAAAATATGGTTGTAGAAATTTTCATGTTACTAATTTCCTCTCGTTCTATTGAGATTGCTATTGTTTCTTTATTCTTCTTTGCATATGCTAAATATTTCTTGTCTTGATAATTTGTTTGCTTATAAAATTCCTATGCATAGGAAGTATGTTAGACTTAAATGTGTTTGTCATATGTTTCACGATGGTCTCTTTGTGTTTCAATTCTTATCTTTCGTGTGAGCACCGTTGAAATCTTATGCCCAGCTAGGGGCGTAAAACGATAGCCCTGTTGGGAGGCAACCCAATGAATAAAATTTATTTTTTGCCTTTTTCTTTCTGTTCTTGAGTGTTTGCACAATTATGCTACTATTATGGTTGTGTTTTATGTTTTAATTAGTGTTTGTGCCAAGTAAAGCCTTTGGGATCATGTTGGGTGATAGTTGATTTGATCTTGTAGAAAAACAGAAAATTTTGCACCCAATAGCAAAATTTTTGGAAATCACAGAAGCGCGATCAAATTCTGAAATTTCTACACAAGATTGATATACAAATTGACTACTCCGTCCTATGTTTTCAGAATTGTTTGAGCTACATAATTATATGAAGTTTCCAGATTACTACAGACTGTTCAGTTTTTGACATATTCTGTTTTCTTTGCGTTGTGTGCTTATTTTAATGAATCTATGGATTGTATCGGTGGGTATAAGCCATGGTACAATTAGAATACAATAGGTATAATGCAAAAATAAAATATGAATTGGTTTGCAACAGTACTTAGAGTGGTGATTTGCTTTGTTATACTAATGGATCTCACGAAGGTTTTGTTGAGTTTTGTGTGATTGAAGTTTTCAAGTTTTGGGTGAGATCATGGTGAATGAAGGAATAAGGAGTGAAAAGAGCCTAAGTTTGGAAATGAACCATGGCACCCCAAGTTATTATTCAAGGAGAACCAAGCAACTAAGCTTTGGGATGCCCCGGAAGGCATCTCCTCTTTCTTCTAACGACGATCAGTATTTTACTCGAAGCTATATGTTTATTCGCCACATATCATGAGTTTTGTTGGAGCGTCTTGTATTATATGAGTCTTTGCTTGTTTTTCATTTTAGTTTGTCTAATCTATCCTTTCTGGACACACCTATTTGAGAGAGCCAAAATTATGCTATGATTTGATAGAATTGCTCTATATGATTCACTTAATTTTTTTGAGCTATAGAATTGCTCTAGTGCTTCACTTACATCTTTTAGAGCACGGTGTGCTTTAATATTTTTGAAGAAATGTTCTCATGCTTCACTTAGATTTTTTTGAGAGTTAGTAAATTTTAAAGAAATGTTCTCATGCTTCACTTATATTATTTTGAGAGATGAAAATTTTTATGCTCATGTTATTCACTTAAATTTGTTTGAGCTTATCAAATGCAACATATGAAACTAGTCCCAAAGTGATAGATATCCAAGAGGGATATAAAAAAAACTTTCATGAAGATCACGGGACAAATTAAACTTGATTCTTTGTAATAGTTTTGAGATATGATAATAGTGATATGTGAGTCATGTTGGTGAGTAATTATGCTTTAGTAAGAATATTGGTGTTAAGGTTTGTGATTCCCTATGCAAGCACGAAAGTCAATAGTTATGCAATGAACTTACATCCTACTTATGGTGCATTATTCGGTGTTAGTCAGGCTTAATGGTCGCTTATGTGATTTTTTGATTTCTTGGTTGGTTGCTTCTCAATCTATTTGCTAGCCTCCACTTGTGCTAAGTAGAAATACTACTTGTGCATCCCAAAATCTTTAAACCCACTTTTGCCATATGAGTCCACCATACCTACCTATATGTGGTATTTCTATGCCGTTCTAAGCAGATTTGTATGTGCCATCTGTAACTTTCAAAATGAATTCCCTTTTTGTGTGCTCGTACCACTCATGAAGCGGCAGGGGGTGGCCAATATTTTCCATGCTAGATGTGTTATTCTCAAGATGAGTGTTTATTCATTAGTCATTCCATGAGAGTACGGTGGTAATAGGAATGCCGAGTCCCGAAATGAAAAAAGAATTTACTTCATGTTGCCAAATAATATGCGAGTGTGTTTCATGAATGGATCAATGACTGAGCACGATGGGCTAGGGATAACTTTCTTTAGTGTTGATATTTTGAAAGACATGGATGCTTTTTGATATGCTTGAGTATTGAAATCTTCATGTCAAAACTAGACTATTGCTTCGAACCATATAAAAGTCCAATTGTCCATGCTACAAAAGAAAATAACATGGGATGAACATGTTAGGCAACATTCCACATAAAAAATTCTTTTTTTATCATTTACCTACTCGAGGATGAGCAGGAATTAAGCTTGGGGAAGCTGATATGTCTGCAACGTATCTATAATTTCTGATTGTTCCATGCTGTTATATTATCATTCTTGGATGTTTTAGATTCATTTTATAGCTACTTTATATTATTTTTTGGGACTAACCTATTAACATAGTGCACAGTGCTAGTTGCCATTTTGCTTGTTTTTTTACTTCACAAAATATCAGTACCAAATGCAGTCCAATTGCAGCGAAACTTTTTGGAGATTTTTCTGGACCAGAAGACACCCAGTGGGCCAAAGAAGTACCAGAGGGGAGGCCTGAGGTGGGTACAACCCACCAGGGCGTGCTAGGAGGCCCAAGCACACCCAGGGGGGTTGTGCCCCCCTCGATGACCTCCCGCGCCGCCTCTTGACCCTATAAATTCCCAAATATTCCAGAAACCCTAGGGGAGTCGACAAAACAAAATTCCACCCGCCGCAAGTTCCAGAACCACGAGATCCAATCTAGACACCATCATGGAGGGGTTCATCATCCTCATTGGTGCCTCTGCGATGATGCGTGAGTAGTCCACCATACACCTATGGGTTTGTAGGCAGTACCTAGATGGCTTCTTCTCTCTTTTTGATTCTCAATACAATTGTCTCTTGGAGATCTATTTGATGTAATTCTTTTTGCGGTGTGTTTGTTGGGATCCGATGAACTTTGAGTTTATGATTAGATCTATATCCATGAATATTATGTGAGTCTTCTTTTGATCTCTTATATGCATGATATTTATAGCCTCATATTTCTTCTTCGGATCTTTGGTTTAGTTAGGCCAACTAGATCGTTTTTTCATGCCATGGGAAGAGGTGCTTTGTGATGGGGTTCGATCTTGCCGTGTTCTTTCCCTGTGATAGAAGGGGCTGCAAGACACACATGTATCATTGCTATTAAGGATAACAATATCGGGCTATTCCTACATGAATATATCTCGTCTACATCATTTCATCATTCTAATTCCATTACCCCGTTTCTCCATGAACTTAATACACTAGATGCATGTTGGATAACTGTCGGTGTGTGGAGTAATAGTAGTAGATGGAGGCAGGAGTCGGTCTACTAATCTCAGACGTGATGCCTATATATTGATCATTTCCTTGGATATCATTATAACTATTCGATCTTCTATCAATTGCCCAATAGTAATTTGTTTACCCACCGTATGCTATTTTCTTAAGAGAAGCCACTAGTGAAATCTACGACCCCTGTGTCTACTCTTTGTCATATTTGCTTGGAGATCTATTTTTATTCACTTTTATTTTCAGATCTATTATTGCAAAAACCCAAAAATACTTTGCTGCACTTTTTTATTACTTATTTTGTTTTGTTTTTTATCGAGAGCTATTTATCCAATCTACCAAAAATATTTTCATGTCAACTCGATAATTTCTGGCACCGTTACCCAGGAGAGATTGACAACCCCTCTTACGCGTTGGGTTGCAAGTATTTGTTCTTTGTGTGCAGGTACCATTTACATAATGTTGCTTGGTTCCCCTACTAGATTTACACCTTGGTTTCATAACTAATGGAAATACCTACCGTAGCTGTACCGCATCTTCCCTTCCTCTTTGGGGAAATACCAACGCATTGTCAAGCGACATCACAACCTGCCTGATCAAGGCAAAATATATGCATCCGAGCTGAGCATGAAGCCCCTGGTTATTTGTGTTTAAACGCGAATTATTTCACTTCCATCACTGCCGACCAACTATTTTCTTAAGAACACTAGCTTTCGGCTTCACTCGTCTGAGGTGCTAATCCGGTTGACCTGGTAGCAACAATTGCAGAGGTGCTCCCTTTACGCTGTAGCCGAACAATCAGGAACGTAAGTGATAAGTACAGGAGCCAGGCAACCCAGCTTTGCCAAAACTTAAGTCAAGTTGATTCATATAAGGGCGGAAAATGGTTATATTGGAAGAAGGCACCAATATTGCTGAAAATATGTTTGGCCTCGAAAAAGCCTACAATCTAGTATATGTCGTACATGCAATATGTGTCCGAAGTAAGCACATCACTTCAGATTAACCAATCATATCTAGCAAAAAGTTTCTAACAACTCAAAAAAGCAAAAGAATTTTTGGCTATTTAAATGCTATCAAAAGGGGAGGTAATGGTGGCTATGATTAACCGTAAAATCGCCAAAGCAGGGCAGCGTTCCAAGGATTCGACTCCAGGCTGTTATCCGCGGGATCTCATATACGATATCCACCTCGGTCGAGTACTTGGTCGATTATGAATGGTCCATACTATCTGGGGTGGAGTTTATGCTTCTGCTTTTCTGGATTAAATCTCATGACCAGGTCATCTTTGTTGAATGCTTTCATCCGGACTTCCCTGCTCTGGTAACGTCGTGCTTTCTATTGGTAAAAGGTGGAACATGCCAGAGCCACATCCCACTCCTCTTCGAGGGCATCAAGATCGTCCTGCCGATCTAGCTCGGCCTCCCTATCTTGATACATACGCACTCTAGGTGCCTCTTGAATGAGGTCACATGGTAGGACGGCCTCGGCTTCGTACACCATGAAGAAAGGTGAGTAACCTGTGGACCGGTTAGGTGTAGTCCCTAGGCCCCATAGTATGGAGTCGAGCTCCTCTACCCAATGATAGTCGGCCTCCTTTAAAGAGCAGACTAAGCGTGGCTTGATACCACTTAATACTAGTCCATTGGCGCATTCAACTTGTTAGTCGGTTTGGGGATGGTAAACGGAAGCATAGTCCAGCTGAATGCCCATTTTTGCGCACTGCGCCTTGACCTCTTTCTGCGGTGAAGTTAGTGCTATTGTCCATAATTATGCTACGAGGAACACCATAACAGTGGACTACAGCGGAGATGAATTGTAGGACCTGTGTTGCCTCAGCTATTGTAACCGACTTTGCTTTGATCCATCTTATGAATTTATCTACCATGACGAGTAAGTATTTCCTTTTATGCGAGCCCCCTTTAAGAGGGCCTACCATGTCAAGCCCCCAGACCACAAAAGGCCAGGTAATCGGGATAGTCCGAAGAGCCGTAGGGGGCATGTGACTTTGGTTTGCGAAAACCTGGCAGCTGGGCCACCGTTGAACCAAGGTTTTCGTGTCCTCTTTGGTTGTAGGCCAATCAAATCTAGCTCAAAAAGCTTTACTAACCAAGGCCCGAGCTGCGGCGTGATGGCAGCTCATGCAGGAGTGAATTTATGTAAGGTGCTCGCATCCTTCCTCTTCGGCTATACAGCTCTGAAGGACGCATGTGACGCTTCTCTTATACAACTCTCCTTCATGGACCCGATAGGACTTTGATCACCGAATTATTCTCCGTGCTTTGGTTTGGTCATCGGGCGGATCACTATAGAGTAGATATCCGAGGATGGGCTCAGTCCATGGTGCGATAACTGCCATTAATTCATGAGCCGAGGATGTTTCTTCAACTGTTGACCCTCCAATTATGCCCTCATCCTCCTCGGTTGCTGGAGAGTTTACCTTTACAGAGTTTAGAGGAGCCCACACAATGTTCTCATCTTGCCAGGCCACAAATGGCTTAAAGAGCCATTCTAAAAACATGTTTTCCAGGACCGGATCACGTTTAGTGCCCATCCTAGCGAGAACATCGGCGGCTTGGTTGCTATCTCGTGGGATATGATGGAATTCCGGACCTTTGAAGCGCGATGAAATGTCAAGAATGACATTCTTGTATGCTATCATTTTCGGGTCCTTTGTGTCAAATTCGCCATTAATTTGCGATATTGCTAGGTTGTAGTTACCCCTGACCTCTAGGTGCTGGACTCCCATAGACACTGCTATTCATAGTCCGTGTAGCAAGGCCTCGTATTCGGTGACATTATTTGAGTTGGTGTACATGATTTGTAGTATGTACCGCATATTGTCAATGGTGGGAGAGATGAGAACTCACTACTACAGGATGCGGCTAATGCGACACTACGATCACAGACCCTTCAATGAAACTGTGTGCGATGCAATAATCACAAACGGTGATGTAAACCGTCAAAAAAGGTGCAAAATGTTTGCGATGACGGATGCATCAGACACGGTTCAGATTTTGTTTTGTGTGCGATGCAGGTCATGTGGTTCAGTTCATTGAACTGTTTGCGATGAGGCGGAAGAATAGAAATGGGCAGCCAGATGAAGGTGTGTGTGATATACGGCACACGGTTCACTTGGATGAACTATTTGTGATTAGGCAGAACAAAAGAAACGGTCAGCCAAATCAAGGTGTGTGCGATAGAGGGCAAACAGTTCACTCGGATGAACTGTTAGCGTTGAGCCAAGATAACAGAAACGGTTCAATATAACAAGATGTGTGTGATATGTGACAAACAGGTGTGTAATCAGAAATATGTGCGAATACCGATAATAACACAGATGATTGCTGCTAGTAAGATGTGTGTGTTGTGCGCTGGGATTTCATACAGAACAACAACATATATACACACACTTATAAGGACATGGTTGCATAACCAAATTAAACATCCAATTACATAGGTGTCTACTACACACATGACATTTGCACACACCAAAGTAAACTATTACATGGATAATTACATAGGTGGCTACTACACAAATGACATTTTGCTACTTCTTGAGCTTGGTTGGTTTTTCCCTTGAAGAGGAAAGGGTGATGCAGCAAAGTAGAGATAAGTATTTTCCCCAGTTTGAGAACCAACGTATCAATCCAGTAGGAGAAGAACACACAAATCACCAATACCTGCACAAACAATCAAACACTTGCACCCAACGCGATCAAGAGGTTGTCAATCCCTTCACGGTCACTTGCAAAGGTGAGATCTAATAGAGATAGATAAATAAAATTAAACAAAAGATAAAATATTTTTGGGTTTTTGTTGTATAGATCTGAAAGAAAGATTGCAAAATAGTAGATCGGAAACTAATATGATGGAAAATAGACCCAGGGGCCATAGGTTTCACTAGAGGCTTCTCTCTTGAAGGCAAATAATATGGTGGGTGAACAAATTACTGTCGAACAATTGAGAGAAAAGCACAAAGTTATGACAATATCCAAGGCAATGATTATGTAATATAGGCATCACGTCCGTGTCAAGTAAACCGACTCCTGCCTACATCTACTACTATTACTCCACACAATGACTGACTCCTTCCTGCAACTAGAGTATTAAGTTCATAAAGAACAAAGTAATGCTTTAAGTAAGATGACATGATGTAGAGGAATAAACTCAAGGAATATGATGAAAACCCCATATTTTTTTCCTCGATGGAACAATAAAATATGTGCCTCGTTGCCCCTACCGTCACTAGGCGATGACACCGCAAGATTGAACCCAAATCTAAGCACTTGTCCTATTGCAAGAAAAACCAACCTAGTTGGCCAAACTAAATCGATAGTTCGAAGAGAATAACAAAGATATCAAATCGTGCATATAAGAATTCAGAGAAGATTAAAATAATATTCACAGATAAGTTGATCATAAATCCACAATTCATCGGATCTCAACAAACACACTGCAAAAGAAGATTACATTGGATAGATCTCCAAGAACATCGAGGAGAACATGGTGTTGAGAATCAAAGAGAGAGAAGAAGCCATCTAGCTACTAGCTATGCACCCGTAGGTCTGAGGTAAACTACTCACGCTTCATCGAAGGGGCAATAGGGTTCATGTAGATGCCTTCCGCGATCAAATCCCCCTTCGGCAGGATGCCGGAAAAGGTCCCAAGATGGGATCTCATGGGAATAGAATGTTGCAGCGGTGGAGAAGTGTTTTCATGGATGCTTGTGGTAGTTTGGGAATATATGTGAATATATAGGAGGCAGAGCTAGGTCAGGGGGTCACCGAGGGGCCCGCAAGGTAGGGGGCGCGCCCTACTCCCTTGGGCGCGCCCTCCACCCTAGTGGCCGCCTTGTGGCTCTTCTGACTTGATCTCCAAGTCTCCTGGGTGTCTTTTGGTCCAAGAAAAATCATCACGAAGGTTTTATTCCATTTGGACTCCATTTGGTATTCCTTTTCCGCGAAGCTAAAAAAAAGGAAAAAAACAGAAACTGGCACAGGGCTCTAGGTTAATAGGTTAGTCCCAAAAATAATATTAAATAGCATATTAATGCATATAAAACATCTAGACAGATAATATAATATCATGGAATAATAAAAAAATATAGATATGTTGGAGACGTATCAAGCATCCCCAAGCTTAATTCCTGCTCGTTCTCGAGTAGGTAAACGATGAAAACAAATTTTTTGATGTGGAATGCTACCTAACATATTTATCCATGTAATTTTCTTTATTGTGGAATGAATGTTCAGATCCATAAGATTCAAAACAAAAGTTTAGTATTGACATAAAAACAATAATACTTCAAGCATACTAACAAGGCAATTATGTCTTCTCAAAATAACATGGCCAAAGAAAGTTATCCCTACAAAATCATATAGTCTGGCTATGCTCCATCCTCATTACACAAAATATTCAAATCATGCACAACCCCGATGACAAGCCAAGCAATTGTTTCGTACTTTTGGTGCTCTGAAAGCTTTTCAACTTTCAGGCAATACATGAGCGTGAGCCATGGACATTGCACTATAGGTGGAATAAAATATGGTGGTTTTGGAGAAGACAAAAGGAAGGAGATAGTCTCACATCAACTAGGCATATCAACGGGCTATGGAGATGCCCATCAATAGATATCAATGTGAGTGAGTAGGGATTGACATGCAACGGATGCACTAGAGCTATAAGTGTATGAAAGCTCAAAAAGAAACTACGTGGGTGTGCATCCAACTTGCTTGCTCAAGAAGACCAGGACATTTTGAGGAACCCCATCGATTAAATATACAAGCCAAGTTCTATAATGAAAAATTTCCACTAGTATATGAAAGTGACAACATAGGAGACTCTCTATCATGGTGCTACTTTGAAGCACAAGTGTGGAAAAAGGATAGTAGCATTGCCCCTTCTCTCTTTTCTCTCATTTTTTTCTTTTTTGTTTGGCCTCTTTGGCCTCTCTTTTTTGTTGGCTTCTTTGGCCTCTTTTATTTTTTTCCTCACATGGGACAATGCTCTAATAATGAAGATCATCACACTTTTATTTACTTACAACTCAAGAGTTACAACTCAATACTAGAACAAAATATGACTCAATATGAATGCCTCCAGCAGTGTACCCGGATGTGGAATGACTCAAGAGCGACACGTATGAAAAATGATGAAAGGTGGCTTTGCCACAAATACGATGTCAACTACATGATCATGCAAAGCAATATGACAATGATGAAGCATGTCATAATAAATGGAACGGTGGAAATTTGCATGGCAATATATCTCGGGATGGCTATGGAAATGCCATAATAGGTAGGTATGGTGGCTGTCTTGAGGAAGGTATATGGTGGGTGTATGGCACCAACGAAAGTTGCACGGCACTAGAGAGGCTAGCAATGGTGGAAGGGTAAGAGTGCGTATATTCCATGGACTCAACATTAGTTATAAAGAACTCACATACTTATTGCAAAAATATATTAGTCATCGAAACAAAGTACTACGCGCATGCTCCTAGGGGGATAGATTGGTAGGAAAAGACCATCGCTCGTCCCTAATTGCCACTCATAAGGAAGACAACCAAAAAATACCTCATGCTCCAACTTCGTTATATAACGGTTCACCATACGTGCATGTTACGGGAATCATAAACTTCAACACAAGTATTTCTTCAATTCACAATTACTCACTAGCATGACTCTAATATCACCATCTTCATATCTCAAAACAATCATAAGGAATCAAACTTCTCATAGTATTCAGTGCACTTTATATGAAAGTTTTTTATTATATCCCTCTTGGATGTCTATCATATTAGGACTAAATTCATAACCAAAGCAAATTACCATGTTGTTTAGAGAGTATCAACATAATATAAGTGAAGCATTAGAGTTCAAAAATTTCTATAAAATAAAACCACCACCGTGCTCTAAAAAGATATAAGTGAAGCACTAGAGCAAAATTGCCTAGCTCAAAAGATATAAGTGAAGCACATAGAGTATTCTAATAAATCACGATTCATGCATGTCCCTATAAAAAGGTGTGTACAGCAAGGATGATTGTGGAAAACTAGAAATCAAAGACTCAAATCATACAAGACGCTCCAAGCAAAACACATATCATGTGGTGAATAAAAATATAGCCTCAAGTAAAGTTACCGATAGACGAAGACGAAAGAGGGGTTGCCTTCCGGGCCATCCCCAAGCTTAGGCTCTTGGTTGTCCTTGAATATTACCTTGGGGTGACTTCGACATCCCCAAGCTTAGGCTCTTGTCACACCTTATTCCATAGTCCATCAAATCCTTACCCAAAAGTTGAAAACTTCACAACGCAAAACTCAACAGAAAATCTCACGAGACCCGTTAGTATTGGAAAATAAATCACCACTTATGGTACTATTGTGAACTCATTATTTATTTAAATTGGTGTAATATCTACCATATTCTAACTTTTCCATGGTTCATACCCCCCGATACTACCCATAGATTCATCAAAATAAGCAAACAACACAAAGAAAACAGAATCTGTCAAAAACAGTACAGTCTATAGTAATCTGTAACTCTCGAATACCTCTGTAACTGCAAAAATTCTGAAAAATGAGGACAACAGAGGCAATTTGGATCTTAATCTTCTGCAAATATAATCAGTATTTTATCACACTTCTGTTAAAAATGAGAATTGTTTTCCTGAGAGCAAAAGTTTCGGTTTTTCAGCAAGATCAAATCAACTATCACTGTAAGCTATCCCAAAGGTCTTACTTGGCACAAACACTAATTAAAACAACAAAATACAATTACTACAGAGGTAATAATGCGTATTTTATTCAATAACAGTTGCAAAACAAAAAACACAAAAATAAAATTGGGTTGCCTCCCAACAAGCACTATTGTTTAACGCCCCTAGCTAGGCATAAAAACATAGATCTAGGTATTGTCACCTTCGGTATGCAATCCATAAGTAGATCTCATAATAGATTCATATGGAAACTTAATTTTCTTTCTAGGAAAGTTTTCCATGCCCTTCCTTAACGGAAATTGAAATCTAATGTTTCCTTCTTTCATATCAATAATTGCACCAATCGTTCCAAGGAAAGGTCTACCAAGAACAATAGGACATGTAGGATTGCAACCTATATCAAGAACAATGAAATCTATGGGCACATAATTCCTATTTTCAACAATAAGAACATGATTAATCCTTCCCATAGGTTTGTTAATAGTGAAATCTGCAAGATGCAAATTTAAAGAACAATAATCAAATTCACTGAAACCTAGCACATCACATAAAGTTTTTGGAATCGTGGAAACACTAGCACCCAAATCACATAAAGCATGGAACTCATAATATTTAACCTTAATTTTAATAGTAGGTTCCCACTCACCATAAAGCTTTCGAGGGATAGAAACTTCCAATTCAAGCTTTTCTTCAAAAGATTGCATCATAGGATCAACGATATATTTAGTAAAAGCTTTGTTTTGATTATAAGAATGAGGAGAATTCAACATGGATTGCAACAAGGAAATACAATTTATCAACGAACAATTATCATACTTAAAATCCTGGAAATCCAAAAGAGTGGGTTCATTGCTACTTAAAGTTTTGACCTCTCCAATCCCACTTTTATCAATTATTGCATCAAGGTCTAAAAACTCCGAATGATTGGGATGCCTTTTAACTAAAGTTGACTCATATCCAGTCCGATCTTTATCAATATTTAAGTTGGAAAACAAAGATTCATTAGGATTCACATCAATCACTTTAATATCTTCATCATTATTTTCATGAAAACTAGAAGAACACGCTTTTACAAACCAATCTCGCTTAGCACGCATCTTAGCGGTTCTTTCTTTACACTCATCAATGGAAATTCTCATAGCTTTTAGAGATTCATTAATATCATGCTTGGGTGGAATAGATCTAATTTTAAAAGAATCAACATGAAGAGAAATTCTGTCCACGTTCCTAGCCAAATCATCAATCTTAAGCAAATTTTCTTCAACCAAAGCATTAAAACTCTTTTGCAAAATCATAAATTCTTTAACACTATTCTCAAAATTAGAGGACATATTATTATAATTTCCATAAGAATTGTTGTAGGAATTACCATAATTATTAGAGGAGTTACTAGGAAACGACCTAGGATTAAAATTACCTCTATACGCGTTGTTACCAAAATTGTTCCTACCAACAAAATTCACATCCATAGATTCATTATTATTTTCAATTAAAGTAGACAAAGGTATATCATTAGGATCAATAGGTCACCCTTTCTAGAAAATAATTTCATAAGTTCATCCATCTTTCCACTCAAAATATTAATCTCTTCAATCACATGCACTTTTTCTTACTAGAAGAAGATCTTTCGGTATGTCATTGTGAATAATTGACCATAATATTATCTAGAAGTTTAGTACCTTCTCCTAACGTAATTTCCATAAAAGTACCTCCCGCAGCCGAATCTAAAAGATTTCTAGAAGAAAAATTCAATCCGGATTAATTTTTTTTGTATAATCATCCACAAATTCAAACCATGAGTAGGGCAATTTCATATCATCAACTTCATCCTCTCCCAAGATTGTGCAACATGTTCATGATCAAGTTGCTTAAAATTCATAATATCATTCCTAAGGGAGATGATCTTAACAGGAGGAAAATACTTGGAAATAAAAGCATCTTTACACTTATTCCATGAATCAATACTATTTTTAGGCAAAGATATATGGAAACCAAGTTTTAGCACGTTCTCATAGTGAGAATGGAAATAGCTTCATTTAACAATATCATTATCCACATCTTTCTTCTTTTGCATATCACACAAGTCAACGAAATTATTAATTTGGGATGCGACATCTTCACTAGGAAGGCCAGAAAATTGATCTTTCATAGCAAGATTCAACAAAGCGGCATTAATTTCATAATATTCCGCACTAGTGGCAGGAGCAATCGGAGTACTAATAAAATCATTATTATTAGTATTGGAAAAGTCACAAAATTTGGTATTCTCTTGATACATCATGACAAAGAAAGCAATCTAACACAAAAGCAACCAAAACGCAAACGAAAAGACGAACGAAAGAAGGGCGAAGGAAAAGGAAAATCTTTTCAAAAATCATTTTAGAAGTGGGGGAGAGGAAAACGAGAGGCAAATGGTGAATAATGTAATGCAAGAGATGAGAGTTTTATAATGGGCACTTGGTATGTCTTGACTTGGTGTAGATCTCCCCGGCAACCACGCCGGAAATTCTTCCTACTACTTCTTGAGCTTGCGTTGGTTTTTCCCTTGAAGAGGAAAGGGTGATGTAGAAAAGTAGAGATAAGTATTTCCCTCAGTTTGAGAACCAAGGTATCAATACAGTAGGAGAAGAACACACAAATCGCCAATACCTGCACAAACAATCAAACGCTTGTACCCAACGCGATAAAGGGGTTGTCAATCCCTTCATGGTCACTTGCAAAGGTGACATCTAATAGAGATAGATAAATAAAACTAAACAAAAGATAAAATATTTTTGGGTTTTTGTTGTATAGATCTGAAAGAAAGATTGCAAAATAGTAGATCGAAAACTAATATGATGGAAAATAGACCCAGGGGCCATAGGTTTCACTAGAGGCTTCTCTCTTGAAGGCAAATAATACGGTGGGTGAACAAATTACTATCGAGCAATTGATAGCATAGCGCAAAGTTATGACAATATCCAAGGCAATGATTATGTAATATCAGCATCACGTCCGTGTCAGGTAAACCGACTCCTGCATGCATCTACTACTATTACTCCGCACATTGGCCGACTCCTGCCTACAACTAGAGTATTAAGTTCATGAAGAACAGAGTAACGCTTTAAGTAAGATGACACGATGTAGAGGAATAAACTCAAGCAATATGATGTAAACCCCATCTTTTTATCGTCGATGGCAACAATAAAATACGTGCCTCGCTGCCCCTACTGTCATTGGGAGAGGACACCGCAAGATTGAACCCAAAGCAAGCACTTCTCCCATTGCAAGAAAAACCAATCTAATTGGCCAAACTAAACTGATAGTTCAAGGAGAATTACAAAGATATCAAATCATGCATGTAAGAATTCAGATAATATTCAAATAATATTCATAGATAAGCTGATCATAAATCCACAATTCATCAGATCTCGACAAACGCACCGCAAAAGAAGATTACATCAGATAGATCTCCAAGAACATCGAGGAGAATATGGTATTGAGAATCAAAGAGAGAGAAGAAGCCTTTTAGCTACTAGCTATGGACTCGTAGGTCTGAGGTAAACTACTCACGCTTCATCGGAGGGGCAATACGGTTGATGTAGATGCCCTCCGTGATCGAATCCCCCTCGGACAGGATGCCGGAAAAGGCCCCAAGATGGGATCTCACGGGAACAGGAGGTTGCAGCAGTGGAGAAGTGTTTTCATGGATGCTTCTGGTGGTTTGGGAACATATGTGAATATATAGGAGGCAGAGCTAGGTCAGGGGTCACCGAGGGGCCCACAAGGTAGGGGGCATACCCTACCCCCTGGGCACGCCCTCCACCCTTGTGGCCACCTCATGGCTCTTCTGACTTGATCTCCAAGTCTCCTGGGTGTCTTCTAGTCCAAGAAAAATCACCGCGAAGGTTTTATTCCGTTTGGACTCCATTTGGTATTCCTTTTCTGCGAAGCTAAAAAAGAAGGAAAAAACAGAAACTGGCACTGGGCTCTAGGCTAATAGGTTAGTCCAAAAAATAATATAAAATAGCATATTAATGCATATAAAACATCCAAAACAGATAATATAATAGCATGGAACAATAAAAAATTATAGATACGTTGGAGACGTATTACATTTCCACACACCAAATTCAACTATATATTACATGCATAATTTACTAGGATAAACAATCATCTAATCATGATCTACTTCTTGTGACGCTTGCCGCTACTGCTCTGCTTGTGGCTCGATCAGGCCACATTGATTTGGGTAACGAGGCACTTACTCATGTCAACGATCCGCCTGTGCATCTCGTAGCATGTGTACACGCTTTTGGCCGTGAACCTGAGGTGAGGTTCATGCAGTTGCCACATCCAGGCCTCGTTCCAGGATACGGGACGTGTTCTGTGGCATCCTGCTTCATCTTTTCGTAGAATGGGTCGATGATGGCCGAGGCGGGTTCAACTAGGGAGTCCTTCTTCGTGCTGCCCCAGACCCTGTAGTGCTCACGGATTTCGACAAGGTTCTTGCATGCCAAGCTTGTAACCCTGAGCGCTTTTACATCGTCGGTGGTTTCCACCATAGCGAACTCGTAGTCGGTGCTGTTGACAAACTTGGCGAAACGGTTGCAAGGCTCTATGGCCATGTAGTAGTGGTAGATGAGGACATGATGGCGCACACACAAATGGGTGACGCCAACCTTCTGATCTATGTTGGGACGATAGTCGGTGTACTAGAGGTCGATGCTGACCACCTTGTACTTGTGTCGAGCAAGCAACTGCTCAGCGGTGTTGATGTAGTCGTCCACCATGGCCGGGTCGATGGTGTACACCACCGAGAGATCCGTCTCCCTCGCGTGGGTCTCCACTTTATGCTTGTCGAACTCCACTGGAGCGCCGCTATACATCCCCTCTCTATGTGTCATCATGGGTGTGCTTGTTGCATTATCGGGCATGATCGAAAGGTTGAAGAGATTAAGGTTATTGTAATGGCCACGGGAATCAAAGGGGAAGCCGTAAGGCCTGGAATATCGGCATGCCCGGATGGCAGTTCCAATTTGCAGTGCGTAACTCCATCGTTCCGCACGTAACTGCATCGCGTGGCGACGCACTCGGCGCAACCGCATGCATATGGGGCCCCCGATGTGATCGTGCACAGGCCCAACCGTTGGCAGAGCGCCCGCGGAGGGAAGCAAGCAGAGCGCTCCGCGGTCACGTCAACGACGAGCAACCATATACTCCTCTGTCCCAAAATAAATGTCTTAACCTTAGTACAACTTTGTACTAAAGTAGGTACAAAGTGGAGACACTTATTTTGGGACAGAGGGGGTGTATGCATATAGCAGTTGAACACGCAAGGAAAAGCTATCCACAAGCCAAGCGCGTGGAGGTATGTGAGTAGAGCGCACCGCGGTGCCAAATTGCAAGCAAAGCGCGCCGAGGGACGCAAGTAGAGGCCGACATAGTGATACGTGGCAAATAAGAAGAACTATGCGACCGATGGTAGAGACATCAAGAACGAATCAGATTAGAGTTGCGTGTGCGATATGTGGCATACAGTTGATCCATCCGAGTTGTTTGTGATGGAATAAGCCATATGTGTTGTGGGAAAACGCTTGCTGGTATATGACCATTTGCGATCGATGAATTCATCACCGACGGGTTACCTACTGTGGTTCGTGTGCCGTGTGATGTGCTCTGTCTGCAGAACATCTATGCTCTGTGTACATAAGAACAACATATTTACATACATTAAAACTAAGCATGTTAGGAAGGCTCTCACGCCACAGCAATTTTGGTCGTTAGATCGCGCATCTGAATCAATTTTGGCTGTCTGATGGACCTCTTCCTCCTGCGTGGGCCGCTACTCCAGAAAAAAAATTCGAGGCCTCTCGTTCGATCCCAAATGGACGATTGTGATGTACGCCGCACATGTCCCTCCCCGATCTCTTACCTTGGGTGAAACCTATGCGCCACCACTACTGCTGTCGCTGGTACCGAGAGAGAGAGAGAGAGAGATACGAGGGTGACTGATGGCAATGGCGGCGATGGGCAAACGAGGTTTGCGAAACCAAAGCGGCGGTGGTCGTGCCAGGCTGGGGATTTCATCCCTAAGCGCACCTGCGCTGCCGACGATGACAGCTCAATGATATGTCCATTTTGCATCATGTTTTCCTACGGTTATTTATGATATTTTTATGCATAATAATGCTTTTTGGAGTAATTCTAATGCCTTTTCTCTCATAATTTGCAGGGTACACACAAAGAGAGAGAATTCTGGCAGCTGGAACTCTAGACCAGGAAAAGCTACGTCAGGCTACCTATTCTGCACAACTCCAAACAAGCTGAAACTTCACGGAGAATTTTTATGGAATATATGATCAATCTTGGAGCAAATAAGTACCAAAGGAGGCCCACCAGGTGGGTACAACCCACCTGGGCGCGCCAGGGAGCCCAGGCACGCCCTGGTGGGTTGTGCTCACCCAGGCCCACTTCCGGTGCCCATCTTCTGGTATATAAGTCATTTTGACCTAGAAAAAATCAGGAGAGGACTTTTGGGATGGAGTGCCACCGTCTCGAGGTGGAACTTGGGCAGGAGCACTTTTGCTCTCCGGTGGAGCGATTCCGCCGGGGGAACTTCCCTCCCGGAGGGGGAAATCATCGTCATCATCATGACCAACAACTCTCCCATCTTGGGGTGGCTTATCTCCATCAACATCTTCAACATCACCATCTCATCTCTAACCTTAGTTCATCTCTTGTGTTCAATCTTGTTACCAGAACTATAGATTGGTGCCTGTGAGTGACTAGTAGTGTTGATTACATCTTTTAGTTGATTACTATATGGTTTATTTGGTGGAAGATTACATGTTCAGATCCATAATGCTATTTAATACCACTCTGATCTTGAGCATGTTTATCACTTGCGAGTAGTTACTTTTGTTCTTGAGGTCACGGGAGAAATCATGTTGCAAGTAATCATGTGAACTTGATATGTGTTTGATATTTTGATAGTATGTACGTTGTCATTCCCTTAGTGGTGTCATGTGAACGACTACTACATCACACTATACCATATTTGGGCATAAGGGAATGCATTGTGGAGTAGCAATTAGATGATGGGTTGCGAGAGTGACAGAAGCTTAAACCCCAGTTTATGCGCTACTCCGTAAGGGACCGATTGGATCCAAATGTTTAATGCTATGGTTAGAATTTATTCTTAACA
Organism: Triticum urartu; assembly: GCF_056163025.1. NCBI lineage: Eukaryota > Viridiplantae > Streptophyta > Magnoliopsida > Poales > Poaceae > Triticum > Triticum urartu. The sequence goes on along the minus strand of NC_141876.1, from coordinate 246,316,656 downwards.
CTTTTCTCATAGTTGCGGATGCTTGCGGGAGGGTTAATCATAAGTAGGAGTTTTGTTCAAGTAAGAACAACACCTAAGCACCGGTTCACCCACATATCCAATTATCAAAGTAGTGAACACGAACCGAACCAACATGATGAAAGTGACTAGATGAAATTCCCGTGTACACTCAAGAACACTTTACTTATTATAAGAGACTGTTTTGGACTGTCTTTGCCTCAAAAGGATTGGGCTACCTTGCTGCACTTTTTCTACTATCGTCGTTACTTGCTCGTTACAAATTATCTTGTTATCAAACTACTCGGTTACTTACAATTTCAGCACTTGCAGACATTACCTTGCTGAAAACCACTTGTCATTTCCTTCTTCTCCTCATTGGGTTCGACACTCTTACTTATCGAAAAGAGATACAATTTATCCCCTATACTTGTGGGTCATCAAGGATATTTTCTGGCGCCATTCCCGGGGAGTGAAGCATGTTTGGTAAGTGGAATTTGGTAAGGAACCATTTATATAGTGTGCTGAAATTTATTGTCACCTATTACTATGGAAAACAATCCTTCGAGGGGTTTGCTCGGGGTATCTTCACCTCGACGAGAAGCACAATTAGCTACCCCTCAACCCACTGCACCTACTGAAAATATTGAATATGAAATTCCTTTTGGTATGATAGAACAACTGCTAGCTAATCCTTATGCAGGAGATGGAACCGAACATCCTGATATGCACTTGATATATGTGGAACAAATTTGTGGATTGTTCAAGTTTGCAGGTTTACCTGGAGATGAAGTTATGAATAAAGTTTTCCCTTTATCTTTGAAGGGAAAATCATTGGCATGGTATAGGCTATGCGATGATATTGGATCTTGGAATTGGAATCGATTGAAATTGGAGTTCCACCAAAAATTTTATCCTATGCATCTAGTTCATCATGATCGGAATTACGTATATAATTTTGGCCTTGTGAAGGAGAAAGTATCACTCTAGCTTGGGGGAGGCTTAAGTCAATGTTATATTCATGCCCCAATCATGTGCTCTCAAGAGTAATTATTATCCAGAATTTTTATGCTCGGCTTTCTCATTATGATCGATCCATGCTTGATACTTCTTGTGCTGGTTGTTTTATAAAGAAGACTATTGAATTCCAGTGGTATCTTTTGGAAAGAATTAAACGCAACTCTGAAGATTGGTAACTCGAGAAGGTAAAGAGTCAGATATTAAGCTTATGTATGATTGTGTTAAAACTTTTATGAATACCGATGCTTTTCAAAAGTTTAGCACTAAATATGGACTTGACTCTGAGATAGTAGCCGCCTTTTGTGAATCATTTTCTACTCATGATGATCTCCCTAAAGAGAACTGGTTTAAATATCACCCACCTATTAAAGAAGAAATTAAAGAACTGACACTAGATAAACTAGAAACTATACTTTATAATGTTGATCCAGTTGTTACTACTGCTTATATTGAGAAACCACCTTTCCCTGTTAGGATAAAGGAACATGCTAAAGTTTCAATTATGGTTAACAAAAGCTATATTAGAACACCTAAATGTGATGAAAAAATCAAAGTAGAGCCTAGCATTGCTATGGTTAAGGATCTCCTGGAAGAAAATATAGACACTACAAAAAAATACACTTCCGTGATGATACGTGTTTGTCACAGTAGGTCACATTTTCTGTCATGCATGTACATCCATGACAAATTTATGACAGAATCAAGATAGTCATACCTGAGCTGTCGTAGAAGTGTTCCATGACATTAACAAAATTATCATCACGGAAGTGTCCACTTCCATGATGATAAATCGCGCGTCACAGAAGTGTTGTCGTCAAGGGTGACCGACATGTGGCATCCACCGTAACGGAACGCGTTAAGCTATCGGGTCCGGTTTTGGATCCGATAACCCATTAATAGCCCCGACCAATGGGGATTTTCCACGTGTAAAATCATCATTGGCTGGAGGAAACATGTGTCGACTCACCGTTGGGACAGATGTCATCCACTCATTGGACACAAAACGCCTATGATACATCGACACGTGGAATGGCCCAACAGAGGCCCATTCCTGTGAAAAGGCCGGCCCGTTTGACTTGGTCAAAAGGTGGCGGGCCGGCCCACGACAAGCCTGTTAACGACCTGTTCGCATATAGCCCATTTACAACCCGCTAACCTAGGGCCCGTTTACGGCCTAACCGAATTAGGCCCAGTAGTGTCATCTGGGCCATCCAATATAATTCCAGCCCGTTTTAACTTCTGGTCCATGTATGGCCCATGACGTCTTTCGCCCCATATGAGGCCCTTATTACTCTCGCCCCATTAACGGCCCGTGGTAAAACTGGCCCGTAATGAACAGTGTATCACTTTATACCCATTAACGGCCCGTGGTGAAACTGGTCCGTAATGAACAGTGTATCACTCTATACCCATTAACGGCCCATTATTCCGTTGGGCCGTTTCCAGCCCATTTTATCTTTCGGCCTTCTCGGGGCCCATTTATTCTTGGGCTCATTTCTACATTCGTTTACTTACGGCCCGTTACTGTCATTTTCTACTTGTGGGCCAAATTTAGCACGTGGTTACAGTCGGCCCGTTTGTGGCCCGTTAATATGGTGGGCCATTTTCATAGCATCATCAAAATACGACCGATTAATGATGACCCATTATGGTCGGCCCATGAATGGATGATTTCAACTCTAGCCCATTTACGGCCATAATGTGCTCTGTTATTGGCCCATGTTTGGCCAACCGATCATAAGCCCGTAGAAGGCCCATTGATGATACGGCCCATAGAAGGCCCATTGTGTCTACGACCCGTATAAGGCCCATTCTTTCTACGCCACGTAGAAGGCCCATTGTTTCTACGGCCCTTAGAAGGCCCATTGTTTCTATGGCCCGTAGGAGGCCCATGTAAACTACAGCCGGTGGGCATCAAAGTTCACCATGAGTGCAAATATAGGGAACACCCTACACTATACAAAAATGGCTTGCTATTTTCTTCAGCCGATGGCTGCACGTTAAGAACAAATTTTGCATCGCACCAAAATAAATTACAACTATAAAACAAAAGGAAGGTTGGCATAAAAGTTAACAGCCTAGCAGATAAATGCACCACCAGAAGTTCAGAAGCTCAGTTCATTTGACCTGACTGTTACGTTTTCATGCTGTATTGTCCGATGGAGCACCATAACCTTTGCCTTCAGTTCTCCTAGGCTCCTAAACAACATAGAAAATGTCTGATAGTCTGGTCTCAAAACCATGCATATCTTGACAACATCGAACAATGTCTCTCCTTGTTTCACAAAGGGTCTCTGTTAGGGAATGGACTTGTGTCTGGAGTGCACATTAAACATTGTTTTGAGCTTGCATATCTTGATCATGAGGCAGTTTGGACGAGATTGCCTTAACAACCAACCCAGTATTATGCAGGAACGTGCTTTTTGCACTGTTAGTGGAGGTACTGACCCACTGCAGCAAGAGCTGACATTGCGGTTATAGTTGCCTCGCCACCTTCAGAAGGTGGCGGTTCCACCATTTTTTCCATAGCTCGCTAAAAAGTTGTGGTTTTACATTAGTAGTACCAGAACAGAAGATATTAAGGAGGCAGCAAAACCAAAAAAAATAGCTTTGGTCTATATACAGAACTTATTCTGGTGAACCCATGTAAAATAATAGTTGTATTTTATTGGAAAGTACATAATAAAACCAGGTTCCAAACATATGACCATGTACCATCGCTAATGTATTGTCTATTTCTTCACATTGTATTGAGGGATAAGGATAAGAGACGAAGTTTGTAATACGGTAAGCATAGTATGACATCATTCATGTCACAAAACAACTGAGAACAGATAAACATGCAATTGTAACGTTGTGTGGGCAAGTCCAGCACGGAACTAGATTACAGGTCAAGATCAAAGGAACATCACTCCTCTCTTTTAAACCTTGTAAGGTGCAATGATACGCTAAGACAATTGTGTATAAAATTGAAAACAGTAATAGACATTGGCTGCAAAACATGCAGTTCAAGGCACAAGTCAGAGTAAGTAGTAGTTAAAAGGCATGAGGATTAAGGACTTACAACAGCGGCTTTGACTGGTGTAGTCATGCCCTTCTTCTTGCTGGTGTGACAGTCCTTGAAGATTTCCACAACATTTGGTTCAGGTACTTTTTGGTCCTTGCGGGCTTTCCTCTGCATTTGGAACAAGTCAATATAGATCTGATAATGGTAGAACGAAAAGAGTGAAACAACAGCTAATTACAAGAGCCTCACAGTGTGCAATATAGCTACGAGATCCTGTCGTCTGTTGGAATTTCACTTTTGTACGGTTGGCCTTGTTCTTTGAACAGTTCACCTACAAGAAGATAGATTTGTGTGGCACATGCGTAAATAGGACTTCAACATGTGATCTGATCACATATATATAATGTACCTGATACTTCGGATCGGACCAGTGTTTAACGAGGCCTGTCCAGTCTTCATCAGATATATTTTCCACTGGAGATGTTTGGGAAGTTCACTGTTAGGCTTGCCTTCAAAGTGAGTTTTCCTCAAGTTATACCGGTATTGTCGCTGAGCATACTTGAAAACATGGGTGCAAGCTTGTCTGGTTGCATCATCTTGGCTATCCAACTTGAACCTCATCTGTTGAAAATTATGGGAGTCTCGTTATCAGCAACCTAGAAAGTATTGGACAAAGCAAGACAATATTACTAGTTTCCATACATAACCATACTTACAGATAAATGGTCGAGGAAGGTGTTGAACTGGGTTTCGTCTTTGTCATTCCTGTACTGAATCCATGTTGGGAGGATACGTACATGACACCTAACATCAACCGCTGCCTCTGATACTAACTTGGCTGACTCTGTAGCATCACGTGGTCTTTTTAAACCTGCCTCAAAACGGATCTCCATTCTTCCTCCTCTAGATTTAGTTAACCTATCGAGCATTATCCCTGATGTTTGTTTCCTCTTGCGCCTAGGTGCTATTCCAACAACAAACATAGGAAGTGTTAGTGTACATCAAACTATGAGACTACATATAAAGAAGCATGCAACTGTAACCTGACTCCAACAACTACCTTCTTGCTGGTGAAGCTCACAAAGTTCATCTGATCTTGCCAACTCGTTTTGTGTCAAGAGTGCTTCGGAAGTAGTGTCAGGTGGCAAGGGAGCTTGGGAACGTGCTGCTAGTTGAGTTGACGAACGAGTAAATCGTGCAGCTGGTGGTACTGTGGAAGGTGTTGCAACAACTAGGGTTGTCTCTGCTTTTTTGGTGGCAGCTATTTGTTTCTGTTTGGCTTGTTCTGCAGCTCGTGTAGCATGGGATACCCTGTCAGTACAATTTTCCGCTGGACTTTGACCTTCTATTGCACCATTAGTACCAGCAGAATCTGCAGGATTGTTCTGCTTCCCTTTCCCTGTCATTCTGTCTTGCTTCCTCTTTCTCCGTGCCATGTTAAGTCAAGCCAACAAGTAAAACGAATAACAATTTAGTTCTTCAGAACAAATGTACTTTGATGTAAGAACATGGTGTGATAGACAGATATTGTATGTTCTAGAAATAGGAACACGTGTCTTAGTCACAAGTATAATGTTTAAAGTAAGCAGATGCAATTCAACAAAATTAGAAGCAATACAAGCTAGACATCATACATATCATGCAACCACATATAACAGTGCCAAGTTACAGGGACCACCTGTGATGGTGCACTAGGGGAGACGTGCTCCTCACCAACACATCTACGTTGAGTGTCTATGCATGTGTTGTCTTGGAAATCATCTTGGGGGGATGGAGGAGTAGAATATGTAGAGGCCCTCCATTTGGAAGGAGCACCTTCATCCGCTGCCTTGCTAACTTCCTTCCGCTTTATTGATTTTGAATTGTCATGTAAAACCGACAAGAAAAAACAATAAAATTCACTCTTCAGAACTCATTCGTGCATGATACTGACAATCACTACTTTGATGTCAGGCAAACACATGATTCTAGGATGGAATAATACGAAAAACAGGACGGCATGGCATATTCACAACTGTTTGTGTAAACTAAGCAGAAACCATTTCACCAAATAAGAAGCAATGCAAGTTAGACACCACGTGAAAGATGCAACCAATATGACTCTGCCAAGTGTTCGCACACGAACACGTCACCGTGTACCTCCAACGTCGAGTGTGATGCACCGCAGCTCACGTCGAAGGAGACCCGCCGGAAGCGCGGTACGCAAGACAATCCGGCAGGTGCTTTTGTAGACCCGAAACCCCACACACCCGGGAGGGACCTCGTCAGGGCACGCGGCGGCTATGGGCTGCCCTAGGTCGGCCTGACCGCCCCTAGGGCCTCGAGGTTCGCCGCCCTGCAACAAGAACAACGAACGAAGAACGAGGAAGAAGAAGAACAAGGGAGAAGGAAAAGTAAAGGTAAAAGGTGTAGATAGATTTGTTCGATTGTGTGTTGTTATTCAATCGGTCGTCACCTCTTATATATATGAGGCAGCCTGACTTTCCGTACAAGAAAAGGACTCAAATCCCGTCCAAAACATCAAAAGATAACCTAACTCGGACCACGAGGGCCGGAACTTCCGGGCTAAAATTACATCAAGTAGCCCTCTTGCACAGCTCCTGCAGGTCGCATATGGCTTCAGATCGTGATGGTTCCAAAAGCAAAGTTGTAGATCTTCCAATGGAGAAAAATTCCTTAGTTGATCACTTTTTTATCCGAGTTCATCTTTATGTCGAAATCGGCCCCGCAAATCTGCAAATAATGTTAAAATTCCAGTGTTCGGGGCGCACCGCGTGCAATGTTTCGGTTTAGCCCGGAACCTCCCCGGAAGTTTTTCCCGGAACCTCCCCGGAAGTTTTTCCCGGAACTTCCGGGACAGACTTATGCAGCACATAGTTTTGGCTCTAACTTTTGCATACGAACTCCGATTTAGACGTTCTTTATATCAAAATCCATTGTTTCGACGAGGCGAAGACAATCTGTGTAGAATCTTTTCCCATATGATGCCATCTTGGGGGCGTAACCAGACGAATAGTGTTCTGAATACAAAATCTGAGTACTTTGAACACAACTTTGGCCTTAGAGATGAGACCGGATGACTATGGCCCAAATATCAAAGTTTTTCCTTTTGATGGTACGGAACTTTCTCACTTTCAGCACTTCTCCATTTGAGGCCATCTTAATTAAGTTCTTCGCCGTGCCAAAATCTGGTGTCAACACATGCCCCCCTGTTTTTCGGCAAACTTGTGTGCCGAAAAATAACTTGCACGATGCTTTTCCTAAGGACGATGTCAACACTCCATCGGCCATTTTATGTGCTTAGGACAATAAGTATATATTGGCCATTTGGATTAGCAACAAAAGTAAAGCTAATCAAACATATGATGATTTGGTAATACCCTTTCATGATGTAAAAAATTATATTGCATCCATGGTTTAAAATAAGCCCATTGAGGGTAACCAATCATACCTGATGAGAAATTCCATGGCATAGGCACCAACGACATTGTTGAAGAAAATGGATAATGTGTGGACCGAAGATGTTGAAACCTTCGGCTTGGTCCTTCATAGTTTTCACTCTTTTCCTTCTTCACATTTGCCGCACTCTTTGTAAAGGAAGCTTGCACATAATTCTTATTTTGAATACTTCCTTTGGGAACCCATGCCATATTCCTTTCTTCAAGTTCTTATGCACTAAGTTTTTGTAATTTCTTCTTTTGCCATTATGATAAGCCTCATTTTGTTTGAAGCAATGGCAATTCTTGTTTTACCATGTGCACCCTGGCTGTGATTTTGTTTGAAGCAATGGAAATTCTTGTTTTACCTTGTGCACTCTCAACTTCTTCTCTTCAGATTTGGTACTTGATTGACTTGCCTCATCGCCATTAGTAGCCAATGTCAATACTTTAATTGGCTCCTTCTCATTTGAGATCAAATCTGAAGTTGCACTCTTACGGCCATCTTTTTTAACACGATAAATTTGTTTGACCACCTCTTTCTTGCTCCTTGAGCTCCAGACCGATTCTTTATGATTGAAACGGTCTTTGACATGTGATTGTTCAAATGTTGATCTTTTTGGAGCTGCATAATGTTTGTGAGATGGTCTAAAATAAGATGAAGAATGCGCCCTTGTATCATACTTGTCCCACGATGGATATGGATTTACATGATCATAGGAAGGTATCCATGGCATTGGCATTGGCGGCACAAAATATGGATATGAATATACCGCATTAGAATTCTCATTTTCCAATAACAATCCTCGGGTTTGCGCCTAGGGGTGATCTTGATGCTTTTCCATTAGTTGGTCGATAAGCACTTTTCTCTTCACTCTTCTTTTGATATTTATCTAATAATTGTGCAAAAGTGACCTTGTATTTCTTGCACTTGTGCTTATTGTGGCCTTTATCTCCTTTGTCTTGACTTGCATCGATCTTTGGATTTTCTTGTTGCCCCCCAGTCCTTGGCGTCTTCATTGTATCTTCGATAGAACTCATTCCTTCAAGAATATTTTCATTGTGCTCTTGAACAACTTTTTTACTTGAAAGCTTAATCCCATAACCTATAGTTTTTACCTTCTCATCTTTAAAGGAATCGTCTTGAAGCAGCCGATTCAAAAACCTTTTTCCATTAGGACCAATCAGAATAGACTGGTCATCCCTCGGTGTTTCAACAAATTTTAATCGTCCTTTATCAATGGCCAATTTATCTATTTGACGAAACATGTTGCAATCCTCAAAATTATGCTTGGACGAATCATGCAACTTGCAATACATTCGTCCTTGGATAGATGGCTTCACATGGTGATCAAGAATTCTAATGTAATTATTTTTCAGCAACAAATCAAATATTTGATCACACATGCTTGAATTGTAGGTATACTTCTTATTTTCTAGCCTATCTTGGTGTGCAAACGGCTTTGGAGTTGAGCAAACGAATGGTTCAGATTTAGAATCTCCCCATTTGGCTATGCATTGTGTTTTACACCCTATCTCCGATGTATTTGGATAAGATATTATATTAGCATCGGATTTTTCGAAAGAATTTGACCTTGGCTTTAAATTTCTGAAACGAAAATAGTTAGAATACACATGTCTCAGTTGAGACCAAGTGCAAGACAAGTAAGAAACAAGCAAAGCTACCCAATTAGATATGAAATTTTGATAAAGCAATGGGGAAAACTTTGGATGCAATAATAAGTCACTATCGGTGTTTATAAATGGCACAATGACTGACCGAGATGTTCTATAACAGTTTTATTGCTAACAAGTAAATTTCCCTTCGTCATTGATCTTTCAAAATTACTTATGAGAATTTCTCTTATAGAAGCATCAATGATAAAGTTGCGACCAAATCGGAAGATAGGTAAATCACTTGCTAGACATACCTTTTCAAACACGTTGGGAGAGCATGATGGTTGCGTTACTTGAACGATAGGTTGTCCCTCTTTCGAATAGCTCCCCAACACCTTGTCATCCTGTTTTTCTAGAATAGATTTGGCATACGTAATATTTGATTCGGTCTTTTCAATAGCCTAATTAACTTTGTTATCCGAATCACCATCTTTTTTGATAATTCTATCCACACCCAATGCTTTCTCTTTTTGACATAATCTAGCTTGAATTGCAGCAGAATTAATAGGCTTTCCCTCTTTTATTAATTCATGTAGAACAACATTGCATTTGTCCCAAAAAGATGTAAGATTTTTCTTAATGACCCAATCTGGGTAGAATTGCCCCCCGACACTTTTAGACTCTTTTGGTAACGAGATGTCACCAAAATTCTGTAATTTTGCAGGGGAAACATTGTATGCTACGATACTAGGTGAAGACACATGTGATCCTATAGAATTTTCACTTATTCGGCTATTAGCGTGAAGGTGCAAAGCCGAATTATGAATACCCATAGTTGCATATGGTGCCAAACATTTAGTAGCATGAGGTGTAGCATATGATGATTGAGGGTAATTGGCCGGATAACTAGTAGTAGCATGGCCAATTCCCGTATCCACCGGCATGTTTTGATTAACATATTGCAAGCTAGTTGCCGATGAATAAAAAGGTGAAACACTTTGTTGCATACGATCAGAAGTTCCTATGTGAAGTGTTTCAACTTGATTAACAGAACTCATCATGTTGTTCATCGGCATATGGATTTGTGGGGCTGCGGATGCTTGGGAGTTCATATACATATGTTCCATGTTGCTAAAATTACATGAGGTAGAAGCATGGAGATTTTGTTGCATCGGCTCTTGCACATAATTAGATGCATGATTGACAAAGCCAGGGCTAGCCGATACATTATGTTCATTAAACGATCTAGCAAAAACATATGCATTATTTGCATCTACATAGGTGAATTGGGTATACATGTTACCTTTGTAGATTGCAAACCCTAGATGACGATCTCTTCGTAGCAAGAACGGGCCGGAGACCGTTCAAAGCTTCGTCCCCAGCGGAGTCGCCAAAAAGTGTGTTCACACACGAACATGTCACCGTGTACCTCCAATGTCGAGGGTGATGCACCATAGCTCACGTCGAAGGAGACCCGCCAAAAGCGCGGTACGCAAGACAATCCGGCGGGTGCTTTTGTAGACCCGAAACCCCACACACCCAGGAGGGACCCCGTCAGGGCGCGCGGCGGCTATGGGCTGCCCTAGGTCGGCCTGACTGCCCCTAGGGCCTCAGGTTTGCCGCTCTGCAACAAGAAGAACGAACGAAGAACGAGGAAGAAGAAGAACAAGGGAGAAGGAAAAGTAAAGGTAAAAGGTGTAGATAGATTTTTCGATTGTGTGTTGTTATTCAATCGGCCGTCACCTCTTACATATATATGAGGCGGCTGGACATTCCGTACAAGAAAAGGATTCAAATTCCGTCCAAAACATCAAAAGATAACCTAACTCGGACCACGAGGGCCGGAACTTCCGGTCAGCCCAGAACTTCCGGTCAGCCCGGAACTTTCGGGCTAAAATTACATCAAGTAGCCCTCGTGCATAGCTCCTGTAGGTCGCATATGGCTTCGGATCGCGATGGTTCCAAAAGAAAAGTTGTAGATCTTCCAATGGAGAAAAATTCCTTAGTTGATCACTTTTTCATCCGATGTCATCTTGATGTCGAAATCGGCCCCGCAAATCTGCAAATAATGTTAAAATTCCAGTCTTATGGGCGCACCGTGTGCAAAGTTTCTGTTTAGCCCGGAACCTCCCCGGAAGTTTTGCCCGGAACTTCCGGGGCAGACTTATGCAACACATAGTTTTGGCTCTAACTTTTGCATACAAACTCTGATTTAGACGTTCTTTATATCACAACCGATCATTTTGACGAGGCGAAGACAATCCGTGTAGAAACTTTTCCCATATGAGGCCATCTTGGGGGCGTAATCAGCCGAATAGTGTTCTGAATACAAAATCTGAGTACTTCGAACACAAATTCGGACTTAGAGATGATACCGGATGACTATGGCCCAAATATCAAAGTTTTTCCTTTTGACGGTACGGAACTTTCTCACTTTGAGCACTTCTCCATTTGAGGCCATCTTAATTAAGTTCTTCGCCGTGCCAAAATCCAGTGTCAACACCAAGTTAAAAGTGTCCCATCATAAATGGCATTTCAACAAATTAGAAGCAGCGCATGCTATAAATCATATCAAAGATGCAACTAATATCACACTGCATATACTGAAGGTGTCTCGTCAAATTGATTTATAAGGGATAAAAAATAAATAGTTTTATGTGAGGACATGCTTAATAGACAGATGTACTATGTACTAAATACAGGAAGGCATGTCACATTAACAGGTATAATGTATAAGGTAAGCGGAATAGCACATGCAATTTAACCAGATTGGATGAATTACAATCTAGACACCATATGCAACATGCAACCACATATCACGCTGCCAAGTTAGAGCAAGCACCTGCGATGCTAGTGTAGGGGAAATGCGGTGATCAACTACAGAGCTACGCTCACTATCTTCATCTAGCCTTGCTGTTTCTTGAGAATCATGTCGGGAGGCTAACGCTGCATTCTTTAAATGAGGAGTATTCCGCTTACCTGATTGCGTCATCATAAGTGATTGATGAGGGATACACAAGAACATTAGTTTGATGTAAGAACATGGTTAATACACAGATGTACTAGTATGTACCAAAAACAGAAAGGCATGTCATATTCAAAGGTATAATGTGTAAGCTAAGAAGATGTAATTTAACCAAATTGGAAGCAATACAAGCTAGACATCCGGCTGGAGTGGTGAGCATGATCATCTAGGACCTGAGAGCCTGGTGGGAGGCGGGCTGCTTCGCCACCATAGCGGCATTTTAGCTAGCTTCCAGGTGATGCCTCTCTTTGTTGGGCCTGTCACTGGCTCGGCCAGTGCCCTGACTAGCTATTTGTCTTCTGGTGCTCACGGAATGGTGGTTCATGTAAAAAATATCCTTATCTTAATAAAGACCGACTTCGGCCTTTCGAATACAAGCTAGACACCATATGGAACATGCAACCACATATGACACCGTGAAGTTAAAGCAAGCACCTGGGATGGTGGTTCATGGCGAGCGATATCATCAACTCCAGAGCTACGTTCCCTGTCTCCATTTGCTGACACTACACCCTTTATAGTCTTGAAACGTTTCTGGCTTAGCCGTGTACCACGCTGGAGCGACTTCTCTCTTATCTTTTCTGCTTCTGTCAAGGCAGGGTCTGAAATACCCTTGCATAAAAACACAATAGTGAGAGTATGGGTGAAGTGTGTGCAGAACTAGTGCACTGTAAAAGTAGAAGATAGCAGGTGGCTGAAAAATAAATGACAGGAGACATATGATAGCTCGACAACATTGCATGGCAAACAAAATTAGATTCTACTCCGTATGATTTTCTAATATATGATCACAGGAAATGCAGGTACTCCTCTAGCACACCACCACATGTGGTCATGTCAAGATAACAATCCACTGAAAATAAATAGGTCAGTCGATTTTTTAATGAACCATTCGATCTATAAGGAATGGGCAGATGGCCTTCGTCTACCTCCCGCCAGTCACTGTTGACGATCTTTCTTGAACCGCAAGCGACCACCGGCCCAGACCCCTGCCTCCGCCGCCCCGCCATCCCCTCGACCTCACACCATCGCCGTGCTTGGCAGCGCCCCCAGGCCATCCCTTTAATCCTGACCGACCTCCAGATCGGGCGCCAGTAGCTCTAGGCCCCACACGCCCCTAAGATAAACATCGAGGCGCTGCTTCCCCAGCGTAATAGGCAGACTAGCGCCTGTTACGCTGGGGAATGCTTCCGTTATTGGGAATCAACTGACCAGGAATTGAAATTCAGGGGGGCGACAAATCTCTAGCTAAGGTGAAATAGTATATGAGGAGAAACCTTGTGTATCGCGAGTTACTAGGAACATCTAGTATCAAGAAGAAGCAGTTATCTAGTGTCTTCTGTGGGATGAATACTGTGCAAGCAGACATGTAAGATTTGCCCGAATAAGGGAAGAGGAGTACCATTTCCGGTTGCCAGTGTTGGGTCCTCCATATGACACGGTGATCTTCTTCTTTTTACCCGAGAACCCGATGTTTTGGAGGAGGGTGCAGCCTTGGACGAACCCATGGCCAAATTGTTGACTGTGTTGCCGTGGCTGTATGTCGGCGGAGGGGAAGCAGATCCGAGGCGGCGAAGGACGGCGTAGCAAGAATAGCTCCAGTGCGGTGGACGGTGGTGAAGTTGGAGCCGCAGCGGTGACGCGCAGGACGGCGTGGTTGAACTGGCTCGGGTACGGACGGCTCGGCCTCGGCTTCAACTACTAGCCATGGAGGGCGTTGCAGTTGAGATTGCAGTGAACGACGACGTCAGGCTATCGGCTCCGGCATGATGGAGGAGGGCGGTGGTTGATGGGTGGATGGGGTGGCGGATGGAGGACGCTGGGGTTTCGCGGCTGGTGGAGAGGTAGTTTTTGCGCCCACGGAGTACAAATGGGGAATCAGACGGGTGGGCGGGGAGGGAGGGGGATAACCATGTTTCGGTCTCGGACGTGCTTGTTTTTGGCTTTTTTGAATAGAAGATGGGACGCGCTTGTTTGAAATTTGGGGAAAGTACAAACTTTGGGCCCCTCTTAAATTTCGGACCTACTGCGGGTCGAGGGTAGGATGGTAATCCCAGGTGTCCCAAATAGTGGGCGGGAGCGATATCGGCCGCGCGCATGTGTGCTTAGGCGGCCATTATGTATGAATGTTTTTCGGAGGCGTTGCATGGCGTCTAGATGAAGATACAAACCTACCCTAGTTTAGACCTTTGGACGTCGGGCCGGTAGGTTTCACGGGTCAGAGTTATTAGAAAAGTAATTTTCTTGTACTACCAAACATTGGTTTCACGCGGTTTCGAGCGAGTAGACGCTCTTTTGGCGCTTCGTTCGAAATTTTGAAACACAAGCATTCACGTTTAGAGTACTATTGAACTTTGAGGATTGACCTAAATAGACAACGTTAAATTTGACTTTGTATGCTTGAAAACCTCATTAAATTATCCGCTTCTTTTTGAAATTTTGACACTTGAAAATCCTATAACTACGATTATTTTGGAATGGAGGAGCTAAATTAGAATCTATTTTGTACACGACTACATATGCTATTATGTACAAAATCAGAGCAAAGATCGGTGCCCCCATAATTTAAGTATGACTTAAAAATGCCATGATATCAAATTCAAATAATTGAATGGACTTCATGTTGAATTTGATTTTTTAAAACCACCTTAAGTTGAATTCAAATATATGCTAGTTCATAGGTAGCTATTTATAATGTTCATTGTCTAACTTCCGTATGTATAATGTGCTTTACACACACAACATGAACTATACTCACGTTTATATTCGATTGCTAAAGTGATGCATTGCCTGGAGTTCAAAATACTAACTATGTGGATCAATTGTGTCAAATAATAACATAGACATGCTCAAATTCGATAGAATCTAGATGTCTGATGGATCAATGACCGTTCCTTACGCGAATTGCAAATATCATGATCCCATCCTAATATTTGGATACAATTTATATCTTTAATCAATGTGTACATCAGTCTTGTACGTGTAGTTTCAGTCTCCATCGATGGTCTCTCACACATGCTCACACACTCTCTCCCGAGGTGTCTTTCTCGCACACATACTCTCGATATAACCCTCCCTCCCTCTCATAACCATTTACGTCTGTTTTCACTAACCTTTATCACAAGCACTCTTCCCCTCGCATGCATACACATGCACAATCCCCATCAACCCTTTCTATATACATAGACCTGCCTACGTGTCTCATGTACGCACATTATCTTTAGGCATGTCTCTCATGCATTGTCTCATGATATGTCTCCAACGTATCCATAATTTTTGATTGCTCCATGCTATATTATCTACTATTTTGGACATTATCGGGCTTTATTATCCACTTTTATATTATTTTTGGGACTAACCTATTAACGGGAGGCCCAACCCAGAATTGCTATTTTTTTTGCCTATTTTAGGGTTTCAAAGAAAAGGAATATCAAACGGAGTCCAAACGGAATGAAACCTTCGGGAACGTGATTTTTGGAACGAACAAGATTCAGGAGACTTGGACCCTATGTCAAGCAACCAACAGGGAGGCCACGAGTTAGGGGCGCGCCTACCCCCCCAGGTGTGCCCTCCACACTCGTGGCCCCCCTGTTGCTCCACCAATGTACTTCTTCCTCCTATATATACCTACGTACCCCCAAACGATCAGATACGGAGCCAAAACCCTAATTCCACCGCCGTAACTCTCTGTATCCACGAGATCCCATCTTGGGGCCTGTTCCGGAGCTCCGCCGGAGGGGGCATCGATCACGGAGGGCTTCTACATCAACACCATAGCCTCTCTGATGAAGTGTGAGTAGTTTACCTCAGACCTTCGGGTCCATAGTTATTAGCTAGATTGCTTCTTCTCTCTTTTTGGATCTCAATACAAAGTTCTCCCCATCTCTTGTGGAGATCTATTCAATATAATCTTCTTTTACGGTTTGTTTGTTGAGACCGATGAATTGTGGGTTTATGATCAAGTTTATCTATGAACAATATTTGAATCTTCTCTGAATTCTTTTATGTGTGATTGGTTATCTTCACAAGTCTCTTCGAATTATTAGTTTGGTTTGGCCTACTAGATTAATCTTTCTTGCAATGGGAGAAGTGCTTAACTTTGGGTTCAATGTTGCAGTGTCCTTTCCCAGTGACAGTAGGGGCAGCAAGGCACGTATGGTATTGTTGCCATCGAGGATAACAAGATGGGGTTTTCATCATATTACATGAGTTTATCCCTCTACATCATGTCATCTTGCTTAAGGCGTTACTCTGTTCTTATGAACTTAATACTCTAGATGCATGCTGGATAGTGGTCGATGTGTGGAGTAATAGTAGTAGATGCAGGCAGGAGTCGGTCTACTTGTCTTGGACGTGATGCCTATATACATGATCATACCTAGATATTCTCATAACTATGCTCAATTCTGTCAATTGCTCAACAGTAATTTGTTCACCCACCGTAAAATACCTATGCTCTTGAGAGAAGCCACTAGTGAAACCTATGGCCCCCGGGTCTATCTTCATCATATTAATCTTCCAATACTTAGTTATTTTCATTGCTTTTATTTTACTTTGCATCTTTATCATAAAAATACCAAAAATATTATCTTATCATATCTATCAGATCTCACTCTCGTAAGTGAGCGTGTAGAGATTGACAACCCCTTTTCACGTTGGTTGTGAGGATTTATTTGTTTTGTGTAGGTGAGAGGGACTGGCGCGTAGCCTCCTACTGGATTGATACCTTGGTTCTCAAAAACTGAGGGAAATACTTACGCTACTTTGTTGCACCACCCTTTCCTCTTCAAGGGAAAACCAACGCAAGTGCTCAAGAGGTAGCAAGAAGGATTTCTGGTGCCGTTGACGGGGAGGTCTATGCAAAAGTCAACATACCAAGTACCCATCACAAACCCTTATCTCCCGCATTACATTATTTGCCATTTGCCTCTCATTTTCCTCTCCCCCACTTCACCCTTGCCGTTTTATTCACCCTCTCTCTCTATCCCCCCTCTCTTTCTCTATTTGCCTCTTTTCGCCATTCCCCGTTTGCTTGTCGTTATGGCGAGTCCTCTATCTTCTCCATTATCTCTCGAGAATGAAGCTCCAAATTTTAAGCAAAGGGAGGGAGAAAATCTAAAAGACGCTTGGTATAGAATTTGCAATGCTCAAAATAGATCTACCAGGAAGCAATCCACTTCCGTTCTTCTTCGCAATTTTTATGTAGGCACTACTCCTTGGCACAGATATATCCTTGATACCATTACCGGAGGGAACATTTTGGGTAGCCATACTTTTGATTCTTATAACGCTATGATAGATTTGTTTGGCTCACCAACTCTATTGGTTAATGGAACTATGTTAACTTTGGAGCATGTAATGCAAAAACTTGAAATTATTGAAAACGCTACCGTTGAGTTAATTGAAAATTTCGATAAAAAGATCCACAACCAAATTACCCAATATGGATCTAAAGTAGGAGTAACTTTGAAAAATATTAAAGAGAAGGAACCTATAGTTAATGAAAGAAAAAATCATGATTCCACTAGAATCGATAAACTTGAGGGTATCATTACCAACTTAGGAACCGCTTTTTCTTCCGTAAAGAATACTCCAAGTCCTCCAACTAAAATTTCCAAGCTTATGTATGTTCCTAAAAATAAAGGTGAATCCTCTAGCAAAGAAACTGCGGACCTCAAATCTATAAGTGTTCATCCTAATCTTTTTGCTATCATTAAGGAACCATTTGCTGCTAATGATTTTTTCGATCTTGTGCCTAAAAATTTGATAATAAATAAAAATAAATAAATTCCTAAGGACGGTGGATGCCTCATTTAAGAATTACCGACCAAAGATGGCAATACCTAGATCTATCCTTGCTTTTTATGCCTAGCTAGGGGCGTTAAACGATAGTGCTTGTTGGGAGGCAACCCAATTTTATTTTTATTCCTTGCCTTTTGCTCCTGTTTAGTAATAAATAATTTATCCAGCCTCTGTTTTGGTTGTGTTTTTTGTGTTTAAGTTAGTGTTTGTGCCAAGTAGAACCGTTGGGAAGACTTGGGGAAAGTCTTGTTAATCTTGTTGTAAAAAAAACAGAAACTTTAGCGCTCACGAGAACTGCTGCCATTTTTATTTGGAAAGTTCTATTTAGTTAATTATTTTTTAAGATGATTAATAGATAAATTACTCATGTCTAGAAATTTATTTTATAATTTTTGGGTTTCTAGATCTTGCGCTAGCTACAGATTACTACAGACTGTTATGTTTTTGACAGATTCTGTTTTTCGTGCGTTGTTTGCTTATTTTGATGAATCTATGGCTAGTAAAATAGTTTATAAACCATAGAGAAGTTGGAATACAGTAGGTTTAACACCAATATAAATAAATAATGAGTTCATTACAGTACCTTGAAGTGGTCTTTTGTTTTCTTTCGCTAATGGAGCTCACGAGATTTTCTACCTTAAGTTTTGTGTTGTGAAGTTTTCAAGTTTTGGGTAAAGATTTGATGGATTATGGAACAAGGAGTGGCAAGAGCCTAAGCTTGGGGATGCCCATGGCACCCCCAAGATAATCTAAGGACACCTAAAAGCCAAATCTTGGGGATGCCCCGGAAGGCATCCCCTCTTTCGTCTACTTCTATTGGTAACTTTACTTGGAGCTACATTTTTATTCACCACATGATATGTGTTTTGCTTGGAGCGTTTTGTATGATTTGAGTATTTTCTTTTTAGTTTACCACAATCATACTTTCTGTACACACCTTTTTAGAGAGACACACATGATTCGGAAATTATTAGAATACTCTATGTGCTTCAGTTATATCTTTTGAGTTATATAATTTTGCTCTAGTGCTTCACTTATATTTTTTAGAACGCGGTGGTGGATTTGTTTTATAGAAACTATTGATCTCTCATGCTTCACTTAGATTATTTTGAGATTCTTAAATAGCATGTAATTTACTTAAATAATCCTAATATGCTAGGTATACAATATTAATAATAAAATTATCTTATGAGTGTGTTGAATACTATGAGAAGTTTGATACATGATAATTGTTTTGAGATATGGAGATGGTGATATTAAAGTTGTGCTAGTTGTGTAGTTGTGAATTTGAGAAATACTTGTGTTAAAGTTTGTGATTCCCGTAGTATGCACGTATGGTGAACCGTTATGTGATGAAGTCGGAGCATGATTTATTTATTGATTGTCTTCCTTATGAGTGGCGGTCAGGGACGAGAGATGGTATTTTCCTACCAATCTATCCCCCTAGGAGCATGCGCGTAATACTTTTCTTTGATAACTTGTAGATTTTTGCAATAATTATATGAGTTCTTTATGACTAATGTTGAGTCCATGGATTATACACACTCTCACCCTTCCACCATTGCTAGCCTCTCTAATACCGTGCACCTTTCGCCGGTATCATACACCCACCATATACCTTCCTCAAAACAGCCACCATACCTACCTATCATGGCATCTCCATAGCCATTCCGAGATATATTGCCATGCAACTTTCCACCGTTCCATTTACTATGACATGCTCCATCATTGCCATATTGCTTTGCATGATCATGTAGTTGACATTGTATTTGTGGCAAAGCCACCTTTCATAATTCTTTCATATGTGTCACTCATGAGTCATCGCATATCCCGGTACACCGCCGGAGGCATTCATATAGAGTCATATCTTGTTCTAAGTCTTGAGTTGTAATTGTTGAGTTGTAAGTAAATAAAAGTGTGATGATCATCATTATTAGAGCATTGTCCCAAGTGAGGAAAGTATGATGGAGACTATGATTCCCCCACAAGTCGGGATGAGACTCCGAATGAAAAAATAAAAATAAAAAATAAAAAAAGAGGCCATAAAAAAAGAGACGGCCCAAAAAAATATATGAGAGAAAAAGAGAGAAGGGACAATGCTACTATCCTTTTACCACACTTGTGCTTCAAAGTAGCGCCATTAGCTTCATGATAGAGAGTCTCCTATGTTATCACTTTCATATACTAGTTGGAATTTTTCATTATAGAACTTGGCTTGCATATTCCAATGATGGGCTTCCTCAAAATGCCCTAGGTCTTCGTGAGCAAGCAAGTTGGATGCACACCCACTTAGTTTCTTTTTGAGCTTTCATATACTTATAGCTCTAGTGCATCCGCTGCATGGCAATCCCTACTCACTCACATTTATATCTATTGATGGGCATCACCATAGCCCGTTGATACGCCTAGTTGATGTGAGACTATCTTCTCCCTTTTTTTCTTCTCCACAACCACCACTCTATTCCACCTAAAAGTGTTACGTCCATGGCTCACGCTCATGTATTGCGTGAAGATTGAAAAAGTTTTGAGAATGTCAAAAGTATGAAACAATTGCTTGGCTTGTCATCGGGGTTGTGCATGATTTAAATACTTTGTGTGGTGAAGATAGAGCATAGCCACACTATATGATTTTGTAGGGATAACTTTCTTTGGCCATGCTATTTTGAGAAGACATAATTGCTTAGTTAGTATGCTTGAAGTATTATTATTTTTATGTCAATATTAAACTTTTGTCTTAAATCTTTTGGATCTGAATATTCATACCACAATTAAGAAGAATTATATTGAAATTATGCCAAGTAGCATTCCACATCAAAAATTCTGTTTTTATCATTTACCTACTCGAGGACGAGCAGGAATTAAGCTTGGGGATGCTTGATACGTCTCCAATGTATCTATAATTTTTCATTGCTCCATGTTATATTATCTACTGTTTTGAATGTTTATGGGCTTTATTTTCCACTTTTATATTATTTTTGGGACTAACCTATTAACCGGAGGCCCAGCCCAGAATTGCTGTTTTTTTGCCTATTTTAGGGTTTCGAAGAAAAGGAATATCAAACGGAGTCCAAACGGAATGAAACCTTCGGGAACGTGATTTTTGGAACGAACAAGATCCAGAAGACTTGGACCCTACGTCAAGCAACCAACAGGGAGGCCAAGAGGTAGGGGGGCACGCTTACCCCCCCCCCCAGGCACGCCCTCCACCCTCGTGGGCCCCCTGTTGCTCCACCGACGTACTTCTTCCTCCAATATATACCCACATACCCCCAAACGATCAGATACGGAGCCAAAACCCTAATTCCACTGAAGTAACTCTCTGTATCCACGAGATCCCATCGTGGGGCCTGTTCCGGAGCTCTGCCGGAGGGGGCATCAATCACGAAGGGCTTCTACATCAACACAATAGCCTCTCCGATGAAGTGTGAGTAGTTTACCTCATACCTTCAGGTCCATAGTTATTAGCTAGATGGCTTCTTCTCTCTTTTTGGATCTCAATACAAAGTTCTCCCCTCTATTGTGGAGATCTATTCGATGTAATCATCTTTTGCGGTGTGTTTGTTGAGACCGATGAATTGTGGGTTTATGATCAAGTTTATCTATGAACAATATTTGAATCTTCTCTGAATTCTTTTATGTATAATTGGTTATCTTTGCAAGTCTCTTCGAATTATCAGTTTGGTTTGGCCTACTAGATTGATCTTTCTTGCAATGGGAGAAGTCCTTAGCTTTGGGTTCAATCTTGCGGTGTCCTTTCCCAGTGACAGTAGGGGCAGCAAGGCACGTATTGTATTGTTGCCATCGAGGATAACAAGATGGGGTTTTCATCATATTTCATGAGTTTATCCCTCTACATCATGTCATCTTGCTTAAGGCGTTACTCTGTTCTTATGAACTTAATACTCTAGATGCATGCTGGATAGCGGTCGATGTGTGGAGTAATAGTAGTAGATGCAGGCAGGAGTCGGTCTACTTGTCTTGGACGTGATGCCTATATACATGATCATACCTAGATATTCTCATTACTATGCTCAATTCTGTCAATTGCTCAACAGTAATTTGTTCACCCACCGTAAAATACCTATGCTCTTGAGAGAAGCCACTAGTGAAACCTATGGCCCCTGGGTCTATCTTCATCATATTAATCTTCCAATACTTAGTTATTTTCATTGCTTTTATTTTACTTTGCATCTTTATCATAAAAATACCAAAAATAGTATCTTATCATATCTATCAGATCTCACTCTCGTAAGTGACCGTGTAGGGATTGACAACCCCTTATCGCATTGGTTGCAAGGATTTATTTGTTTTGTGTATGTGCGAGGGACTCGCGCGTAGCCTCCTACTAGATTGATACCTTGGTTCTCAAAAACTGAGGGAAGTACTTACGCTACTTTGCTGCACCACCCTTTCCTCTTCAAGGGAAAACCAACGCAAGTGCTCAAGTGGTAGCATCTCACACCTCTCTTCCCAATCGACAAGTTTGGTTGGATGAATAGTAATATCAGAGATAAAGGGGTTACCTTAGTCCGAGAACCTAGGGTTACAAATCCTAGCCAGCTTTGTCAGTGGACATAGAGTCCTTCACAATTATGCTATTTTTGTCTTGTACGACTAGTCATCCATGGGTCTCCCTAAATGTGTCACGGGCCGACCAATGTGGCGCCGGACGGAACCGAATGAAGGGCCTCACCTCGACCCATCGGACCTCACGCGGTGACACACCCTCTGCCCCCATGTCCCGTTATCTTGTAACACCCACACATACCAACACAGACACAACACACAAAAAATATATTCTCCTGGTGCCTCTATCCACTCCCCCTTGCATATACACACTCAAGGGAATCTCTCGCCATGATGTCATTTTCGTCTCTCTCTCTAGACCACTCTCATTTCTCATGCTATCTCTCCCACGCCCCCCTGTCGGCCTATCACACCCTGATTTTCATGCCACAACACTTAAGCTAATAAATCATGATAAAGTGTGGTTTGAAAAAAACTTTTGCATTATTTGGCTTTTATTTTTGAGTTGGTTTTCTCTGTGTGGTTTTTCAAGTGCTCTTTAAAGTCAACTACTCCACCTTCTGTACTTCATCTCCTTGGCCCAAACTTCTGCCCAATGATCATGCCATGTGTATAGTGCAATATAGTATTTTCTTACAAAAATAATTTGGCCAATTAGTATTTTCAAAAATTAGTTTTCCAAAAACCCCTGAATTGAGCTTTTCACTACAAGTACTTGATTCGGGGTATGAAAAATATTTCAAAGAGTATATTTGAAACCTATTATATATAGGATTCCCATAAAACACAAAAATATAATTCTAAAAGTTATTTTCCTATTTTATTTAAAAGCTTTTTCTTAAGGCGAGAAATGGTCTTTAATAGGGAAAATTATTTTATTGTTTCAAAAATATTTGACAAAAATCATGGAAACTCAGTGGACATATATTTTCCATATATAAGAGTTTCAACACATGGTCATGTTCAAAATATTGGACAAAACCTCCCAAAAACATTTATGCCCATATCAAGGATTTGGAAATATTTCTACAGGAAATATTTTCATAAAAATCCAGGGAAAATCCAGCAAGTCACAAATGCATATTGTGATCACCTTGCAAAGCCTCATATCAATCAAGGTCATTTTGGCTCACCAAAATGCCCCCAAACCCTCTCTGACCAGAATCAAATTTGAACAACTTTGTACTACCAACTTTCTCTCCTTGACCCCAACTTTTGTGAGCATGTTCACATGACCAAATGAGGCCACTACACCAAGTAGTGCATCAAGGGTAAGTGATTTGCTCAACTAGATCTACACAAGTTCATTTCTACTAATTTATAGGGTTTGCCAAAGTTACATTAGCAAACTCTTCCAAATGAGCTCATCTTCCTTCTACCCTGTCATTTTGTCATGACAAACACCCCTGCCAAGCGGCACAAGAAGGAAATTAGTGCAAGTACCCCAAAACCATATCAAACACCTTCTGCATTTTAACTAAAAACCCTGTTTGGGCCTCTTCCACTAATCCAAATGAGTTCTCATCTTTACCACACCTCCTCCTAACCTCCCTCTACCTCTTTCATTTAGCACAAGTCAATGCTCATTGATCAAGGTGATGAAACCACCAATTTTCTATTCTGGACAGACCCATTTCCACTCTTCTCCTTCCTCTCTCTTCACCCACTGGCCACCCAAAGCATCCAAGGCCAAGATCCCTTTCTTTACTCCCTCCTAGACCTGCTAGACATGCTTGGGGGCGCCCAAACTGCTTAGAAAATGTCATGCCAAGCCATTCGGGCGCTCTAGAGCGCGCTACAGTGCGGCCAGGCACTGTAACCGCCCCCTGCCAACCACCTCGGGCCTCCCCAGCGTGCCCGACGATGTGCCTCGACATCCACGACACGCAATGCTATCGGCCCCTCCTCCCTTGCCCTCTTTCTCCCTCCGCGAGCTCGCCCATGGGCGCCGTAGGCCGCGTCCACGGTGCACCGCGGCCCCTCTACTTAGACGCCCTCCCGAGCACTGCTCTGGGCTCTCCTCGCTCTCCCCCTCCCCCAGCAACCCCTCAGACACACTCCCTCTTCCTCTTGTGCCCTCCTGCTCCCTCCATGGCCGAGGTGCCACCGTCGGTCTCCGCCCAACTTCCCGCAAACCGAAGCCTCCCCTCCCCTTCTTTGGACCCTAATGGAGCCACCGCATGCCTGCGAGGCTCCTCTGCCCTTTACCTCCTCCTCTAGCGCCCCGCAACCCCAGAACCCCTCTTGCCAGACGCCGTCGTCCCCCCTCCCGTTGAGCTGCTCGCTCCTGGTTGCCCCCGTGTCCAAAGCGGCCACCGTCGAGTGCAGCGTGGAGTGGGGCATCCGCCGAGACCACTACCACGCCGTCCGGCGCAGCAGAGCGGCCGGAACCACGGCGACCGGCGCCCTCCTCTGTCCCCTGTTGGGAGGAAGAAGAAGGAGGCGGGAGAAGGAGAGAGATCCCGATGGGCCCCGGGTGTAAGTGACCCTGAGGGTAGGGCCCACAAGTTAAGTGGACACGGCTTCCTGAGGAGCCGTCTCCCCGCAGCGAAAGCGCACCGCGGCAAAGCCGCCTTCAACGTGGCCCCTCGTGCGTGCGGCGGAGCCACTGGGCCGGTCCAGTGACGCCCTGCCGCTAAACATCGCACAGTGTGCGCTGCCGCCGCCCGGATCCTGCCCATTTCGGTAAAACCTTTGTCCTTTTCTTTTCCAGGGAATTTCAAAAATTCATAGACAATTCAAATTAAATCCAAATTTGAGAATTCAAATTTCTGGTAGTTCCTAAAATCATGTCCCCTATCACATGGTGATATTTTCACATTTTTCCAGTAATATTTCCTTCACAATTATTTATTAAATCCTATTTTTCCATTTCTGTGATGAACTTTATAAAATCACAGAGAGCCCATTCTTGATCAAAATGCAATTATTCAAATTGCTAGATACTTATATGCTCATAACTTAGTTTTCGAACATTTTTACCAATGCTTTATGTACCACATCAAATATTGGTCCAATTATCCATATATAACCAACTTTGCAAATCCCTAGGAAATTCCTTTGAACTCCAAATCCAATGAAACCAACTCCTAGATGCTCCTAAAAGTATTCCTTGTTAAATGGGTGCCTTTGCTCATTTTTAAAAATAATTCTTCTGTACACTTCTTGCAATTCCATAAACCCCTTGATTCCATCATATCGAAATGTTTAGAAATATCAATTGATCCACTTCCAATGAAATCACTTTGGTCATTCCTAATATGACCAGAGGTATCCTAGAAAAGTCAACTTCATATTTTTAGAGCACATTTATTCTTGCCTTGTTCTGTTGCTTATTGTGATTGTTTCCAACGTTAGTTGCCGAAGTAGACAGAGTACTTGGAGAAGGACCAGAAGATTTCAAGACTCTGATGAACCAGGCAAGTAGCCCTTTGACCACGTCTATGAAACCCTTTTTCTATGCGTGTCATATAGCACCATATTGTTGTTGCAACAGAATCATGATGAGGTGGTAACCACCTTGACGGGTTTCCTCTGTTCCTTGTTGATACTTGCGTTATGCATGACCCTACCTTCCTATGACGGTTATGCCGGTGGGAGTAGATAGGATGCTAAAGTAGTTGCTACGCAAAAAGGGACGGGAATATGCATGGTGATGGAGACAAAGTATTTCCGAAAGACTTTTCGAAAACCCCATCGGGTGCCACTTATGCCCGAGGGAGATGATGGGTTGGGTAGCCACTTGATGACGAAGTGGTGTACCGAGGCAAGTGTTTGTGTGTTGTTTTCCAAAACGGATTGGTTTAAGTTGCGACCGTTATTCCAACCTTACATGCGCAACCACTCTACCCTTATATGGGAAAGGGCATTATTGATTACCTAGGCTGATACTAGCTTGGAGCCCGCATTACTAGTGATGGGAGAGTTGTTGTTGCGCTCTCTCGAGACGGGGTCGTGCCAGGTAGGGCGGCCATGACTGTTTTCGTAGGGCACCGGACACACCGTTGGTACCCCGTGCTTGTGCTATGTGATGAATATGGGAGCGAGGCTCCTCAATTTTAAGATGTGAAATGTTGGGCACGGGGGTTACTACCAATCGAGTGGACTCTATGTTAGTGTCGTCTAGGGAAAGATAGTGATCGGGTGCTTACCCCGGGTACTTGAGGAACCGCGGGTCGTGAATGACACGGAAGTTCCCCGGATCTTGTGGGTAAAGTTTGCAACCTCTGTAGAGTGTAAAACTATTCGAATAGTCGTGACCACGGTCAAGGACAGTTGGGTAACCGCTCTTGGGCTACGTCCACTTGTTTACAAACCAGTGTGTGTGGGAAGAACTACTTGGGTCAAGTCAAAGGACTTGACATGGATGAGTTGGGTTGGAGCCCACTCCCTTTATGTTGATATCTGTAACCGGTTCCTAAGGTTACTTGAATTCTTATGATGCATGTTTTACCAGTTGTTGAACATGTCATAACACAACAAAGTTAGCTTTCTGCAAAAATTTACCTATGTCATGCATTGTTGTATCTTGAGCCAAAACATGGGTTGCTTGCGAGTACATTCAAAGTACTCATTGGCTTGCCACTGGTTGTTTAATTGGCCAGGCGTGGAAGAACAGGAGTTCGAAGAAGAGTTCTTTGGAAACAAACATGCGAACTAGGACATTTCCCTGTCAGAATGCCTGAAGGGTTAAGGCAGATGGCATGGGTTCTACTTATCGACAAAGATTTCCGCTGCTAAAGTTTATTTGGTATTCAGCCCTTTTGGCTTTATCTATGTAAGACTTGACC
Source organism: Triticum urartu (assembly GCF_056163025.1). Classification (NCBI taxonomy): domain Eukaryota; kingdom Viridiplantae; phylum Streptophyta; class Magnoliopsida; order Poales; family Poaceae; genus Triticum; species Triticum urartu. The sequence continues at coordinate 246,289,434 of NC_141876.1, read as the reverse complement.
ATAATGGTCATAATTTGTGTAAGACGATATGTATGGATGTAAGACTCTTGTTATTCAGCTTCTGCCTGTTCAGTGAGCATTGATCTCTGGGATCACTGTACACGTGCATTCGGTGATCATGACTTATGAGTCGGGGTCCCCACAGAGCTGGTATCAGAGCCATCCTGACTGTAAAAAGCCTTAGATAGCATGGTCGTTAGTTAGGGTTAAGACTATTTCCAAAACTATTACCAGTTTTCAAAACTATCTATACTTCTCTTCCCCTTTCAGTTTATCGAAAACTAAGGTATACTTTCCTTATTGATCTCTTCCCCTTCAAAACTTTTGGTCGCTAGAACCCTCATGCCCCTGACCAGTGGATTCCTTGTAATCCTCGTGGATAATTTAGAAGGAAGATGCCTTGTCAGACATTCACCCACATCTTCTGAACACAAGATTGGCGACACCTCGACAAGACGATACCAACAAAAGATACATCCTCAAGGAATGAGGACATGAATACCCCAAAAGATGGTGACACCCTTGACACTGCCCCAAGATGATGCGACCTTAGCCTATGATGATCGGGGCATAGGAAATGCAAGATCATGATATACATCGCTAGTAGGGGAACCCTGTTCTTATCATTCTTGTGTGGGCAACCACCGGTGGATGGGAACCTCGCTATTTGGTCCGCCTCACTATAGTGAGCAGGAAGACGGTTCTCTTCATCCCCCGCTCTCGGTGACGATATTGTCAACAATGTGTCCGGCCAATTGGACCTCTACTATGCCTTGTTAATGTCATTGCATAAAGGATTGCCACCTGGAACCACCGATGCCTTAGAATGCAAAAAGGATCGCCATGAGTAAGAAGACAGGAGGAGACCAAGTCAACGCCAGATACGAGAAGCCACCTTCACCCCATCACTTCAACAGGCGAGAAGTTGTTGAAGAATCTTCAGGATCAACCCGGATTGTTTCATCGAACAACTACAAGAGACGTATCAACACCTGAGGAAAACCCAGAAGACTGCATGAGGCACGAAGTAAAGAACAACTACTTAGTATGAGAACCCCTAGGGTAGGATGAGTTGTGTACCCCCTATGCGCAATTGAGTCCATATGATGGTTTTAATAGAACCATTATTGTGTGTTACTTGCTTTTTATTTGATTGTGTTTTGATATCAGCCGCCCTTTTGCCCTAGGCAACTAGTACACGGCTATATCACCTGCCTTATTTTATTGTTTATGTTTGGCCCTTTCAGCACTTGTTTGTTTGCACTTGCACTAAAGAACCCCCTTTAGGCATTCCCCTCCTCTATGCTACTTTCCCCCTGTCATCTCTCTCATCAACTGAAGATCAGCAAGACAAGATGCACCAAGGATTCTACCTCTGCAACCAACTGGCAATGAAGACTTTTGCTACTGTCTCCTCGACCAAGTGAAACCCCGTAGAGTTATATTTAACCCTCCAGACTAGAAACCCATTCCTAGACCCTTCGAGACTTCACAAGATACCCCAACTCGAGTCCTTAACCATGTGCTTAACCCACAGAATTGTAAGAGAACCAGTTAAGCCTCTGTTAACCTTGCACAACACTGGGATCATTATGGAACTAGTGGACATAGTGAATGAGCACTATCATCCTAATATAGCACAAGAACCAACGATACCATAAGGAAGGCCAATTTGAGGATATATGAATAGAGGACAAATGACTTCATGAGTTTGTATCAGTGACCTTGAGGAATTATCTGAGACTTTGGTAAATCATGAGGCTTTCATGTTGGTAGATGAACTTGGTGGGATCATGCTGATGGAGTAGCATAACTTCCATTACCCTTGAGTAAACTGGATTTTAGTAGGACAATTATGATCGCAAGCTAGAATTCTTGGAAGTATATGGATTTAACTTAGCCATGGGATATTGATATGAGACAGTTGATATTACGTAAATGACTTGGGGGAACATGTAGGAATTCTCGTTGGACAAGAGATTTGGATTTAAGTAGGTGATTCTAGTTGAATATAGATGCTGAGTATGTCTACATGGTTCGGAGTAAATTGGATTTATACTAATGATCTCGATCATGGTACCATGTTTCTCAGTGGGCGATAAACTAGGAGATTGGATTAATTGTCGGAGTTGATATAAGCTTGACCTTGGAGTTTACTTGACCATGGAAGTTGGTGGACTTACTATAGTAGAGACAGCCCTTTCAAGTATTTGGGGATTATAGGGACTTTAGGAGATCATGTGGAACACCATAGACATTGGATTTGTAGAATTAAAGGATTATGTAGTGATTAATGGAAGTTAACGGGTTGTTGGAGTTGATTCATAGGAAGGAAACAAGATTTTGGAGTGGCATGTGACGTGTTTCCTTAGGATAGAGATGCACTAACATGGACCTTGGAAGAATAGGATGAGCATTGGGATTGTCGTGTTTTATTCCTGCTTGGAAGCTTGTATGCTCTACCCATGGATTTTTAGGGGTAGCCATACATATGAATTTGGGGATTGTAGACATATATGATTTTGTTAGACCTCCTCTCGGGAGTCACGAGAATATGGATCACAGGAATGATGATTGGATTTGGCCTATACGAGATGATGCTTTCGGTGGTATAAGGATTATTTGTTTGAAGGACTAGATAGACTATTGGCATCTCAGAAACCGTGCTTAAGGATAAGATAATAAACGTTCACCCACACACTAGAATCCTTGAAACCCTTAAGCACTACCAAGCCACAACATGGTCGGATTATGACCATGAGCTTTGGCTCTAGGTCAAGTAGACCCTGACCAACACTCAACCGTGATCACCACCACTCCCCAACCTACTTTATGTACCCCGTGAACAAGTCTCCATGGAGTACTTAGACAAGATATTTGTCATCATTATTTGGTGACCTACTTGTCGACCCGAAGACGGAATAAGAGCCGTTCAGCTGGTTAAGGAACATTTGAAGACTGCCATGCCAAGGAGAAAGAACTATACCAACCACCATCATCAAGGAGTGAAATTTCTCATCAATGACCATGTGTATCTGCAAGCCACTTCTCTCAAAGGAATCAAGCATTTCCATGTCAAAGGGAAGCTCACACCAAGATTTATTGGCCCTCTCCAAGATCACTGCAAGACGAAGGATAGACAGCTACCAGCTAGAGTTACCACCTGAGTCACCCACTATGCACAACATTTTTCCACACAACACAACTCCGAAAATGTTTCCAACTTCCTAACTAGTCTGGTTTCTACAAGGACATCGATCACCGAGCCATCGACCTCCAGCCCAATATGACCTATGCAAGAGACCCCAATTGCAACTTGGACCAAGCAGGACATCATACACGAAGCCACGCCATTGAGTACATCAAGGATCAATGAAGCACCACTCAGAAGCACAAGCAGTATGATGACGTGAAGACTACCCTAGGTCCAGTTTTTGTATTCCTTTCCACACCTAGTTTGGGAATCTCGGGGACGAGATTCTTGTAAGGGGGGTAGGTCTGTCACACCCTAATTTTTATGCCACAACACTTAAGCTAATAAATCATGATAAAGTGTGGTTTGACAAAAACTTTTGCATTATTTGGCTTTTATTTTTGAGTTGGTTTTCTCGGTGTGGTTTTTCAAGTGCTCTTTAAAGTCAACTACTCCACCTTCTGTACTTCATCTCCTTGGCCCAAACTTCTGCCCAATGATCATGCCATGTGTATAGTGAAATATAGTATTTTCTTACAAAAATAATTTGGCCAAATAGTATTTTCAAAAATTAGTTTTCCAAAAACCCCTGAATTGAGGTTTGCACTACAAGTACTTGATTTGGGGTATGAAAAATATTTCAGAGAGTATATTTGAAACCTATTATATATAGGATTCCCATAAACCACAAAAATATAATTCTAAAAGTTATTTTCGTATTTTATTTAAAATCTTTTTCTTAAGGAGAGAAATGGTCTTTAATAGGGAAAATTATTTTATTGTTTCAAAAATATTTGACAAAAATCAGGGAAACTCAGTGGACATATATTTTCCATATATAAGAGTTTCAACACATGGCATGTTCAAAATATTGGACAAAACCTCCCAAAACCATTTATGCCCATTTCAAGGATTTGGAAATATTTCTACAGGAAATATTTTCATAAAAATCCAGGGAAAATCCAGCAAGTCACAAATGCATATTGTGATCACCTTGCAAAGCCTCATATCAATCAAGGTCATTTTGGCTCACCAAAATGCCCCCAAACCCTCTCTAACCAGAATCAAATTTGAACAACTTTGTACTACTAACTTTCTCTCCTTGACCCCAACTTTTGTGAGCATGTTCACATGACCAAATGAGGCCACTACACCAAGTGGTGCATGAAGGGCAAGTGATTTGCTCAACTAGATCTACACAAGTTCATTTCTACTAATTTCTAGGGTTTGCCAAAGTTACATTAGCAAACTCTTCCAAATGAGCTCATCTTCCCTCTACCCTGTCATTTTGTCATGACAAACCCCCCTGCCAAGTGGCACAAGAAGGAATTTAGTTCAAGTACCCCCAAACCATATCAAACACCTTCTGCATTTTAACTAAAAACCCTGTTTGGGCCTCTTCCACTAATCCAAATGAGTTCTCCTCTTTACCACACCTCCTCCTAACCTCCCTCTACCTCTGTCATTTAGCACAAGTCAATGCTCATTGATCAATGTGATGAAACCACCAATTTTCTATTCTGGACAGACCCATTTCCACTCTTCTCCTTCCTCTCTCTTCACCCACTGGCCACCCAAAGCATCCAAGGCCAAGATCCCTTTCTTTACTCCCTCCTAGACCTGCTAGATATGCTTGGGGGCGCCCACACTGCATAGAAAATGGCATGCCAAGCCATTCGGGCGCTCTGGAGCACGCTACAGTGCGGCTAGGCACTGTAGCCGCCCCGTGCCAACCACCTCGGGCCTCCCAGCACGCCCGACGATGTGCCTCGACATCCAAGACACGCAATGCTATCGGGCCCCTCCTCCCTTGCCCTCTTTCTCCCTCCGCGAGCTCACCCATGGGCGCTGTAGGCCGCGTCCACGGTGCACCGCGACCCCTCTACTTAGACGCCCTCCTGAGCACTGCTCTGGGCTCTCCTCGCTCTCCCCCTCCCCCAGCAACCCCTCAGACACACTCCCTCTCCCTCTCATGCCCTCCTGCTCCCTCCATGCCCGAGGTGCCGCCGTCGGTCTCCGCCCAAGTTCCCGCAAACCGAAGCCTCCCCTCCCCTTCTTTGGACCCCAATAGAGCCACCGCACGCCTGCGAGGCTCCTCCGCCCTTTACCTCCTCCTCTAGCGCCCCACAACCCCGCAACCCCTCTTGCCAGACGCCGTCGTCCGCCCTCCCGTTGAGCTGGTCGCTCCTGGTCACCGTCGTGTCCAACGCGGCCACCCCCGAGTGCGGCGTGGAGTGGGGCATCCGCCCAGACCACTAGCATGCCGTCCAGCGCAGCAGAGCGACCAGAACCACGGTGACCGGTGCCATCCTCTGTCCCCTGTCGGGA